>NW_022103906.1:99220776-99249632 GCF_000313985.2 Echinops telfairi | reverse complement strand
TCTGGCTAGACCAGAGGATGTACACTGGTACAGATAGGAACTGGAAACACAGGAAATCCAGGACAGATAAACCCCTCAGGACAAGTGGTCAGAGTGGCGATACCAGGAGGGTGGAAGAAAGGTGGGGCTGAAAGGGGGAACCGATGACAAGGATCTACATATAACCTCCTCCATGGGGGACGGACAACAGAAAAGTAGGTGAAGGGAGATATTGGACAATGTAAGACATGACAAAATAATAATAATGTATAAATTATCAAGGGTTCGTGAGGGAGGGGAAAAAATGAGGAGCTGATCCCAAAGGCCCAAGTAGAAAGCAAATGTTTTGAGAATGATGAGGGCAACGAATGTACAAATGTGCTTGACACAATGAATGGATGTATGGATTGTGAGATGAGTTGTACGAGCCCCCAATAAAATGATTTTAAAAAGAAAGGAAGCAGGCAGAATATCAAGCCCATTCCTGATACAGGTTCTTGACATTTCTCTGACAAGACCCCCACAGAAAGCATTCTTGCATGTCTTTATTCTTGGTCCCTCAGCTAGCTGCCTCTTCTCCCACCAGCTTTCTCACCTTCTCCTGAAAATACATCTGAAATTAGGACAGCCATTATGGACAAAATCAGGAATCTGCTCCTCTGGATAGATTTTTTTCCTTCATTATACCTACTGTTTGCAAACCTGGCCACTTTAAAGGAACATGGATGTCCTTAAACATGGTCTATTGTCCTGAGACTGCTAAGACCCATCAGGGTGGAGCACAAAAATGGCTCAGCACTCAGTGGTCAGCAACAGTGAGAAAGCTGGGCACTGGACTTTGGAGGCAGGGTGTCCAGCCCGTTCCCCACTGTACCAGCGGCAAGACCTTGAGGGGGGCCCTTAGGTTCTCTGAGCTTCGGTTTCTCAGCTGTAGACTAATAACTCTGATTGTGAGGATTAAATGGCATGCAAATAACCTGGGGCACCCTTAGAGACCTGCCTGGAAGTAAGTCTTGGGGTAAGTGCTCAGTGCCTGGAAGCTGTGAGAATGACTGTGTGCAGACTTCCCCTGGGCAGTGGGGATGCTTCTCTGGGGATTCCGAAGTCAAGGCCAAAGAGCTTTCGGTACTGGAAAGTTTGGCCAAATTCAACAAGAAGGTATTTGCCGAGTGTTATCAGAGGCTCTATAAAGCCACTTCAGTGCACTAAGTGCAGAGGCTGGGGATCAGCAGTGGCTCTTTGAGGATTAATTACCCAGAAGACCCAGAGGAGCGCTCAAAGCTAACACCAGAGTTAAGGAGAGCAAACTTTGCTCTCCCTCGGGCCGGGCCAGGCGGGTCAGCCGGAGCCATAACCTGCCCGGAGGACAGGAGCTCTGCTATGACCGCCTGCTGCAGGGGCCTCTCTGCGTTGTATTGTGAGAAACAACATTTCCAGAGCACTGAGGCCAAGCATACTGCACTAAAGAGACTCACAATTAATTTTGTTCTGAACCTGCCACGGGAGGCTTAGAGACTTTGGAGACTCCTGAGCAGTTGAGAATTCAGTGCTCAGGAATTCAAACCATTCCTCTCTCGGCTGTCCACACCTGCCCCCCAACCCTGATCCCTCCGACAGACTCCCACTCCACCTGCCCAGTCTCTGCAGGCCTGCAGGCTGCTTCACACGTGTCCCCCGCCCCGCCCCAGCTCCTGAAGTACCAGACAGACACGACTCTGTCCAAACCTTTCCTTCTTTCCTTCCTCCCTTCCTGACCCTCCCCTGCATTCCTAAAATTCTCTCCTCCATCCTGGGATCCCTAATTGACCAGTCTTTATTACTTCTGTTTACATTTTACAAATGTAGGGATTTTTCAGACGACTCTAGAAGAACATCCTAATTAGACAGCAACATTTGGCCAATGAGACAGTCCTGAAGAGCCAGGTTTATTCTCCCAGAAACACTGCCGCGTACTTATTGACCATTTTCCTTTCATTAGCATCCATTCAACATCATTCATGTTATAATGTTCCAAGTTTGCCGAGTCTACTTTCATCATAGTGTGTAATTTTCTCCGTGTGGGCACAGCTCGGGACGGTTTGGTTTGGTTTGGTTTGGTTTGGTTTGGTTTGGTTTGGTTTGGTTTGGCAGAGAGCTCCTTGGTTGTTGTGGTGGCTGGTTTTCTCATTACGTAAACAGGGGACATGAAAGGATGGACTACAAGGGCACTTCTGAGTGTGCGTGGCTCTGGAACAGTGTTCGAGAAGTGTTTCCATAGTCCAGAACCTGACATCCACCGTGCAAGGTGGAGAGAATCCTGCTGGAAGGGAAGCCTACTAGCTGCTTGTCTGCATCTCGGTTCCCAGTCTGTGAACCAGGGCTGCTCCCTGGACGTTCCTCACGCTAAAATCATTCTTCAAAGACTAACTAACTCACTACTATTGAGGCCATTCTGACTCATAGTGACCCCACAGGACAGGGTAGAATTGCCCCTCTGAGTCTCCACGACACTAACTCTTTACAGGAGTATAAAACCTTGTCTTTCTCTGAGGGAGTGGCCGACGTTGCCGTTAGCAGCCCAAGCATAACCACTACTCCGCCAGGCTCTTCTTCAAAGACAAGCTATCCCCCAAACCAAACTCACAGCCATCGAGTCGTTCCGGCTCATTGTGACCCTACAGGGTAGGGTAGAACTGCCCCTTGGCTTCCTGAGACTGTAACTCTTTAAGGAGTAGAAAGCCTCATCTTTCTCCTGGTTTCAAACTGCCCACCTTGCCAATAGCAGTCCAATGCCTAACACCCACCCACCCCCAGCTCCTTCCCTATCCCAATACGAAAGCCCAAATGCACACAACACCCTTTCACTTCAGAATGTCGAAGTGCTCCCTACCAATGATACCTCAATGGCCTGGTAGGTAGGTGTGTAAAATACCTGTTACAATGTACATTGACACGTGTACATCATATCTACTTAGAGGTGTGAGGGGACTTCAAAAAGCTCATGGCAAATGGGCTGAAAAGGTGACGGTATTTGAATTTTCCATGAACTTCTTGAAATAGTCGTGTCACTCCCTCGGTCACTGAATCGCTTCTGACTGGGCAGAGCCGTGCTGCCCTGGGGCTGGGGGCGAGGCCGGCAACGAGCAGCCCAGTGCTGCCTGTCTCTTCCACAACTTGCTGAAATCCCACTCGCGTGCCCACAAATCGGTCCTGTGCCAGTACTGTCTTAAGTGAGAGCAGTCAACTCTTGTTCCACTACTGCTGAATCTAAAAGGAAGAAAGGATGAGGAACGGTCTCCAGGTCCAGTCACAAAAGACACCCTCGCTTCTTGGTTTCATCACCCACCCGACTTTCCCACGGGCCATCTCCGGGAGCCCGGAAAGGGAGACAGGCGCAGCCACTTGCTAGCGACTCCTGGCTAGAAAACCCCAAACTCAGTGCATTCTGGCTAGGCATAGGCACTGCATAGGCACCCTGTAGGGCAGGGCTAGAACTGGGCCCGGTGGGTTTCTGAGACTGTAACTGTTTTTCTGTAGTAGCAAGCCTCGTCTTTCTCCCTCAGAGGGCCTGACCCTGTGGTTAGCTGCCCCAGGCATAGGCACTGCAGTGACCAGGGCTAGCAATCTGCTTTCCTAAAGACTGCACCCAAGCACAGGCTACAGGCCGGGGGAGTCTGCTCCCTCATGGGACTCCTCATACTGGACAACAACAAAGGCCCTCCCCACATCCTGCACTCAGATCTGAACACCCTCTCCTCCCCCAAGCCATTAACATGCCTCAGAAATATTAGCTTTCACAAACCTTGAGCAAAGATCTAGGTAGGTTTGCCCCCTCACTGCCCTCCGCCCCCCCTCCCGCAGCTCCTTTGATCTGACTAGCGGGCTTTGGCCAGGCCCCGGCAGCGCCATACACCCCTTTCTCCCACCCTCGAAGAGATCACCCAGGGAAACGGTAAATCAGGACCTTTCCTGGGCTCCAACGGCTGCTTTTTAAAATCTGTAGGAAACAGAGGAGTGGTAATTTAATACTGGGCCTCTGATAAGCACTCCCTAGCTGTCTTTTGCCCAAATACAATGGTCCTCATTAGCTTTCTCTCGGGCTTTGAACTCAGCACAAAGCACTTCCCTAGCTAACTACCATGTGGAGCTGGGCACTGGGGCCAGGCGGCTCCTGTCAGCATTTCCTTTGTTGCCTATTTTTAAGGTGTTTATAATGGGACCTTTTTGTTTGCCCCAAGTGAGAGCTCAGTCTAGGAGAATGTTCCCGTTCCTTCCCAAACACCAACAGGCTTAACAACAACAAAAACAACAACAAAACAACACCTTAGCATAAATTAAGTATTTGTTACTTTTGCATAGGGCCCGTTGTTGTTTTTTTTTAACTCTGGGGTCCAGCAGGGGAGAAATAGGAAACTGGGGGGAATGTTAATGGCCTTGTGCCTTGATTGGCGATTAGGGAGACTCAGAAGAAGAAAACCAGCCTGGGAATGGAGGGCTGCTGAGCCCCGTTCACCCATTTCTCCCTCTAACTACTTCCCACCTGCTGCCTGTGTTCCCAAAGCCACTGGGTAGGTAAGGGATTTCAACGCAAACGTTTGTGCCCTTCAGAAGCCACCTTTTAAGCATCCATGGCTGTAACTGCCCCAGGGTAGCCCACACAATTTGTTTTGGCCCATGAAGTGGTGGCCCTCCCACAGGAACCTGAGACCCTGCTCAGGGCCTGCGTCCCACAGGAAAGGCGGGCAGTGGGAGAAAATGGCGTGGCCGTTACTGTTGTTAGCTATCCTTTAGTCCACCGGACTCAAGGCGTCCTCCTGGACTAAGGGACCACACTCGGCCGAGGCCTGTGCCAGCCCCAGAATGGGCGCAGCGTGGCCACTGTCATCCTTAAAGTTCCCACTGAGGGCTCTCAGGAATACATCAGCAGCCTTTCTTCCTGCTCTGGCTTGGTCTAGAGCAGCGGTTCTCAACCTGTGGGTCTCGACCCCTTTGGGGGTTGAATGACCTGTTCACAGGGGTCACCTAAGACCATATTTCCCATCATGGTCTTAGGAACCGAACCGAGACACCGCTCCTCTATCCGTCTCCAGGCAGGCCCGCCCACATGCAGATACACCCACATACAGGTCCCCACCACATGAGGAACTGTATTTAAGGAGGTGGAGAACCACTGCTCTAGAAGCTCCGTGGAAACGTGCTCAGCATCATGTGGCTGCTACTAGGTGCTGTTGAGCTGGTCCCCACCCGTCTTCTCTGTCATTATGCTGTGGCAGTTAATATGTCCAATTCACCCCTGCAGTTAATATGTCCAATTCACCCCTGTAGTTAATATGTCCAATTCACCCCAGGAGGGCACTTCCTCTTTGTCAATGACCTGCTACATTACCAAGCATGATGTTGTGTCCAAAGTAGACCCTTTCATAAGGTGTACGCGTTTATGAAAAGACAGCATGTGTTAACACAAATGAGTATGCACCTGACAGGCCTCCTTTTATTTTGTTTCCCTGGTAGACCAGTGTGCTAAAGTGTGAGGACAACGTCTGGACCCCTCAGACGGTGCTACACTGTGACGCCAGTTGCCCTGAGCCGGAGTCAAGCTATGCTGACTAGCACCGCGTCCTCGTCTCCCCCCCCCACAGTTGGAAGGCTCCGGCCTTTCCCTGAAGACTAGCGTGTCCGAGACGACAGTCTGTACAGAAGACGAGGTGCACCAAGAGCAGCCAGGCACCTCCTGTGTTTCGGGAGCCCCTTGTCTTTGCTGCCTAGCGCTGCTGTGATGGAAAGGCCACGCGTGTCTAGTTCCAACAATCAGAAAGAAGTCTGTTCTCTCCCGGGACAGAAGGCCCCATGTCTGCATGCAGGCTGCCAGCTCTGGGGGAAGCCTCCTCCTCTCTGCCAGTTCCCAAGGTGGGTCTTGGTCTCTTTGCAGTTTCTTACCTCACTGCACTGTCTTCTGCGGCCTGGCACCTAGCTCTCCTGTGCCTGATCCACCTCTTTTACATCTTAAAGGTGATTAGCTCAAAAATAAATCCTATGCTAATGTGATTCCACAAGCCACCTCAAAACTCAAATCAAGCTCACCGCCCACGGGCAACCCCAGCTCCTAACTGCCCTGTAGGACACAATAGAACCGCCCCTGTGGGTTTCTGAGACTGTGCTCTTTAAAGGAGTAGAACGCCTCGTCTCTCACCCTTGGAGCTGCTGGTGGTTTCGAAGTGCTGACCTTTCGGTTAGCAACCCAGTGCATCCAGAATTCAATCCCACACACCCTCTGAATTGTTGAGCTCCACTGCGTCGGCACCCAGCTGAAGCAGCAGGTCCCCCCACGGTGGAGCTCTGCTGACATTCCGACGGGATCCATCCTGAGAGCCGAGTGGCGGGATTAAGGATCTAGTCGGTGCAGCACCCCCTGTGGGTGAGTCCAGTTCTCTCCTGTCGGAGTGAATGAACCAGGTGTAAAGTTAACCCAGACACCCCTGGGAAGATGCGCTCCTCTGTTCTCCGTGTTTGCTCTCCAGCTGTGCCATGCTTTAAGAGAAGGCCGGATGGGAGGAGCGTGTGGTCCACTCTGCAAACAAACTCTTCATCGGCTGGTTTTCTCTGGGTTCACGGGGAATGGAACGTTGTGTAGAACGGGGGTGTCAGAATTTCACGAGCGCTTGCTTCCCGCTGACTCTATAGACAGGCAGCTTTGCAAATGCTCATGACTGCGGAAAGCAAAGGTCTTGGAGCACAAGGGGGTGGGGGCTTGCTTCACTCGAAAACCAGGTTGGAAATCAAAGCAGACCTCAGCAACAGCCAAGTCCACACCAGCAGGGCCCAGTCTGTCCTTGAAGGACGGAGGCCTGTGCCGCCCATACAACTGCCCAGGGGCTTGACAGGCTCTGATGTTTCCAGGAACACACCACCAGCATGCTTCTCCCTTCTGGTCCTAGGTGGGTGCGAACTGCCAACCTGTCATCCCGAAGCCGGTGCTTAGCAGTGGTGCCTCTGGTGCTCTTTCCCATCAGCCCCCACGACTGCGTCCCGGAAGGCTCGGGCTGTGCGCTATTGTTACGTGTTGCTTTGTTCTCCCGTTCCTGCTCCAGACTGGCCAATGGGAAGAGCAGGGCTTTTGATGGGACCGAGTTTGAAATTCATTTCCAATCTGGTGTTCGGAAGTGACATCCATCCATCCCTCACCAGCCTCTCGGCAATACCTCGCCCCGGGCATGCGGTCACTGTGTGGCTCTGAGCATTCAAAGCAGACGTGCTTCCCACAGCACTACGTTGGGTTAGTTACTCAACTGACCAGTGGCTCTGAATCAAGGGGGATTTTGTCCTCCGGGGGCATCTGGGTACATCTGGAGACACTGCTCACCACTGAGGAGGCGCCCCGGACATTGAGTAGGTAAAAGCCAGGCGTTCTCCTGAACACCCCACCATGCAGGCCACAGCCTCGTGCATCCCAGAACCCTCAGTTCCATCTGTCAACAGTGTCAAGAGGCAGCGGCGGCTCCGGGTGGAATCAGACAGAGGGGCACATAGGGATGGAGAAAGGGGACCGGCCTCGAAGCCTGGATCCAAGAGAGGCCCCGGGACGTGGGAGCTGCTGCAGCCAAACTCCCCATGCCCGCGCCTCAGTTTACCCTCCCTGAGATAAGCGCAGTGATCACTGCCAACCAGGGACGGGGCTTCTTCTACCGCTTCCTCTCTCCTGCTAGTCTCACAGTTTTAAATCGGGAATAGTTGGTGGTGTGACCGTGTATGTTTAAAACCAAACAGAAATTTCCTGTTCCCCGGCACAAAATAAAATTCTAGCTTATAAAAGGGCCTGTAAAATCTCATAATCAAGCCCATTAGCCAAGCAAAATGTTCCACTTTGATTTCGTGGCGGTTAGCTTTCTTTTCTTAGTACCACTTCATTAGCACGCATTTAATGGGTCTTCTTCCATCCTGCTTCTTGAAACTGCTGAACAAGAAAACACACCATTTTCAAGTACACTGCACACAAGAACTACCCCTCCCATTCAAATCGGGGCGCAAGAGGGCCCCAGAGACCCCACCTTCCTGGCCTGCTAGAGCCTCTCTTGCATTCTTGATCACTGGAGATGGCCACGGGGTCTCTGCACTGCCAGGGCCACTCTCCTTTCCAGCTCTGTGCGGTTTCAGGAGAGCAGGTTCTCTTGATTCATAACAAAGGTTTTGTGGGGGTCAGAGCCGTTCCCCCCTCTCTGCAGACCAGCAGCACACGCTGTGTGCATCGGCATTTCAATGCGCTGCCTGTAAGGACGGCAAGGGAAGCCCCTCTGGGCAGCGAACTTCCATGTTGTCCTCACTCGTGACGTCTGCCCCAGCTTTTAAAGCCAGAAAGGAAGCTGGATCCTGCCAGAGAGGGCTTTGCTTGACAGTACCAGCCCCTCGGCACTGCCACACACCCTGAAAGTGCGGGACCCCTCTAGAAGGACACAGCCAGCGCCCAGACAGACAGACTGGAGAAATCTGCAGATTCCTGTCACCTGGGGAGAGCTCCTGAAGTAGTGCTGAATGTGTCATTCAAACGTTTCATTGTCTTTTCATGCTTGCTTAATTAAGTTTTCAATTACTTCCAAAACTCACAATACTGAGTCTTTAAAAAAAATGTTTTTTCTTTTTTAATTTGAATGTTGATTGCTGCATATGCTATTGTGTTTTATTTCTAATGCCCCTAAAGCTCATTTTGCTTTTGTAGTGTGAAGAAAAGTGGAAGGAAAGTCCGTTAGGCAACTGGTAGGTGTGCACAGTGTGAGTGGCGGTAGAAGAGGTAAAATCGATGTGGGCCGCCGAGCTCTTAGGTCGCTTACACGGGTCATCCTGCAGACAAAGCTGGTCCCACTGACTATTCATTCGGGGGTCCGTGGGCTCCAGGCACAGCCAGCCCCCCGCTGTGTTCAATCCAGACTGTTCCCAGAATTGACATGGTATTGAAGTCATGGCTGTGCCACAGAAAAGCCCTCGGCGGGCACGCCTCTCTAGGACAAATCCACCCTTTCCACCCCACTGAGGCCCGACAAATCACCCTGTAGCATGGCAGCATCTGGGCCCACAGGGCTGCCCTTTGGAGCCTGGCAGGTGACTGACAGGCCATGCCTCCCACCCAGCGAGAGCAGGGCGGGGCCAGGTGGGCTGGTTCTGGGGCTCCCTCCACTCCCAACCTGAGCTTTTGTGCTGCCCAAGGGGCTTCGCCAACACAGGCTGGGTTTTGTTTGATCGTTTTCAGGTGCTAAATGTGGATAGGACGGTGAGACTCTGCCTCGTGAACTTTCTGTTAGAGAATCTTCTCCTGAGTCCGCACTGGGAAAGCTGGAAAGGAGAAGGGATGGGATGGGAGGAAAAATGTGAAGGGGGTGGGAGTCGGACTGGGGAGGGGGCCTGGGAGAGAGGAGGGTCGAGCTAATGAATGCTGCCCTGCTTCTAGCAAATGACATTTGCTCAACTCATAAGTGTCTTTGAACTTCATGTGAACAGGCCCAGGTCAATAAAATCGAAGGGGAAGAACGGGGCCACACTGGGGAAACTACACCATCTGCAACTGATATGCGCTACGCCCCAATACAATGATTTCATTTCATTTGATTTGACATTTAAGAGCCCTTTTTGGATGGAAAAATGAATATTTCTATATTCTATTTGCAATAACCTCACCTGACTCTGCACATGGCCAAGAAGAATAAATGTCACATTCATTACAAACAGTCGCGCACTGTCCCGGCTCAGCACAGGCGAGCGAACGTGCAGTCTGGGGCCCCTTGGGGCTCTGAGTGCTTCAGGCTGCTTTTGCTTTGTTTCCCCTTGTCCAAATTCAAGTGATAGTTTGGATAAAACACTCTGGATGGCATATGAAATGAATTTTTGGCCGGCAACCAGGAGGTAGAGAATAGATCTTTCAGAGGGGCGCCCAGGGCCCGGGTGTGCACCCTGCCTCCCTCTCTCTGTGGAGCCCAAGTGCTTTGGGGTCAATACTAACCTGTTCTGACATCAGCGGCCCCGGAATACATTCTCGGCAGATGTGTTTACCCTCAGCCATCCTTGTGGGAAGCCAGAGACCCTGGGTGGTGTGCACATCAGTGAAGTCCTGGGCCACTAACCAAAAGGTTGGCACTTCAAACCCACATGAGGCGCTGCGGAACAGAGTCCTGGGGACCCGCCTCTGAAAGGTCACAGCTACGGACACCCGAGGGGTGTGCTCTAGTCTGTAAGAGGCGGGCCCACGTGAGTCACCATCGGCTCACCAGCAATGGGTTCAAGAATCCCTCCACCTGGTTCGTTCAACACATCCCAGACCCCTCACCTCTGGGGTCCTTAGAACCGGGGCGCCTGCCCTGGACCCTAAGCTTTCAAGGGTCCCTTTCCTGCCTGTATCTGGCAGACACCTTCTTCATCGTGCCAATAGTCTGAAGGTTCTAGAGGGAACCCACGCCCCACCTGGGGGCCTAGAACCCCAAACATCTGGGTCCAAAAGGTCGGATCCCATCCCCAGGGGTCTGAGCTGGCCATCTTGCTACGTGGATCCCCCAAAGTGCCGCTCAGTGAGCCCACTCTTTGACCTAACAGGGGAGGGGAGCCCTGGTGGTCCTGCGGTTAAGTGCGCAGCTGGTAATGGAAAGACTGATGGTTGGAACCTATGGTAGTTACATAATTTCATGTCAACTTGCTAAGGGGTGGAGTCTAGCCTGTCAATCAGCCCACAGCCTGATGGTGCCTCCTTGCATGCCCTTCTCCTGAGGATTCTGGGAACTTCCTTTCTCTCTCTCTGCTTCATCTTCCTGTTGAAGAGCCACACGCAGAGAGCTGGAGGAGCCACCGGGAGACCTGCGCCAGCACGGAGATGCTTCCACCGCCGTCGGATCCACAGGACTTGCCACCCACCAGCCTGGGTTCTTCCTGCATTCTGCATCATTGCATGTGACTGCATAGGTCTGAAGAAGGATTTGTGGATTAGTATTGGACTTACGGGCTAATATCGGACTTATGGACTTGATCTGGACTGGACTGGGATGTTTTCTTAATATGCTTTTTGATATAAAGCTCTTTATTATACATATATATCCGTTTTGATGAATTTGTTTCTTTAGTCACTAGGGCCTAACACAGAACCAATAGTGGCTAAGTGAGAGGAGAGACCTCATGATCTGTTCCTATAAAGATGATCACCCAGGAAACTCCGTGAGGCAGTTCTACTCTGTCCTATAGGGTCTCGGTCTCTCTCTCTCTCTCTCTTTCTCTCTCTCTCCTATCGAGAATGCTGGCTCATACTGACCCTGTAGGACAGGATAGAACTACCCCCATGAATGTTCAAGGCTGTAAGTCTTTGGGGGACTAGAAAGCCCCATCTTTCTCCCAAAGAGCAGCTGGCAGTTTTGAACTGCTGACCTTGCAGTTAGCATCCCAACTCATAACTACTATGCCACCAGGGCTCCTTATAGTGTTGCTGTAAGTTGTAATCAACTTGACTTTTCATAACTGGTCTGAGGGGTGGCCGTGGAAGGAGTGGCAGAAGCTTGGACTTGAGTATTGTGGAGCACTCACATTGACAGACAGGACCAGACCTGGGGTAGCAAAGGGAGAAGACCGGAGCTCAGGGTCTCTGCTTTGCGCCTGTCTTGGGCCCTGCAGACAATAGAAGCTGGCCCTAACTGTTCCACCCATCTTCTGATTGTGGCCAATGATAACGATCGTTCTTCATAGCAAATAGTTTTGGAAAACAAGCTAAAGGGGTAGGAAATTCACAATTATTCCCAGACCCTCAGAGATGCCTCCCTGGATAACCAAAAGGCTGGGAATCATTACTTGATTTTCCTAATATTCTCTTTCTCCAGTTTTATTGTGGAACCAAGGCTTGGCTTTCTCTCCCACCACAGATATGCGTTCAGCCAACAGCCCTTCTCTAGCCCTGAAGTTCCATACCGACGCTTTGAGGCTGTCTCTGAGCCACCCTGGGCCATCACCGGTCTCTGGACCAAGAAGACAGCTGAGCATGGAGCTTCAGACAGGGACAGGCCGTCGTGAGAGATGACCAACACAGGCAGACCAGCACACACTCCGGATCATGCTTTCCTGCCTGGAAGCCCCGAGGAAATGGGCCTTCCGTTGGTGACTCCCTCCCTGTAAACGCTACGTCCTCTGCGGTGGCATGGACATGTACACAGACAAGGGCACTCCGTGCAACCGTCTCGACGTGCGCGTTGACGACCTGTCCCAGTTGCTGAGGCACACTCACCCCTCTTCTCACGGACGCCAGCTTGTTGCCCCCAAGCCCCCTTGGCCATCTGCTGAGCTGTGCTATAAATTGGATCCAGAGAATTCGTCAAAGGGCACGATACTCCAGCAGACCTTTTTACTAGGTAAGCTAAACTAGTGTTTGGCTTTAAGATGACGTCAGTCATTTTTGTTGAAGGTTCAAAGGTTATTGGGGCCCCTCACAGAAGGGTCATGAGGGAGGGACAAGCCAGCCAGGTTGCAGTATAGCACCAACAAAACATAGCATTCCACTAGTTCAGCGGTTCTCAACCTTTGGGTCACAACCCCTTTGAGGGTCAAAGGACCCTTTCACAGGGGTTGCCCAATTCAAAACAGTAGCAAAATGACAGTGATGAAGTAGCAACAAAAATAATGTCATGGTTGGGGGGGTCACCACCACATGAGGAACTGTATGAAAGGGTAGCGGCATTAGAAAAGTTGAGAACCACTGTTCTAGTTCTTCAATGCTTTCTCCCCCCTTAGTCCCCCCCCCCAACTATCATGACCCCAGTTCTACCTTACAAATCAGCTAGGCCAGAGCATGTACACAGGTAGAGATTCGAGCTCTCCACACAGGGAGTCCTGGACAGATCAACCCCTCAGGTTTATTGGGAGAACAGATACCAGGAGGGGAAGGAGAAGGTGGTGGGTGAAGGGGGAGAAAGGGTGAACGACTGCAAGGACCTCCCCCCACCCCCACCCCGCCCAGGGGATGAACAACAGAAACGTGGGTGAACGGGAGACAGCAGACACCCTACAAGGTCTCTATGAGTCAGAATCAACCCACCGGCAATGGGTACAGTCCTTGTACTTTCAGTTTGGGGGGAACTCCCATGCTGTTTCCCACAATAGCAATACCATCTTGGGTTCCTAGCAGCTCACCAACATTTACTATTTTCTGGGTTGTTGGTTTTGTCTTGTTTTGTCTTGTTTTAATCACTCCGGCCGAAAAGCCAACTGCCATTGTGTCAAGTCTGACTCCTAGTAACCCAACACAGGGTTTCTGAGGCTGTAGATTGTTACAGGAGAGGCTGGTGGGCTTGAACTGTTGACCTTGTGGTTAGCAGTTCAACGCTTGCGCTGGTGGTTCCTGGACAGCACCACCAAGGCATCGCTTTGTGGTTTTGATCTGCTTCCCGCTGACGTCCAATGATGCTCAGCACCCTCGTGTGTGTTTGGTGGTCATTTGAATGTCCTGTCGGCAGACGTATCTAGTCATGTCTTGTCCGTTTTAAAACTGGATGATCTGTCCTGTTATTGTTGTAGAAGTTTGAAGTACTGGTATTTGGGGTTATTAGATTCTTGTCAGCTGTGTGGTTTCCAAAGGGATTTTCCCAGCCAGTAGCTTCTCTCCTCACTTTTGGAGTAAAGTCTTTTGGTGAACAAAAGTTGACCTTTCTGCGGTCCCATTTGTTGATTGTGTCATTTGCTATTTGTGCTTTTGTTGTGATGAGCACACCCATGCTTGGAGCTCGGCCTGAAGAAACCGCCGCTACTTGTTTCTCTGGGGATTTCAGGGTTTGGGTTTGCACATCTACTAGGTCCGTAATCCATTTTGATTTGGCTTTTGTGACTGGTATGAGGCATCAACCCTGTTTTGCTTTCTGCATGTGGAAATTTAACTTTCCTCCTGCCAGTATGGAAGAAACCCCTCTTTCGTAACCTCCTGACCTGAGCACCCTTACCCAGAAAACCCACTTGATCATAGATGTGGGTTTATCTCTGGAGTCTCAGTGCCGGTCCATTCCAATGCTCCCATTTGGGCTATAGTTGCCAGGGCGCTTTGATTTCCGTTGCTCTGCGGTATATTTTAAAATCAAGAAGTCTGAGTCCTTCTACATTGCTTTCCTCTTTCGATAATGTCTCAGCTCTTTAGGGCCTCTTGCCATTTCTGACAGAGTTGAGGGTCAGTTTACCAGTACTTGAGAGCTTGGATTTATCTTCTCACCAGGCCTCCACCACATCCCTAGACAGCGCTGCCTGACAAGACCAGGCAAAACACCAACCACTTCTGGCAGCCTCCTCTAAGGTCATGAGGAGTGCTGAGTTGCAGCCAATGTGTGACTCACTGGGGCTAGAACCCCTCACCCACCAGTCTGCCCTGCTCTCCAGCATCCCAGGGGCCTCTCTCCTCCCCTTTCATTGGCCGTACAGTCCTGCCTGCCTTAACTCAGCCCAGGGGCGGCCACAGAAACAGCACACCCAGAGCTACATTGCACCACGGTTGTCCCAGGGTCCCATAGACATCACTCCTCGGAGCAGCCATCGCAAAGCTGTGCTCCTCACCTCCGTGGTGGGCATGCGCCTGCTTGGTGAACAGCCAGGGCCTTCCAGACGTGGCATCTGCCCAATTGCTTCGGCTCCCTCCCAGTGAGCCATCCACTCAAAGCTGCGTTCCTACACCCTCTGCTTCCTTCATCTCCCTCTCGGGGAATTTCACACCTGCCAGCAGCAGGGCCCGCCCCATGGCATGCTCACTTTCACTAGCTAACTTGTCAGCCCTGGGAGAACGGGTCAGGTCATCCATTGTGCAAGGGAGAGTCCATGCAAATGTTTGGGGTGCCTCAGGGCCCCACAGTTCAAAGGACCGGAACTTCCCCATGGGGATCTAAAATGAAAGCAATAACCTGCACCCTCCTGGGCTTCCCAGCACCCCGCATGCCCGGCCGGGACGGACGCCGCCACTGGAGGATTGTGGGGCTCCCCAGTGTCTCAGGCTCCCCTTTCCTTGGCCGTCTCTGTGACCTCAGTTGCATGCCTGCCACTCCTGTCCGAGAGAATGTCTGCCACACACCACGGATCATTCCCCCAAAATCCAGGAGCAGCATTCCCGCAGATCAACATTGTTGAGAAGTGGGGTGAGCCCTGGCTCTTAGTGAGAAGGGCATGTGCCGGGGGGCTCTCATACCATGTCTTCTGTGTGGTCCCACAAGACAGCTGAAATGATTGGTTTGATCTCCGAGAAAAAGGTAGGCATTTGCCTTCACCCCAGACTTCTTCATTCATTTATCATCTTCCTTGCTCCCGAAATCCTCTGCCTCCGCAGAGGGCCACAGCAGTGCCCCCATTCTGCGTGGAGCCCGGTTTTGCCACTTCTGCATCAAGAGGAGGAATCTGTGCCCTCTCTTTTCAACCCGGGCTGGCCTGTGACTCGTCTTGGCACTGACGCTCCGTGACGGTCCTGCTGTGGGGCTCCTGGCAGCCTTTGTTTTCACCCCCTTGGGCAGCAGCTCTCAGGGACCCGCCTGGAGAGAGACTGCAGAGAGTGGGGGTGCTACACGGAACAGACCCAACAAGACCCAGCCAGCAGCCCGTTCGAGGCTCCAGCCATGTCGTGGTGAGGTCATCTTGGAGCCTCTAGCCGCAGCTGAACTGCCCTGACCTCCTGACCCACAGAACCACGACCAAGCAAATGGTCCTGTCCTAAGCAATCCTATCTGAAGGGTCTTTGTGGTACAGTAGCAGTTAACGAAGCCAACTTTATTCAGGTGGGTTCTGATTTCAGCAGTGCTGTGTTTATCTCTGCGCTCGGCTTTTCCTCTTTTATGGCCTTCCTAAAGCATTGCCCCTGCTTCTCCCGAAGGCCAGTTTGCAAGAGCCAAGCGATCTGTGTCCTGTAGTCTTCTTACAAAACCTAGTTATCTTTAAATATCCCAGAGCAGTCAAACTAAAACTATTAGCAAGTTACTTTGGCTGGAGTTACTGAAGAGAGCCTTTCCACGAGCATTTGACTTACTGGTTTCTTGGACGTCAAGTCAAAGGAGGTACGCACGTGCACAGGTCACTCTGAAGATCCGCTTGTGGGTCAAACGTTACACATCCAGCGCTGCTCTTCCTTCCGCCACCGGGTCGATTCGGACATGTGCGTGGCCCTGAAGGACAGAGTCCAGCCTCCCAGGTAGGTTTCTGACACCTAACTAAAAGTAGACAGCTTCATCGTTCTCCCCTAGAGCAGCGGTGGGTTTGAACCACTGACCTTGTGGTTAGCAGCTCAAAGTGAAGCCCCCTACACACCGGAGCTTCTTTTCCTCCCGTTTCAGTCGTCCAGTGTCCTAGATGCCCCTCGCTCCCCTGCCCCCACACCTCAGCATGCCCAGGCCGTCCTGACAGCCCCCTCCCTTGTATCCAGCTCTGCCTCCTGTTGGATCGAGCGCCATCTGTTATAGATCACGCAGCCCAACCAAACCCTGCAGGTGGTCTGTAAACATGTGTCAAGTGAGCACTGCTTGGTAGAGACCCTCTGGGGCCAAAACCACCCTGTAAACCCTCTCCTAGCCTTCCTCTTCCAGCCACACGACTTCCCGTGGTGACAGTCCCACCTTTCCCAAACATCCTGGCCGGTCTAACAGAACCCTTTTCCTCACCCACCCCTGGCACCACCACACAAGTGGCCGATCGTTTTTCCTGCTCCAGAAATAGAGAGAAGGACACACACTTTGTTCAAACTCAAGCCCTATTAATAATTAGCAAAAGCCGTCGCTGCTGATGGGTTTGAAGCACCGACCTTATGGTTAGCAGCCCAGGGCAAAACCCACTGCACCAGCACACTCCCTGCCATCGGGGCCATACTGACTCACAGCAACTCCTGCACGTGTCCAGGGCTGTCAGTGCTTCCGGGAGTAGAAAGCCCAGTCTTCCTCCCAAATGCTGCGGGTGGTTCCCAAGTGCCAGCCATGCTGACGGCAGTCCAAGGCGTAACCACGACCCCACCAGAGCCCTTACTACACCAGCAGAGCTCCTTAAAAACACGTGGCCTCCAAGAAGTCAAGCCCAGGCGCCCAGATGGTGCAAATCACTCAGCTAGGAGCAGAAAGGGTCGGGCCAACCCCAAGGCTCGCTGGAAGACAGGCCTGGTGACCTGCTTTTGAAAGGTCACAACCTAGAAAACGGACTCTGTGGGGTCACCAGGCATCAGAATCTACTCGGCAGCAACTAGCAGCAATGCCACTTCAATCATTCAGAAAACACCCGCCCACCAAAACCCAGGCACAGCACACAGAAAGAAGGTGTGGTCTTGACCTGGAAGCTCTTGCTGCCTGGCAAGGAAGACGGGAAGGGAACGGGAAATGGACCCTGCCATGCCATCAGAGCCAGGTGCTCCAGGAGGGGTGGGGTGGCCCCAGGGGAGCAGACGGGGGCTTAGTACAGAAGGCCAGTGTTAAAGGGGCCCTGGAAGGGTAAATTGCCGGGCAAAGGGATGGGTCAGGATGAGCTCAGAAAGAGCCTGGCAGCCTGGGGAGCCCCACACCGAACAGGAGGAAAGCGGCGAGGAGTGGGGGACGGTGAGCAAAAGGAAGTTGTCCAGGCCCGGAGGTGCCCGTGTAAGTCACTTCCTTATAGACAGCCCTCAGCGTTCCCCTCCTAAATCGCTCTTTCAGTCAAGCATGTACAGGAGTCCGGACACTTGGGTGCAGTTCATAGAGCTAACATCAATTAGTCTAATGTTTGTCTTACCATCTGGTCAATGATCACAGGGGTTCGCAGAGACTTACCGAATCTACATGGGGCTCTGCAAATGGATTTGGGCTTTCACCTTCATCTGCAGCCTTCTGCAAACCAGGCGCGCATAATTTTGGCTCTAACAGTTATCTCCTCTGGTCTTGGACTTTATTATTTATAATCCTTGGGTCACACAGGCTGGTGTGCTGAGAGAACATTGTAACCCACAGGACAGCGGCAATTCCAGTAAGGATGATGATAATAACTCCCATCACAGGGAACCTTGCGTGCGCCAAGCCCTCTGCTACACTCCTGACATGGATTAGCTCACTGAATCTTCACAGCAATTTTCTTAGCATCCACTTCTTAAAATAAGTAAACCAAGACTCGGAGAGGTTATTAAACTTAAAAATTTAAAAAAATTCACTGCCAAGCCAACAAACTCATAGTGAATCTAAATACAGCACAAGGTAGAAGTGCCCCTGTGAGTTTCCTAGACTGCAGCGGGAGCAGAGATCCTTGTGTTTCTCTGGAGGAGTGGTTTCAAACGGCTGACCTTGAGGATCATAGCCCAATGTGTAACCACTAGGTCACCAGGGCTCCTCAAGAGCAAATTCACTTCACTAGATAGTTGCATAAGGATTTCAACACAGGAACCTCTAACGTCAAAACCTTGGTCTCTCCATCACCACTTTACACTGCCTCCAGCCCTAGCATCAGGGTGGCAACCGTTGATGAATTAGTTATCCCTAACCTTGGGCTTGGAAATTAAACTTTCGAACTTTCCATGCTCTCGTCTGTGTCGTGGAGACAGTGCTGACAGTTTGCTTTTAAAACCCACTGCCATCAAGTGGATTCCAGCTCCTCAGGCCTCTGTACAGAGTTTCTGAAGTTACACGTTTCTATGGGACCCAATAGCCTCAACCTTCTCCGGGGGAACCCAGGAGAGCCGCTGATAAAGTAAATAGAGACAGAATCCGACAGACTCTTCCACACACTGGCTGTCAGTAAGTATTAGCTAGGAAGATATTTATTTAATCAAATGAAGGCCTCGGTAAAAGGATTTCTATAAAATCTGATACACTAAATTATGTTTCTCAAATCCGATCTACACTGGTAATCCTGTTATTCCTAAACCACCTCATCCATATTGTGAAGTAGAAGGCAGCTATATACATTTCTATGTTGCCCTTCTTTTCATTACAGGATTTGTATACTCCAAATCCCTAAGTAAATCATGTTTGTGAGTTTAATATTAATTGATTTTTAGTATCAGACAGAATAGGTAAAAAAATGTATGTTTCTCCATTAATACGTCTCAGGAGCAGTGTCTAGTTATTTTAAAAGCTCATTTGCAACGAAGTGCTGCAGATCATGGTGTTTATTACTTCTCTAAGTTATTCTCATTTTACGGTTAAAACACTGCTGTGGACGTGTTCGGATAAATGGATATTTGTGCACTTGGTTTTCTGTGTCCCCCACCCGCCCACCCACTCCCAATAATTTTCCTACTGTATTTCTGGAGGGAAGGTGACAAAGAAAAGGCTCATGAATACGGTCCACACCAAGAGCTCCTTCATTCTTGCCTTGGTCTCAAGCAACTGCATTTGCTGACAATTCCGTCTATTCAGCAGTTAAGACATTCCAAACTGAAGTCGTTCAGGAGCTGGAAGCTTGGCTTCCCTTCAGACTCTAAAGTTTAGAGGCTGTTGAACACCCTTTTCCTCCGTCTCAACAAGACATAAAACTGGATGGGAACCCCGGGTGTGTGTGTGTGTGTGTGTGTGTGTGTGTGTCCTGTGTGTGTGTGTGTGTGTGTATCCTCTGTGTGTGTATGTGTGTCCTGTGTGTGTGTATCCTCTGTGTGTGTGTGTATCGTGTGTGTGTGTATCCTGTGTGTGTGTATATCCTGTGTGTGTGTGTGTCCTGTGTGTGTGTGTGTATCCTCTGTGTGTGTATCCTCTGTGTGTGTGTATCCTGTGTGTGTGTGTATCGTGTGTGTGTATCCTGTGTGTGTGTGTGTCCTGTGTGTGTGTGTGTATCCTCTGTGTGTGTGTATCCTCTGTGTGTGTGTGTCGTGTGTGTGTATCGTGTGTGTGTGTGTGTATCGTGTGTGTGTGTGTGTATCGTGTGTGTGTGTGTGTGTGTGTATGTGTGTGTGTGTGTGTGTCCTCCCTGACGGCACGTGGTATGCAGGAAGTTGCAATTATGAAGAGGGTTGGCCCTCTTCAGAAGCTGAGCAGGGCACGCCTGAATAAACTTAAGCTTATCCAAAGGAGATGAGTGTGGCAATTAATTGGATCACAGCTTTCAAAGGAAAAGGGAGGAGAAGCCAGCGCTGGTGGTGCCCCGTGACTTTTCATAAAGGCAGAGCCAGAAATGAGATGGCCAGTCCCACCAAAGGGCACCCCTCCCGGGGGGCTGGTTTGAGATGGTCGTGTCAGCTGCCATCAAGTCTCGTCCCAATTCAGGGCCACCCCGCGCAGAATGGACCAAAGGCTTCCCAGCCATGTACCAGCCCAGGGATGCTGTGCCCCACCAGGAGCTCTCTGGCTGGTTCAGAAGCAGGTCAGCAGGCCTTTCTTCCTGGTCATCTCGGTCTGGACGCGCCACTGTAGCCTGTTCAGTATCCCAGCCAGTGAAGGGGTCGCCTCCACTGACCGATGGTGACGGCTGTACAGGATGTGCGCTGACCAGGGCCCAGGCCCAGGCCGCCCACTCCCAGAGCCAGGACTCTGCCCCTGAGCCAGTGATGCCCACAGGCCTGGGCCTGGAGTTCTGCTTTGCTCTGGGAGATTAGCATGTCCGGCTTCCCAACAGCCCTGTCCTGTGCATGTGGTCCTCCCCCACAGCCCCCAGCTGGCTGGCAAGCAACAGCCAAGATGCTTCCTCTGCTATCGGCTCTGACCCTTTCTTAACGTTTCAAGATAATGATCATTTCAGTTGCTTACACTTGGTCCTGAGCCAAGTAATGGGCTCATGTTTAGAGTTTGGGGAAGATTTTCAAATGTCTCAGAGGTTCCCAGTGTCATGAAGCAAAACTTTCCACAGGCAACTAAATCATGAAAATGCATATGAGGGGGTCTTCAAAAAGGTCATGGGGGTGAGGGTAAAATGAAAGAATTAAATTTTTCCACAGAGAATCTGAAGGCCCCCATGTTTCACTCTGAGTGGATCCCTTCTTGTTCCACAGGCTGCAGATTCTGGGATCGCAGAGAGTAAAGTGGGGCGCCCCAAGGTTCCGCTCAAGGGAGGGAGGAGGAGGCACTGCGCCGCTGTCAGCCTGCGTGATGCCAGAACATTCTCTGAGGGCTGAGGGAGCAGCGGCCACTGCGGCTGGTCGGTCACACATGTGGGATCTCCTTTCAGGACGGCCAGCTACCCCGTGTCGGCGAGGGGGGAGGACCCCGAGTGTCCCCTGCCAAGTCTGTAAGTGCCCCCTGAAGCAGAACATGAGGGAAAGCTCTCTCCCCGCCGGACCCTGAAAGAGACCAAACTGTAGCCTGCAGGCTGCAGGGACAGACGGACAGACACAGGCAAGAGTCCCAGACCTGGGGGAACAAAGGTCACACTCCATCACTGCCACCAGGAGAGCAGCCTTACAGCCTGAGAACCAACGCACGCGCCCGAAGGAGGTCTGCTCCGGACCTGAGTGCCCCCGCCCCAGGAAAGAGGCCCCGCTGACCCGTGGGGGCTGATGGGTGACCGGCCGGGCACACTTCCCCCACGCTTCTTCCACTCTGCCCAACAGGACCTCCACGCAGCTCTGGGGGCCTCTCTGAAGGCCGAGCCCCCTGCTGCCCAGCCCACAGGGTCCACTCCATGCCCCTGAGCCCGTCGTGGTTTGCCTGGCCTGAAGTGCGGGTGGCAGTCAGTCATAAGGGAGGTGAGGTGCATTGAGGATCCCCCTCTCACACAGCCATGACACCCTGACCTTTGTCTCTGCAGGAACCCCCTGCCTAGTGCACAGACTACCAACCAGGAGAGTAATAGTGCCACCGCTGCCGAGGACTGCTGTGAAGGAGGAGCAGCTCAGATCAACCATCTGAGGCGTTTACCATACACCCTGGCCTGGTGAGTACTATCTGCTTACCTCTGATCATTATTATAATGATGATGATTTTAATTACTCGGCCCACCCACTCATCTCCTCTTACCCCTCTCCCCAGGAAGTCTTACTTCACAGCCTGCTCTCCCCAAGCTTGTTGAAGCTTCCTGCCCCAGGCTTCCCAACACCTCAGGCTTGCATCTCTCTTAGAATTCACCATATTGCATTCTAATGTACATATCTCTTCATCTGCCTCGCCTACAAATTTGTATCTTTCATCTTTGCTTCCTAGGCATCTATCCCAGTACTTGGCATTGCTAACATAAACAAACACACACACAAAGCCAGTTGCCATCAAATTAATTCTGACTCATGGTGACCCCTGGATTCCCAAATCTCTGAGCATAAATGTAACAAATGAGCACATCTGCACAAGACCTCCTTCAAGTGTTGAAAAGGAGGAGTGGTACTTTAAGGACTCAGGTGCACCTGACCCAGCCCACGAGCCGTTCAATTGCCTTACATGCATAGGAAAGTTGAACCTGGAAGAAGGAAGCCCTAAGGAGAGCCAGTGCATTTGGATTACCAGGCTGGTGACGGGCACAAAAGTACCACGATGGCCAAGAGAACAGACTCACCTGTCTTGGAAGAAGAACAGCCAAAATGCTCCTTGGAGGCAAAGGCGGTGAGACTCCATTTCATTTACATTGGACATGTTGTCAGAAGAGACCAGTCCCTGGATAAGGACATCGTACTTGGTAAACGAGAGGGGCAGCGAAACCGAGGAAACCCTTCAACAGATGAACTGACACAGTAACAGCGGCTGCATCACACCGATGGGCTGAAGCATCAGGACAATTGTGAGGCTGGCGCAGGACCGGGCTGTGTCTCCGTTCTGCTGTACATGGGTGAGATATTTAAAGTTTATTGTGCCAAACTGGCCAATAAACACATGTGATGTTGATTGAAGGGCAGAGAGATAAATGGCTCGGTGAGCCTCTCCTTCTAGTTCTCAGGTCTCTTGCTTTCTGATGGTCAGATCAGGGTGCAGCTGTCTTAGCCAGTTCCCTGCCTCAGCTGGCAAGGCTCACTTCCTGCAAGACATCCCCGCGGGCGGAAAAGCCACATGGACCTACCCCGATGCAGTCCTGGGTGCTGGAGCAGCCATGTGGAGATCCCTGCCAGTGATGAGATGCTTACATGTTTACTGATTCGGCTTTCCTCCTGCAGTTGACATCATCGGGTATGTTTTGTAGGACAGAGGAGGACTTGGTGGATTGGCGTCGGACAGATGGGCTAATGTTGGACTCGTGGGCTTGGGCAGCACTGGGTGGGGATGTTTTCTTGATGTGCACGTACCCTTTATATAAAACTCTCTCTTACACATGTGGGTTTCTGTGGATTTGCTTCCCGACTCTACCCAGATGCACACAGGGTGTTAGGGTTGCTCTGCAGCCGAGCTGGCATGACAACGCCTAGTAACAAAAACACATCACAGGGAAAACCAGATGTTAGTTTATTTTGTACACCTTTTCTTAAGATACCTGCCAACACTAACTCAGCATCCCGGCCCCTGTGCTCAGAGGCTCCGATTACCAGATCCTCCCTTCTTACCTACCCAACTCTGCCGCAGCATCACGCTGTCCTTGTCTTCCATGGAAGCAGAGCCCGAGTGGACCTTGTTATAGCCATTCAGTCATCAGACCCTCCCCGTTCATTCCAGAGCATGAACTGTCTGACCGCCACCTGACATGCCCATGCCCATTACCTTGTTCGAAAGCAGACTCCTTCCTTAGTGTGATAGTTAGGTTTATTGTGCCAACCTGGCCACTAGGAACATGTGGGATTAATCAGGTCGCAGTTTGATTGAAGGGCAAAGAGATCAATGGCTCTGCAAGGCCAGCTCCACACACACCCCTCCCTCTTGCTCTCTGGCTATCAGGGTGTGCTGCAGCATGCTACTGCTTTAGCTAGCTCTCTGCCTCAACCTGTGAGGCACCCCGCCAGTGGGCCAGGCCAACCCAGGGATCATGTTGCTAGAGCTTGAGGTTCCTCCACGACTTGCTTCCCCACGCTGCTGGTGTGAACCTTAAGCTTGAGGCTGGTGGATTCCACCACCTTGCATTGCTTGTGTCCCAAATCCCACCTGGGTCTGCTTCACCAATCTCCCAAGCTGACCCACCCTGCTGCTTGCTACCTGTGTGCACTCTGCCTGCCTTGCTGTCTGCTTCCTTGACCTTGGACCCTGCAGTCCACGAGAGTTGAAGGACTTCCAGTATATTAACTGTTCCATAGAAGTGAGTTGAACTGAACCCTCTTTATATTCCTTCTCGCTGTGGGAACCTATCCTCTTATATATATAAAAAATCATAAGTGTCCTGGTTTCGTTTCTCTAGAGAGAAACACCTGCCTGACACACCGAGGCTCCCAGGTAGTACAAATGGTGCTGGAATGCTAACAAAAGTGTGGCCGCTCTGACCCGCTCAGAGGCACCTCGGGAGACAGAGCAGGCAACCTGCTTCCAGAGGTCACAGGCTTGAAAGTGCTGTGCGGCGCAGTTCTGGTTCCGCTCTGCACACACACGGGGTCCCCGTGCATCACAACAACTCAATGGCAACGGACCTGTTCTCACCCAGAACGTCTCCTGCGCACCCTCCTTCTTCCAGTCTCAGGCCCGCATGTCTCAGTCCTCACTCAGCTTAACCTCTGCTCTTTAGGACCCAGCTGGCTTTCTTTCATGCTCATGGGGGGAGTCACCCTGCCCACAGGGACTCCGACTCCACTCCGAATGAATGTCTTCGCAGTGGGATTGCAGGAGTGCTGAGTGGTTTCTGCAGAGAAGAAGATGGAAAGTTAGGACCGCCCCTAACCTGAGATGAGTCTTTGAGGATTGCCTCTCACTGGCCCCTGACCTTTGCCCCAAGTAAATAACCTCAATTTCTTTAATCTACCTTCAAAAGGATCGTTAACTCAGCAAGAGGAGAGAAATGTTCTTAGCATCCATGAAGCCAATGAGGGCCCGGCTCCCGCCTGAGTGGAGAAAGAGTCCGTGTGGTGGGTGGGTTGGGGCCAGGGGCTTGTTTTATAGGTGGAAGAGGGGTTGAACATTAAGATGTTCATTTTAGGGCACATTTCAGTGGTGCATCCCTCCAGGGCAAACTCTCCGCTTGCTGATTCATCGCAGACTAGCTCGGAAAATGCTGATTTCCATTAGGTGATAAATCAAACTTCAGGACACGGTAGGAGTGCTTCCTGGGGAAAAACTACTGAAGGAGTGACATGGAAACTAATGAAAAGGAAAATGCCCCCCCCCCCCACACCACCACCCCTTTTGTAATGGCCATGAAAACGTGCAGATTGCAGGGCTCTGGCGGTAAGGGCAATATGAAACGATAGTCCATGCTCAGTCATGATGACCATTCACAGAAAACCTCCACCCCAGCATGCTTTCACTTTTATCTTGCCGTAAGAAATGAGTAAGCGAACAGCCATGACAAAAAAATAAAAGTAAAAAAACGAACATCTTCATCTTTCAAGCTTAATAGTGGTGGGCCTAGTAGAACTGTCCCGCTGTGTGAAGAGGGCGGCCAGGCGAGTCGGTCACCTGGAGTAACCGCATGGATTCAAATTGCCAGTGTTGTGACGAGGAGCGGAGTGCTTTACCTTCTGCGCCACCAGGGAACCCTCAGATGCAGACTGTCTGCCAATTTGGCAAGCTACTGATTACAGCAACAGGGTGCAGGCTGCTATTTGCCCTTCTCTTCAATACCACAAATTACAGTGAGAATGCCGTTCGCTCCCTTCCATCCACCTACCGTTCTAAGGCACTAGGTGGTCAGTAACCTGGGGGCTGGGATTGGCTTTCTCACACTCGTCCGTCGAGTGTTCGAGATCCATGTCCACATTCATAGAAAAGCCGTCCAAGGTAAATGTAGCAATCAAAATGTTACATCCTTGTTCATTCCAGAGATAGAGATAACACAAGGATAAGTCAAAAAACATCGCTATAAAATCATAGTAACCTGCTTTAAACCAAAATATCAAAATGTGAAGCTACTGTTGAAGTTTCTCAACCAAGCCTCCTGATCCTTTGGAAGGTCCTCTGAGGTTGAGGAAGAAACAGAAGTCTGAAGGGTGAAGATCAGGGCTGTAAGGTAGAGGAGGTAAGTTTCCTAATGCAATTCTTGTCAGTTAACCTTCCTACCCTTGAAGCATGAACAGGAACATACATGAACATACACGAACAGGAACATACATGACTGTGACAGAAAAAGACAACAACAATGTCCTCTGCACAACAGCCTGCTCTTGTTCTCCCCAACCAAGGTTTCCGTTTTCTTACCCAAGGCCATGATTATCTTGTGTCCATAGAGAAAATCAGTCACGATTATCCCTTTGGGATAAAAATAATAATCACACTCTCCATAATCCTGTATGTCCTGGTAATAGATTGTGGTTTGGGGTTTGTTTGCTTCTTACAAAGTCATGGCTACCTATGAATTGGTGAGGTTTTCTTGACTCATGATTTTATTGCTGCTGAGAATAAAACAAATCCTTTTGTTCATGCATTCAATTAATATTCATTGACAACCTGTTTGTGCTTGGCCTAGTGATTGTTGCTATAGCTAAGTGCTACCTAGGCAGTGCCAATGCATACCGAGCACACATACAAAGGACAGAAAGACTGTTTGGGCCTGTGCTGTGCTTGCCTCGCCATTGTTGGTCTGCGTGAGCTCATTGTTGCAGCCACTGTCTCAGTTCACCTCCATGAGGGACTTCCTCTGTTTCACTGACCCTCTGCTTTACACTCAACATGATGGCCTTGTCCAGGGACTGGTCTCTCCTGGTGTCCAAAGTATGAGGGACAAGCTCTCACCGCCTGTGTTCGCTGGGTAGACTAGGGAAACTAGGAAAACTAGGGAAACAAATCCACAGAAATGCATATGTATATCAGAGAGTTTTATATAAAGGGAGAGTTTTATTTAAAGGGTAAGTGAACATCAACCCAGTGCTGCCCAAGCCCATAAGTCCAACTTCAGCCCATATGTCCTACACCAATGTACAAAGTCCTCCTCAGTCTCATGAAACACATGCAATGACGCTGAGTGCAAGAAGAAAGCTGAATCAGTGAGCATGTAAGGGTCTCCACACAGCTGCTGCAGCACCCAGGGCTGCATCGGGGTAGGTCCATGTGGCTTCTCCTCGGGGATATCTTGCAGGAAGTGAGCCTTGCCTGCTGAAGCAGGGAACTGGCTAAGGCAGCTGCACCCTGGCCCGACCATCAGAAAACAAGAGACTCAAGAACTACAAAGGCGAGGCTCACCAAGCCATTTATCTCTCTGCCCTTCAATTAACCCCATATGTGTTTATCAGCCAGGCTGGCACAATAAACCTGAACTATCTCACCATCCTTGCTTCTAAAGAGCATTCTGACTACACCGCCTCCCAGACAGATTTATTTGCTCTTCGGCCAATTCATGGTACTTTGGGGACTCTTCACCGGCACCTTGATTCAAAGGCATCCATTCTTCTCCAGTCTTCCTTATTCACTACCCAGCTTCCAACACATGCAGAGGAGGGGATTAGAACCCCATGGCTTGGCTCAGGGACCCTGAGTCTTCTGAGTGACATCTTTGCTCTTTAACACGTTAAACTTGTCTGTGGCAGCAGATCCCTTGCCTAATGGGACATATCCATTGAGATGTTTCAACAAGCCGAGGCAGTGCTGGAAGCACTCACCTGTCTGTGCCAAGAACTTTGGAAGACAGTACCTGGCCAACCGACGGATGAAGCCCCTCTGTGCGCCTGGTCCAAAGCAGTGACACAGCAGAACGCAGAAGCTGGGGAGCAATAGCATTACTCTTCTGCACAAGTGACATGTTGCTGAAGACCCTTTAAAACAGAGGCAGTAGGACAGCCATAGGGAGCTCCCACAAATGCAACCAGGGTGCAGGACCTAGAACGAGGGAGATGGCTGCTAATGTCAGGTGACTCCTGGCTGAACACAAACGCATGGAACTAGGTGGATCATGGGAAATTATGGATAATGGTGTAAGAATGGGAATTCAGAAACAGTTCATTATGCTCGTAAGGAACCTGTCCATAGACTGAGAGGCAGTTCTCCAAACACAAAGACGGGATACAGAATAGTTCAAGATCAGGGGAGCTGTGTGTCAAGCTTGTATCCTTTCACCATGTTTATTCAATCTGTATGCTGGGCGAATCATCCCAGGAGCTGAATTAGATGAAGAAGAGATGGCATCAGGATTGGAGGATGGCGCTCATGACCGACCAGCAGTAGGTAGATGACACTGCCTTACTTGCTTAATGGCAAGATGATTTGAAGCACTTCCTGATGAAGATCAAGGATTACAGTCTTCAGTGCGGATTACAACTCACTGTAAGGAAAACCAAAATCCTTACAAGCAGACCAACAGACATCATCAGGATAAACAGCGAAGAAATTGA
The DNA here is from genome assembly GCF_000313985.2 of Echinops telfairi. Lineage (NCBI taxonomy): Eukaryota > Metazoa > Chordata > Mammalia > Afrosoricida > Tenrecidae > Echinops > Echinops telfairi. Next base: position 99,221,461 of record NW_022103906.1, on the reverse strand, counting down.
AGTTGTCAAGGATTTCATGTTGTTCGGATCCACAATTAAACCTTGTGGAAGTAGCACTCAAGAAATCAAGCGAAGTATCACATGGGGGCAAATCCACTACTCAAGATCTGTTAGAAGTGCTAGAGAGCGAAGATGTCACCTGGAGGACTAAGCTGTACGAGACCCGCGCCTTGGCATTGCCAATCATCCGCTGGCCAACAGGGAAGGAAGACTGGAGAAGAGTTGAAACATTTGATGTATAATATTGACAAAGAAGAGTGCAGTGGTTAGCTCAAGGACCGGTTGTTGGCCTTCAGGAGTGTTCCCAGTGGAGTCTGATGAGATGCTTTTCTTCTTTGTTGTTGTTGTTTCTTTTTCTTGTCATTGGCTTTTTGTTGTTGTTGTGTTGTTTTGTTTTCTTTTGTTGCTTTGTTTTGCTCTGTCTTGTTTTTGTGCATGTTATTATCTCCGCAGGTCTCTCTAAATAAGATAGGCTTGATAAACAATCTGGAGGAGGAAACAATGGGACCGATGGTTCCAGGGGGACATGGAGAGGGGGCGGTGGGGGGAAGGAAGTGCTGTGAACAAACCCAGGGACAAGGGAACAACAAGTGACCCAAATTCGTGGTGAGGAGGGTGTAGGAGGCCTGGTAGGGTATTATCAAGGGTAATGTAACTGAGAGGAATTACTGAAACCCAAATGAAG
>NW_022103906.1:99191436-99219776 GCF_000313985.2 Echinops telfairi | reverse complement strand
GATGGGGGAGTGTGGAGGGAGGGGGGGAAATGAGGAGCTGATGCAGGGGCCTACGTGGAAGGCAAATGTTTTGAGAATGATGAGGGCAATGAATGTACAATGTGCTTCACACATTGATGTATGTATGGATCGTGATAAGAGTTGTCTGAGCCCCCAATAAATTGATTTTTTAGGAAACAATAGAGAAAGTGCCACGGACTGCCAGAGAACAACAACGAAACTACCTGTCTTGAGAGAAGTACAGCCGGAACGGTCCTTAGAACGGGGACGACGAGGCCTGTAGCGTATTTTCTGAACGTGCTGTCAGGAGAGACGAGTGCTTGGTGAGCTCGAAGGTCAGCCGGGAGAAGACTGAGAGAGATGGCTTGATAGGACGGCAGCAACGACAGTCCAGCCGTAATGACTGTGAGGGACCTGTGTCTGGGCGTATTTCATCCCATGTTCAGACGTAAGGTCGCTATGAGTTGGTGCTGACTGACAACACTGACAACAAGTATTAGGAAAACAGCAGTGAACGAGACACCGGACGGAGCCTGCTCCAAGGAGCTTGTTGAGCAGCAAGGACATGGAAACCCCCAAAAAGCACAGCGCCACATCCTCATTGGATGGTGCTCTTCCTGCTCGGCTTGAGCTGTGTCCCGGCCATAGGAGGGTCCAGGAGGAGGGAACAGACTGGGCCAAGTGGAGGGTTGGGCCACAGAAGACGACATCCAAGTCTTAAATGGGAGAACTTGAAGCCCAGACTGGGGAGACCACGGGGGCCCTGAGTAAAGGGGAGGAGCACCAGGTGCAACCCACTCTGACTTGCTCAGAGAACTGAAGGCAACCGTGAAGAAATGAACCAGGTGGGGCGGGGGTTGCAGATCAGGTTGGAAGGTAAACTGGGGAGACCACAGTGACAGTGGCCTGAAGAACAGTCTGTCTGTCGTCTGTGGGGACGCTTGACGGGGGAGCTGATCAGATCTGAATGTCTAAGAGCTCACATTAGTAGGTAAGAATGGATTTATTTAATTACTTGCGCACTCTTTCGTAGGAGAAGTGGCATGCGCTGAAATGGTCCCCACTCTCAGAATTGACATCAAGTAGGTAGCACAAGGGAAGAAGCTGGCCATGTGCTTTGGGACAGCTGGAGGCGGCTGTTGTTAGCTGCTATGGAGTCAGGGTGCCAGCTCATGGGGCCCCCAAGTGTAATGAATTGCTGCCAAGTTCAGGGGTTGGGGATCAGATCCTGTGATCTGTAGGGTTTTCTTTGGCTGGTTTTCAGGAGAAGGTCACCAGCCCTTTCTTCCGAGTCTCAGGCGGGAAGCTCTGCTGTAAGCTGTTCGGCATCCGGCAGCCCACAGGCCTCCACTAACAGTCAGCTGGCGCACTGACTGGGAATCAAACCCAGTCTCCCACATGGAAAAGGAGAGTCCTACTATGGAATGCCAATCTCCCTCATGAGCAAGTTACGTCATCTGAAGGAACAAAGCAATCCCCAGCATCCCTTCTACCTGAGATGCTTTCAGGTCATTGTCTCTGTCGCCCAATGTCTCTGGAAGACGTTGGGAGGAGTCGCCCAGGAATATGGAAGGTTCTCCTTCTCTAGAGATAAGTAAGAAAAGAAAATTCAATCAATTTAACAACTACTCACCAAAGGAGCATGGGATGCTTATAGGACGGACCGATCTGTCTAGGAAGAAGCGCGGCTAGAATGCTCCTTAGAGGCAGGGATGGCGAGACTGCCTTCCATGCTTTGGAGATGTTATCATGGAGACCGTCCCTGGAGAAAGACATCCTGTTAGGTAAAACGGAAGGGCAGGGAAGGAGAGGAGGCTCTCAAGGAGATCCCTGGACAGTGACTGCAACATGGTCTCAAGAAAGAACAAGGGTGAGGATGGGGCAGGCCAGTGTTTCCTTCTGGGGCGCGTATGGGTCGGAACAAGCTCGATGGCACTGAACAGCCACCACACCAGCCGTCTACTCCAAGGTGGCACTGATGGACAAGAAAAGACGTCTCATCTCAAAGACATCGTTCTATCTCGTGGAGAGAATTATCAACACCCACAAAGATTCTGACACAGAACAAAACAGGATCCAGGTGTCATAGGTAAGAGAGTGGAGGAAGATTGCATGTATGGGAGCATGGCAAGGAGGACCATCACAGAGCAGGTGTCATGAGTGGCCTTGAAGACACTGACAAGATCACTGAGCAGAGAGTGGGGAAGAGCCTTTCCCAGAAGGATGTGAGCAGAGCTCTCAGGGTGAAGATGCAGGCGGCACACTGGGGGACCAGGAAGGAGCCCAGGAAAGTAAAGATGATGGTGGGATTCCAGAGAAAGCTCGGGACAGCAGGATACAGAAGTCACCTGCAGGGAGCTGGTTAGAGGGTTGGAGCAGGACGGCCGTACCCCAGTTTTCCTTGAAGACTGTCACTTTGGCCCCATTTGTATAGAACAGGGAGCTCCAGTGGCATCATGGTTATGAGTTGGGTTGCTAACAACGTGGTCCACCGTTTGAGGAACCACCAGCCACTCTGTGGGAGAAACACAGGGCTTTCATATAGTTCCTCATGTTGTGGTGACCCCAACCATACAATTATTTTCATTGCTACTTCATCACTGTGAGTTTGATACTGTTACAAGTCGTCATGTAAAGATCTGATATGCAGGATGTATTAGGCGACCCCTGTGAAAGGGTCATTCGACCCCCAAATGGGTCACGACCCACAGGTTGAGAACTGCTGTCGTAGCAGGTCGGGGTGGGTCAGGATGGGCTGGCAGGGGCTCCATGACAGGGAGGGAGCATTCTTTGGGGCTTGGTGCGGAACAGACAGCGGGGAAAAGCTACAGCTCTCTAGCCCAGCGTGACCATCACAATCCTGATGGCCAATCAGTCCTCTGGCAAGTTGTCATCTGTGTCTAATTCTGCTCACCCTCAGCCACAGAGCTGCCATGGCACCCTGTTGGATGGTAGGCACTGGCAATGCCCTTGACAGAGCCTGGGGAGCACACTGGCAGTTACGCTAGCTACCTCGTTAGAGCATGTTACAGTTTTATAGCATTATGCCCATGCCAACTGCATCACGTCAGCGCAACCTCTTCACGGACCACCTACCATCAGTGGCTCACAGCTAGGAGACCTTCCCTTTCACCAGCCCTGCGCAGTGGGGGTGACATTCGAGTCCATCTGTGGTCCTTCCTTATGAATGGCGGACCTTTTTACTCTCAAAAGTCTTCTGCTTCTAAAGAATCAAATAGATGGCCACTCTGAGGCTACCATGATTGCGTGGAAATGAGACATGCATGTTTCTGTGCACATGGGGGTAAAGGGCTGGAGGCCTGGGTGCTGTCATCTTGATGGGAGAAGAATGCCACAATTGTCTCCCACAGAATGACTGGAGGGTTCAAACCGCTGGTGTGTTAGGTTGGGTTGACAACAGAAACAAATCCAGTGACACACACACACACGAGTAAGAAACAGTTTTATATCAAGAAATAATTATATATCCGGAAAACATCCCAGCCTAGTCCAACTCAAGACCGTAAGTCTGATACTAGTCCCTCTCCAGACTCACACAGCCACAAGAAGTGGTGCAGAATGCAGGAAGATCACAGGCCAGTGAGTACAAAATCGTGTAGATCAATGGTGATGGCAGCATCGCAGATCTCTCCTGACAACCTGTCCAAAGTACATGAAATGAAGTCCCGTCATCCTTGTTTCCAAGGAGCATCTAGCTGTCCTTCTTCCAAGACAGATGTGGTAGTTACACAATTCACGTCCACTTGATGAATAGAAAGAAGGGTGGAGTCTACACAGCCTGTCTTCCTCCCTGGAGGCGGGACCCACTCTGTCTCTGCTTCACCTTCCTGATGACAAGCCAGCTGGAGTTACACTGATGGCAGCCAGAGCCCCGGAGATGCTTCCACCACCACTGGAACACAGGACTTCCCACCCACCGGCCTGCAATCTTCCTGCAGTCAGCATCATTGCACGTGTTGTGTGAGTCTAAAGAGGTATTTATGGACTGGTATTGGGCATATGGGCTAATATCAGAATTATGGACTTGATCCGGACTGGTCTGCAATGTTTTCTCAATATACAGTTGCTCTTTGATATAAAACTCTCACAGACATATGAGCGTCTCTGGATTTGTTTCTCTAGTCACCCATCCTACACACAACAGATCTGTTTGTTCTTTGACAGTCCATGTATTTTCAATAGTCTTTGCCAGCACCATAGAATGCAGATGCTTAGATTCTGCTTCAGTCTTCCTTATTCCATGTCCACTTTTCTCATGAACATCAGGGGCATTTTAGTTCTCAAATTACATCCTTGACCTTCAACGCTTTATGGAAGTCCCATACATCAGATTTTCCCAACATGCGTATCCTGTGATCTCTGGACTGCTGCTTCCGTGAGGACTGATTGTTGATCCAAGAAGATGAAATCCGCCACAACCACAATCCTTCCTCTCCCTGTCATATAGTATCTATTGGTCTAAACCTGATGCAGCTTTCTTCTTCAGATAGTCCAGCTTCTTGGATTATCTTTTCAGCACACAGATTGAATACATATAGCAAAAGGAGACAGGCCAGACACGTGCCTTTTCTGATTTTAAACCACTCCATAGTCCCTTGTTCTGTTTGAATGACTGCTTCTTGCACCGTGTGCAGGTTACACATGTGCATAAAGAAGTGTGCTGGAATTCCCATTATACCCAATGCTATCCAGAGTTGGTTAGGATCCACCCAGTCCAATGCCTTAGCAGAATCAATAAAACACAAGTAAACATCTTGCTCTGAGCCAAAAAACACCTAACATGAGCATTCCTAGCCCTCGCTGCACATCCTCTTTTGAATGCAGCTTGAATTTCTGCTACAACTATTGTTGAGTTATTTTCAACAACATTTCACTTGCATGTGATATAAATGATATTGTTAGGTGCTTTCTGCATTTCTCTGGAATGAGCATAAATATGGATCGCTTCCAGGCAGTTGTCCAAAGTTCTTGGCAGAGATGAATGAGTGGCAGAGATGAGGGTTTCATCGGCTTGTGGAAACATTTCAGTTGCTAGTCTATCAATTCCTGGGCTCTTGCATTTTGATAATTCCGTCAGTTCAGCTTGAACTTCTTCCTTCAGCACCGTCAGTTCTTTATCATGTGCTACTTCTTGAAATACTTCAACATCAACCAATTCTTTTTAGGACCATGACTGCATATTCTTTATATTTTCTTTTGCTGCTTCTTGCCTCATTCAACATTTTGCCCAATGAATCTTTCAAGGTTGCCACTCGAGGCTTGAATTTCTCTCCAGTTCTTTCAGCGTGGCATGTGTAAAGCATCTTCTCTTTTGGTTTTTTAACTCCAAGTCTTCACACATTGCATTATAACACTTGGCTTTGTCTTCTCAAGCAGCCCTTTGATATTTTCTACTCAGCTCTTTGACTTCGTTGCTCCCATTTGCTTCAGCTACTCTATAATCAACAGCAAGTTCCAGAGCCCTTTCTGATGTCCGCTTGGGTCTCTTCTTCTTCTTGTCTGTTGAATGCCTCTTACTCGCTACAGCATGATGGTTTTGATGCCATCCCACAGGTCATCGGTCTTCTGTCATTAGTGTTGGATGAGTCAAATCTATTCTGGAAACATCCTGTCTCCGGGGGATGGATCAGGTCTGTGTTTGGGCTTGCCTGGACCTGTGCTTGTTTTCATTTCTTCATGAGCAATTGAAGGCGGGTCACCAGCCGGCCCAGCCTTATTGTGGCTGCTGACGTCGAGCTTCTCCATCACGTTCTCTGCAGATGCTGCAGTTAACTGGGTTCCTGTGTCTTCCGTCTGGAGAAGTCCACATAACCAACAGGCATATTGCCATGATGCTGAAAAAAGATAGTTGCAATAAAGGAGTTGCTAGGTCTTGCAAAATCCTATCATGCGATGTCCAGCCTTGGTTCCATCACCAAAAGCAGTTTTCCAACAGCTGGGCCTTCCTCGGTGTCCTGTTCTGCTGTGCACAGGGTCATCTGGGTTGGAACCAAGTGACAGCAACTAACAACGACACTAACAACATCTCTTCAGATTTCTTGCAACGTTTGTATTCCAATGGCCAATTTCTTCATCAATAGCTTTAGTGCAGTAGTTCTCCACCTGTGGGTCGCAACTCCTTTGGAGGTTGAATGACCCTTTCGCAGGGGTCGCCCGATTCATAACAATCAAACTGACAGTGATGAAGTAGCAATGAAAATAATTTTATGGTTGGGGGTCACCACAACATGAGGAACAGTATTAAAGGGTCGCGGCATTAGGAAGGTTGAGAACCACTGCTTTAGTGGCTCATAAATTTGAATTATAGTTGTATTAACTTGATTCCCCTGTATAGACAATATCCTATCACAGACAGTATAGATCTTGAAATGTTATTTTTGACTATAAATGTGATGCTATTCCTCTTAAATTTGTTATTCTCAACATGGTAAACCATAGATTTCCTGATTTAAAATGGATGATACTAGCATATTTCAACACTCTAGTGCTTAGGCTATTGATCTTTATGTATTTCATGTTTTTTATATATAAATCACTTTATTGGGGTCTCTTAAAACTCTTATAACCATCCATACATCCATTATACCAAGCGCATTTGTACATAAGTTGCCATCATCATCTTTAAAACATTGTCCTTCTAATTGAGCCCTTGGTATCAGTTCCTTTTCCCTTCCCTCCCCTCCCTCCCCTCCCACCCTCATGACCCCTTGATAAATTTCAAATTATTATTATGTTCATATCATACACCATCCACTGTCTCCCTTCACCATGTTTCTGTTGTTCATTATTCCAGGGGGGGCGGGGCAGTTATACATCGATTGCTTCCCCCTTGCTACCCCACCTTCCCCCTACCCTCATGGTGTGGCTACTCCCAAGACTATTCCTGAGGGGTTTATCTGTCCTAGATTCCGTGTGTCAAGAGCACTTATCTGGACCAGTGTACATGCTCTGATCTAGCTGGATTTGTAAGGTAGAACTGGGGTCGTGATAGTGGTGGGAGGAAACATTAAATAACTACAGAATGTTGTGTGTTTAGTCAGTTCTTTACTGCACCCTGGCTCACTCATCCCTTCCTTGTGACCTTTCAGTGGGATGTCCAATTGTCTACAGATGGGTTTTGGGTCTCCACTGCAGCCCCCCTTGTTCACATCGATATGACTGTTTGTTTGGGTCCTCTAATTTCTTATACCTGGTTCCATCGACACCTCAGGATCCCACAGGCTGATGTGCTTCTTCCATGTTGTTTCCCTGCTAGGTGGCCACTTGTTTACCCTCAAGCCTTTAAGACCCCAGGATTCCAGGGCCGACTCCGGAGGGAAACAGTGGCTAGACCATTCCAATGGGAATTCTCCTGGGTCAGAGGCCAGGGCCAGGCATGTCAGGAAGAGAGCGAGGGAGTGGAGATGGGGGTCTCGACAAAGAGTTGCTTTGGTGGTTAGGAGCTGGGGAGGCAGTGCCCACTCACAGCACACGCCTGTCAAACAGAGGCAGTGTTGTCCGCCCCTTCGCCATCCTCACCATCTTTACGACGTTGAGGGCATGGTCACAGCCGCTGTGTTGACCATCCAATCCCGTGAGAACCTTCCTCTTTGCGCTGGTCTTCTATTTCACCAGCAGGGTGTCTTTCTCCGGCACTGGCTCTCTGAGGTCCGTGAGAGGAAACCTTGACCTCCGATGAGGAGTGTTCTGGCTGTACTCCTCTCCTAGAAAGGTGTGTTTGCCCCTCGGACCCTTTACAATGGAGCCAGGGTTCTGCCCCAACACCAACCGGTCTCTGTCTTCGTGACTCCTCCCCCAGCTTCCACCGTCTGTGAGGCCCATGGAGGCCATTGAAACGGCCATGCTGCACTGAGAGTGATGCCTTCCTCTCTTTAACACGTTAAAGAGGTCTTTCATAGCAGATTTGCTCCGTGCAATAAATCATTTCTTTCATTTCTTAACTGCCGCTTCCACTGATTTCAGATGCAAATGAAATGAAACCCTGGACAACCTTAGCTCTTCTCCACTGACCGCGAGGCTGCCTGTGGATGGGTCCTCTTCAGTTTTACTTCTCTCGGACTAGTCTTTAGACCTGGTGGGCAAGGAAACTGGAGGATGTTCAGGATTGTGACCTTTATATCTATATTCACTATTCTTCCCTTTGATGTGTGTGTACACCACATGCAAGAAAAGCGTACTCCACACGGTCACACCGTCCATACCATCAAGACAGTGACAGAGCCCCAGTCACCCCCCACCCCCCACCCCCAGATATGTGGCTCTTCCTTTTATTCCCTCCCCCACTCCTCTTCTCCTTCCCCCGGCATCCCTCATTCACAGCCTTCTTTTCCTTTGGTGTGCAACCATTTTGCGTGTAGCTGTTTTTGCTGTTGTTGATTTTCCTGTATAGTAACGGGGTCGAGAGATGGTTATCTTTGTGGGAGCGACTGCCTCTGCTGGGCCAGTTGTGAAGACTGTGTCTCTTTCTTGACGGTGAAGAGTCAGCCACACGGAAAGCCACCCCCTTTCATCTTCCTCCGTGTCTCAGATCCCCCTTTAACAAGCAGGGAGGGCCATGTGCCTGTCTCCGCTGGCTAATGAGCCTTCCCCTCGCCCCTGATGCCCGTCCTTCTTCACACAGCCCACCTGCTTGGATGACTCGCTCGGCAAACAAATGGGACATGGTGGTGGAAGGATACAAGCGGGCGCAGCTCTCTTCGTACTGAGCCGCACAATCCCCCGCGTTCTGTCCGAGTGACTTTGCATTGGTCCACAGACAGGTTCCTCGTCAGCACAATCGAGTGTCATCTGCAATTCCCGGTCCTGGTGGTGGTGTTCATAACATGTCATGCTCTTCCTGGCCACTTGCCTCTGCATAATGAATAAAACACAAGGAAGCGCCGTTCCGTCATTCCCTGCTCGCAGCCAAGATCCATCCGGTGTCAGCAAGGGCGTCCCTCGTCCTACACCCTTTTCTGACTGGAGCTAGAATGTCTGACCATTCCCTGGTGATGAGCTGCTGCAGCCATTTTCGAACGATCTACACCATAAATCTATGCACGAGGGTGTATGATCAGCCTCACATCGGGTGAAGCACCTTTCTTTGGGAGAGGCATGGGTGTGAAGTTCTTCCGCCCGGCGGGCCAGGCAGCCCGTCCTGAGTTGCACTCGTTGGTTGACGTGTTTCCGCTGGTTTTCAGTCAATTCCTGCAGCCTTAAGTGTCCCTTGGACTTCTTTCTTCAAGACCATTTTGATCATAGATGGCTTTCCAAAATAGCTGATCATGATCTTGATATAGACAGTTTCCATTTTCTTATGCTTCCTGCAGCATTCCATGTTTTGCCCATAGAATTCTTCAAGATTTCAACTTGCGGTTTGAATTTTTCCTTTCGTTCTTTAGCTTGAAGGTGTTCTTCTCTTCCCCTTTTTCTTCTCCGGGTCTCTACACGTGTCGTGACACTACTTTGTCTTCTTCTTCTTCTTTTATTAGAGACACGTTATTGCCTCAAAGCATCACAGACAGGCCTAAGACACCGCCTAGCCTGTAGCTGGCCCCCTCTGAGGTCGAGCTCATCAGCCTGCTGAACTGTCCCTCTTTCAGAAACGTAGATACCATCCAAAGTCTGCCGTGTGTCCTTGTTCTTCACGGCCATGGCTAGCTAATTCAAAGTGGGAGCATCTGACACAAGTCCAATATTGTTTCCTTCAAGAATTAACTCATCCTTCTGACCTTGAGACGTGGAACAAGTAACACCTGTCCTTATCTCAACCCTCCAGATGTGTTGTACACGCAAGTAGTTCTGGGTTTCAGCAAGAGGCCCATTCTCCTGGACAATGACATGGTTGGAGAAGTGAGCATGCCCAGACTTCACCTGGTCTGGAAGCCCAGTGGAACACCATTGATCATGTTCTGTACTTGACTACAGATGGTGCCTACTGTAGCCGATTTCTATTTCCCCACCACTTATCAACGCGAAGCCTGTTCTTTTTCTTTCCAAGGAGACTGCTATGATTGAAATCCCTCTGCAAGTCTCCTCTGGGGCCCTTCCAATAGCCATGTGCGCCTTTAGGAACATGTCACCATTCTCTGGAATGTCAACAGTCTGGTTGTTTGAGAATGGTCTGCATTCTCACAGTGGATTCAGCCAATGCTTTCTCTGCTTAAGAGCCTGGGGCAGTAGCCTAGGAGCCACGCCTGACCTGCTCTGGCTTCGAGAGGGAGAAGAAGGCTGGGTGAACAAGGCAGAGGTCCGGTGTGCCGCCATTCAACTTCCCTTATTCTGCCATCCACCGTCCCTCCCACGGTGCTCTACTCCTCTGCTGGGTTCAGTAACCCTGTGCAGAAACCACGTCGATCTCAGAGCTAATACTTACAAGTCTCGGGGTCTACTGGGGGGTTTAACAGGCTCCCACAAGACAGGACCAGAAAATGTTGAGGCTCAGTCTCTTGTCCACGTGAGTGACTGTCTCTGGCACTGATGCCCTCGCCGCTGCCTGTTCCACTGGCCTCTCTGCCTCACAGCGGCAGTTGAGCTCTCCTGCTCCGTCTCGTGGTCTTGGTGTGATTTGACCTCTGGTGCCCCTGCAGCCTCCACCACTTCAGGCAGGGATCATGCTCCGCCATTGGCTCTTTGTACTGTTGGATTGTGGGCTTTCTTTCTGCTCCTGAGGTAGTTCTTCTATACCCAGAAGAGTGACCAAACTGACCAATCCCCTCTATTAGTGTATTGCACACCTAGTTTGCAGAGCCTCACACAATCATTTGAGAGTTACAAAGGGCCTGGGCAAAAGAGCTGTATTGTGGCCGTTAGATTTTATGTCAACTTGAACCTGTGTGGAAGTGTAGGGGTGAGTCCATCCTATGAATCAGGTAATAGCCTGAGGATGTCTCCTTGTGGGGGTGGTCTTTTTATGAGAGATGCTGGGAGTCTCTCTCTGGCCCTTCACCTGACTACCTGCTGGGACTCGGCATGGGCGCCCACGGCCAGCCCCACATGGTCCACTGGTCCTGGGAGCCAAACCGGGAGCTGTTGGGGCCCTGCCACGTTCCCAACAACCTTGGATCCGTGGGCCTCTACACCTACCTGCCTGTGATCTCCCTGAGTCCCCATCACCTCTCTGTGCCACCAGCCTCCATCCATGTGAGTCTGTGGGGGGCTCTGCCCCACATGGGGCCCCTGGACTTGATTTGGATGGGGCTGAGCTGCCTTCTAGACGTAAAGTCCTTTTTTACACAAACACGAGTGTCTCTGGTTTTGTTTCTTTAGACAACCCAGCCTGGCACACACACGGGAGTCAGTTCACTTGACCACTGACACCCTCTCAGATCTAGCCAGCTGACCACCGTCATTACCCCTTCCTTGACTGTAGCTACTCTACATCCAAGAGCAAGGTTCAGAATCTCCCCGGCTTCCATTTTGGCCTTTCCGTTCTTTGTTCTCCTTCTTATGACCTCTGCTTTCTTCCAAGACGACACCATCAGCCATTGCTCTGGTCTTCAGTCACTCGCGGTCCGCAAGACAAATCCATTCCAGAGCTGCTCTCCAAGTTTGGAAGGGATAAACGCAAGGATGTACGAAGATTACTGAGGCTTACAAATGGCTCTCCTGAAGTTCAGAGACAACCGGGAACTGCTCTCAGTGGGTCATGGCCTCATTTGTGAGGCTCGCCCCGGCAGCCCCCCTGCCTGGGGAGTTCAGAAAGGCTTCCCAGAGGAGAGGAACTTAGAACTGAACAGTGCCCAGGTTTGCTGGAGAGGCTCTCCTGAGGGTATCAGCCCAGGGCTGGGGTAGGGGCAGGGGTAGGGGTGGAGGTTATGAATAGGAGGTTAGGCCCATAAACCTAATAATTTAGCCAGGGAGAAGAAAAAGAGGAGCTGGCATTTAATTTTATGCATGCCCAAAGGGAATGATAACACCATACGCAAGAAAAGTCACTCAATCTTCAGAAAGCAGGCATTCCGGGACTCTGTTTCTGGACCCTCTCTGAATACGCGCGTGCACATGGAGACACGATTCTGCACTGCTCAGCCGGCTTTTCCCACTCAGTCAGACCTTTGACCGGCTCAGACGCAGACCCTCTCTGAATACGCGCGTGCACATGGAGACACGATTCTACACTGCTCAGACGCAGACCCTCTCTGAATACGCGCGTGCACATGGAGATGCGATTCTACACTGCTCAGACGCAGACCCTCTCTGAATACGCACGTGCACATGGAGACACGATTCTACACTGCTCAGCCGGCTTTTCCCACTCAGTCAGACCTTTGACCGGCTAATAGGTGGTATCATAAGCAAGAAAAACCTTAAAACCATAGTTCCATTTCTGTCATTAATTTTCCTACTCAGCACTCCCTGGACACCCTTGCAATCCATTTGTCTCCACCCCGAGTCCAGGTGGAAACCCATTCCCTCTGGGCAGGGGAGATTTCCCTCACAGCATTCCCCCCATGCAGACCTCCATGCGTGGCCTTCGTTCCAGACCCGGGAACATGCCACAGTGCAAGGGAAGGCAGTCCGAAACGGCACAAAACAAACTCTTCCCACGTTCCAACTTCATCTTACGGCCAAAAAAACAAATATGTTTCCTAAAGCCTAACAGGCGGCGCCTGCTGAACCAAACCCCAATCTCTCAAACAGTCGTTCTCAACCTTCCTTGTGCCTTGACTCTTTAATACAGCTCATGTTGTGATGACCCCCAACCATAAAATTATTTTCGTTGCTACTTCATCACTGTCATTATGCTACTGTTATGAATCGGGCGACCCTGTGAAAGGATTGTTCGACCCCCAGAGGGATCACGACCCACAGGTTGAGAACCGCTGCTCTAAAGGCGAGGAGGTGTCCTGCGTCTGTGATTGAGCATGTGAGTGCCAAATACCAGCCCAAGGAGGCCGGCCCTGACCAGCTGTTTCAAAGGGGTGGTCCTGTAACTGGAAGCCTTTAGCACAGGGACCCTGGAGAATATTTTCCAGCACGCTGGCCCTGGCTTTCCACCCACGAATGCCAGCATGGCCCTGCCTGCAGGACCGACAGCATTCGGATCTGGGCTGAATGGGTGGCGGCGATGGCCTCTTTCCACAGCCAGGGTTTCATGCTTCTTAGAAAGAAAAGGGAGGAAGCAGAAGGTTCTGATCATTCTGGAAGATACTGCACGTCTCCCCCATCGTGGTGATGACTTCAAACAGGCAGAGCCGGGTCCTGGGCTTGCTGCTTTATTGCTAAGCGTAGGAGGAGAGTCCATCTCCACAGAGAAGCTCCGTGTGTTACTGCTCCTTCATCCTCCCCAGCCACCTTCTGGGCAGCATCCCTTCCCCGCCGCAAAGAACGGGCTTTCCAAACGTGCTCTCCTCATCCTGGACCGAAGCTCTCCGGTGTGGATGTGAGGAAAACTAGGGTTTGCCGCCCCCCCCCACCCTACCCCCCGCCCCCCAGGAGGTTTAAGTTACAATTATGGTGTTAAACAGTGGGAATGTTTACCATATGTTGGTTGTGTGGCAAATTATCCCGGCTCCTATTTTTAAAAGAGAGAGAGAGAGTCGGGTTGCTGAGTCAGGCTGAGTCACTCACCTCGAGAAATCCTGGGGGAGGTCATTAAACCAGCTGGGGTGGCACAGTGACACCCCTGGGCCCTGGCCCAGAGGCTCAAGATCCAAGACGCCAAGGGCTGCAGGTGGGGGAGGCAGAGAGAACAAGATAGGATGGATGCGAGGAACGGCTGAAGCACAGTCCTTTCTCACCGAGCAGCGACGCGGTGGCCGCGTGGTTGTGCTTACTAGAACCCCGCCTGCCTGCAGGTGAGGCGGAGCCCAGCCGATGACAAGGGCTCCCGAACGGGCGTGGGAGGAAGAGGAAACCCCAAACCAAACCGAGCTCACTGCCATCGAGTCAAAGTCCACTCGGGATGACCTGCAGGCCAGGGCAGGGCGCACTGAGGAGAGATTCCCAGACTGGAACTGTTTCCGGGAGTAGAAAGGCCTGGCTTTCACCCGCCGGGTGGACTGGTGTTTGAAACTGCTGACCTTTCAGATCACAGCCCATCGTGTAAGGCCGGCCAGCAGAGCTCTTTGATAGAAAGGAAGGAGCACCTAACTGTACGGTGTGCCTGTGTGATGTTTTGGGGTTCTCTCAACGACGACATGGCTTTCTGTTAAAATGGAATTAACTATATTTTTTAAGTAATAAAACATGGTTAAACTCAAGAGCTTAATCCCTTCATTCCTCTAAGGTCCCCAAACGTCAGAACCTTCCATCTTGGTAAGATGGGCACGTCTCATCGAGAGATGGCAACGACTAATAATAAACACAAAAGACTATAAAGAGCGGAGCATAAATCCAATTTCTGGCAAGACCACGTACCTTGGGGAACACTCTTACTGCCCGAGGCTCCAGTAGTAGATCATTGGCTCTTTCTCTCAAGATGCTCCTGGGAGGAATCAAGCCTCCATTTTTTTGGTGACAGGTAAATCAGCAAGCGGAACCATTACCAAGGAATCAAACTCTAGCTCTTCACGATCCTGTTGCACAGAGTAGAACTGCCCCCACAGAGCCACCAACATTGTCGATCTTCACCCAGGTAGACTGACTTCGTCTCTCTCTCCCTCGGAACTTCTGATGGGTTTAAAGGGCACGTCTTTCACTTAGCAGCCGGGCACCTAAGCTCCACACCAGCAGGGTTTCTTCCGGAAAGAGCGTGTGAGCGCATGAACTAGGTGCACTATTGGTATCCCCTGCTCTGCGGCAGCACTGCTCAGACTGTCTTTGTCATCACAATCCCTGGGAAATGTCGTCTAAGCTCCAGCGTCCATCCTCCTCCGTGCACCTCTGCTAAAGAACAGAGACTCTGGGCAGTCGTTCTTAAAAGCATCATGCAAGCATTGTCCAGATTCTTACACAAGTGTAGTGACGTGAGGCTGTCTGAACGTGGCTCTACAACCCATGACTTGGTACGTCCCACAGTAGACGGTATGTACACACCCAGACGGGTGTGTGCACCACAGACGGAAGGCACTGATCAGTTTTGCCATTCCCCTGTGTATAGAGAGCCATCTCAGAAGGCAAAAACCAAAAACCAAAGAGCCAATTTCGTTGTTTAAATCTCACTGCCACCGAGTCAATTCCAACTCATATTGCCCCAATGGGGCAGGGTGAGACTGCCCTTGTGGGTTTCTGAGACTGTAACTCTTAACAGGAGTAGAACCCTGTATTCTTCCCTGGAGCAATGGGAGGTTTGAACTGTTGACCTGAGAGCAGTGGGTTTTCTGGCCCTCGAAGGAGAAGTCATGAGGCTGCCTGACTGAGAGGCGGATCACCAGAGTGAGACAAGGCACGCTCAGACATGGCTATCACAGGAAGTAATTCACAAGGAAATCTTGCTGAATTCACCCAACAATGGTTGCAGCAGTACATTGACAGGGAGCTGCCAGAGAGGTTCAGGTCAGATTCAGAAGAGGATGTGGATCAAGGGATATCATTGCTGACATCAGATGAATCTTGGCTGACAGCGGAGAATATCAGAAAGATGTTTCATTGACTATGCAAAGCCTTGGACTGTGCGAATCATAACCTACTGTGGATAGCATTGAGTAGAATGGGAATTCCAGAACACTTCATTGTGCTCAGACAGAACCTGTATCTGGACCAAAAGACAGCAAACAGAACAAGGGAATGCATGCTGCGTGGTTTGTAATCAGGAAAGGCAGGTATTGGGGTTGTGTTCTCTCGTCATTCTTACTCAATCCGTCTGCTGAGCAAAGAATCAGAGAAACTGGATTCTCTGAAGAAGAATGTGGTACCAAACCTGAGGAAGGCTTATTAACAACCTGTGACATGCAGGTGACACAACCTTGCTTGCTGAAAGTGAGGAGGGCTTGAAGCACTTGCTGATGAAGATGATGGATTGCAGCCTTCAGTGGGGATTACAAGTCAATATAAAGAAAACCAAAATCCTCAACTGGACCAATAGGTAACATCATATAAATGGTACAAAGATGAAAGTTGTAGAGGATTCCATCTTGCTTAGATGCACAATCAATGCTCATGGAAGCAGCAGTCAAGAGATCCAAGGACATACTGCATTGGGTCAATCTGCTGCACAAGATCTCTTTAAAGTGTTGAAAAGCAAGGATGTTACTTTGAGGACTAAGGTGCACCTGACCCAAGCCATGGTGTTTTCATCGCCTCATATGCATGTGCAAGTTAGACATTGACTAATTAAGACCAAAGAAGAATCTCTGCATTTGAATTGTGGTGCTGGAGAAGAATATTAGAAGTACTGTGGACAAATTTGTCTTGGAAGTATAGCCAGAGTACTCCTTAGAGGCAGGCTGGCAAGACTTCATCTCCCAGACTTTGGACATGGTGTCAGGAGAGACGAGTCCCCGGAGAAGAACACACTGCTTGGTAAAGTAGAGGGCAGTGGAAGAGAGGCAGACCCTCGACAAAACGGATGGACACAGTGGCTGCAACAATGGGCTCCAATGTAGAACCAATGTGCGAATGGCGCGGGACCGGGTCTGTTCTGTTAGAACAGAAGGGGTGTTCTGTTCTGGGTTTGTTAGTTTTTGTCCACTATGGTCGCTATGAGTCAGAACTGCCTCGATGGCTCCGAACAATAACAGCGTCATTGTTCGCTCCTTGCTTCCTTCCGGTCTTGGCTCACCTTTCGCCTTCCCAGGTGGCCTCTCTCGACCATCCTTTCCAAGACTCCTACCCTCTCCCTGTGTCCAGCACTCTTCGTGTAGCAGCTCACTGCCGTAGCCTTTCCCAACTGCCAGGAAACCACGTGGCGCCCTGGGGTAGTTACATCATTTGGTGTCAATTTGAGAGGATTAAGAGTGAAGGGGTGGAGTTTGGCCTGTCAACCAGGTGGCAGCTTGATGACCTCATTTGGAAGTGCGAAGGAGATAAATAGCTCGCTGGAGATGGGACATATGCTGACTCCCTGGGAGACATTCCTGTTGACAAGCCACATGGAGACAGGCTGATGGCAGCCACAGCCTCGGAGCCACGTGGAGACCCCTGCCAGTGCTGAGATGCTTCCACCGCCACTGGATCCACAAGACTCTCCACCCACTGGCCTGTGATCTTCCTGCACTCAGCCTCATTGCACGTGTTGTGTGAGTCTGAAAAGGAAATTATGGATTGGTACGGGACATAAAGGCTAATACCGGACTTATGGACTTAATGTGGACTGTGCTGAGCTGTTTTCTCAATATTCAATTGTTCTTGTATATAAAGCTCTTTCTTATACACAAGTCTCCCTGGGTTTGTTTCACTAGTCTGGCCGGACTTGCGCATGCCCCTGCATGGTGGGCATGGTTAACATGCTCGGCTGAGAGCACACAAAGGCCCGGCAAAGAGCGGCTTGGTGATCTCCTTCTGGCAAAGCTATGTCTGAAACACGAATGATGGAGAAGAGGAAATGCTAGGGAGCACAAGTCCACTCTACTGCCCACAGGGTGCGGCGGCTCAATGGCAACGGCAGTCCAATGCCTAACCGTGGGATTGACTCCCCAGCTCCTTCTCTCCGGCACTCCCATCGGAAGGGAACCTTCTTGTGGGCAGGATTTTCGTTGGTTTTGTTCGCTGGTGTTTTCTAACTCCCTGGACCTGGGCCTGCCTCTTCTTGAATTAATCTTTGAGCTTCATTTCTCCTCGTTGCTGCTGGCAATGTCTGAGCTTGGAAAGTCAGCTGCTTTTCCAGCCTGAGGGAAGATCCGGTTGCTCCTGAGGCCGACTTCCACTGTGAAGCCGACTCCACTGCCTTACTGCTGCCGTGTTCCCTTCAGCTCTGTCTGTGTGCTCATTAACTCGTGGAAACGCAGCAGAGAGAGCTATGAAAACAGTTTGCTGCGCGTTTCCGCCGGCTTTCCTCCAGGTGTAATCATACGACCCACACAGTAAGCTGCATGTGCCTGTGGGGCAATCCCCTGTGGTGAGCTTCCAAATGGGAATGCCTTCCCTGGGAAGACAACCCCGGACCAGAGTTTTACCTTCTGCCTTCTCACCCAGCCCTTGCTTCCTCCTGCACATGTCCTTGGTTTGCAGCGAGATGAAGACAACAAAGCCCTCTCCCAGGGATGGGAGGCGAGCTCTGCCAGTGGCCCCTCCTCCCGCCCCAGATGGCCTCCTCTGCAGCCTCCTGTTCCCTACTATTAACCTACTCATGAATATCAAACCCTGACAAGCTGACGTGCTTTCAGGTTCTCGTCAACCCTACCCAACGTCTAGTCCCTCAAATTCTAGCGAGGCTCTCTCCGTCACCCACAGGAAACAGCTCTGAAACAGTGGTCCCCAGAGCAGCAGAGGAATGACTATGTTAAAGCCACTGCGAAAGGAATTGGCAGCAGCTTCTAAGCCCCCTTTTCTTCTTTCTGGGCAGATGACTAGACTGGATTTCCCAGCCTCCCTTGCAATTATGTGTGGCCATCTGACCGAATTCTCCCTCGTGGTTCTCAACCAGGCAGCTGTCCTTTAGGAGACAGCTGGCCATGTCTGAAGGCACCTTGGATGGTCACAACTTGGAGGGCTGAGGTGCTACTGGGACATCGGCAGAGGCCAGGGAGGCTGGGGAATATATTCTGAAATGGACAGGCAGGCTCCCAGGCTCCCAGAACCGTCCGGGCCCACGCATCAGGGATGCTGAGGTCCAGAAATTCTGGAATGCAGGCCCATTCCTGAACTGATCGATAAGTCCACCCACAGGTAAGCTCCGAGCTCTTGCGCCTTCTTCAGATTGACGTGGAAGTCACCTGCTGCATGTGGTAGAGCCACAGAGTGGGAAAGCCCCAGTCTCTGCATCGTTATTTGAACGAGATCTGCCCATTTATCAAGAACACTCATTTCCAAATTTGAAAGGCAAAATTCTACATGTTGGAGCAATTATGCATTTCTGGATTTGTTTGCTACAAGAGATTCTTTTACAAGTTTCCTTCAGTCGATTTTCCAGGGTGCAAGGCCAGCCCTAGGATCAGTCGACGTGACCCAGAGACCACAGGGTAACAGCCGATGGGAGAGGAGCCTCCAAAGGTTGCCTTCTCTGGAAATCCTTGCTGCCTCCTGGTCCTGGCTTCTTGCATATTTTTAATTTTGGAAGTTGGCTCTCTGAGTCTTCCGTCTCTCTGGGGACTTGCTAGCTGAGTGTACATGTTTTATCCCTGGTCAGAGTGTGTGATCTGAGTCCTACTTTCATCCTTATCAGGATCAGCCAGGCTGAGCGACCCAGAAAAATCCAAAAGGTCCTCTTACCTTTTTCCCTTGTGCTAAGCTCTCCTCTCTCCAACCTCCCACATCAAGCAGGCTCTCAGAGCAGGCGGGGCACGAGGTTGGCAAAGGCAGGAGCACAGGCAGGAGGGAGGGAGAGAGCGACTCCCAAAGTCTTCCCTTAAATGGGCATCCTGCTTTCCATCTGGCAACCCCACTGATGGAGCCCTTGCGCTCCTCCTGGTAGGATGTGTATGTGTTGCCCGTCGAATACAGAAAGCAACATTCTGAGAGGGCTGTGCCACCCTCCTTTCAAACGGGGAGGCAAGCAGACAGGCCTACCATCAGGCCTGCCTCAGAGCTGGCAGGCTCACTCCAGACACCGCCGGGGCGCCCGCTCACTGGTCTTCAAAGCACAGAAGAGCGCCAGCTCACAGGAGGGTGGGTGCTAACCCAAGGGGCGGCCATTACACCCTCGACACTCAAGGAGATCGCTGGACCTCAGCAACCCTAAAGGAATCTGAGTGCAGGGAGGGCAACGAAGCTTTCTTTCTTTAAAGTTCATGCTTCAGACGAAGGTAAACTCTCCAGGGTGAATGTCTCCTGTTTAATAAAAGGTGAAACTAAACTAGTGTTTCTCCTAGAAATAGTCAAGTTTATTTGATGCCCTTTCAAAGAGCCTCATGAGGCATCTTAGAGCAGAGAAAAGAACCCTGGCAGGGCCCTGGACTAAGCATTCGGCTTTTAACCAGCCGCTCAATGGGAGAAAGATGAGGCTGTCTGCTCCCATCAAGATCCACAGTCTCAGAAGCCCAAAGGACAGTGCCCCTCCGTCTGATGGGGTCACTAGGTGACAGAACTGAGATGGCCATGGGTTTGGTTTCTGGTTTGGTTTTCTCTGTTTGTTTGCCTGGTTGGTTGGTAGGAAGGTAGGTAGGTGGGTAGGTAGGAGGTACGTAGGTAGGTAGGTAGGTAGGTAGGTAGGTAGGTAGGTAGGTAGGTAGGTACATACGTACGTAGGTAGGAGGTAGGTAGGTAGGTAGGTAGGTGGGTAGAGCAAACATTTCAAGCACAGGCTTTGAAATCCGGCAGACTTGTCCCAAGTCTGACTCTACCACCCACCTCCTGGCTATAGTGACCTGGGCATGCTCTGCTCAAATGGCATTCTGCACACCATTTCCTCGTGTGTCGATCAGGACAGTGGAGAGCCCCTCCTCAGAGCATTTCACGTGAGGCCGGCTACATACAACACTTCTGTAAGGTCTATCACAGAGTGAGCATTCAAAACATGCCAACCAAGATGTGGCGTTTGGGGGCCTCAGTGGAGCCCTAACTCAGCAAGCCCTTGACTCTGGGGTATTAACCAAGGCAATTAGGCCCATTCCCCTCCCCACGTTTCCACATCTGTAAACTAGAAATAACAGGAAAATGAACACAACAGCTCACTGTGTTAATAGGAGGGCTGATTCAATGCTGTCTGGGATGTGTTGTGAAGAACTGACCAGTGGGGTTAGTGGTGCGCTTACGAACCTACATCCCTTGCTGGGGCCAAGACGCCGAAGAGAGACAAGTGTGGGTCTTTAATAACGGTGTGTACTTTTCCCTTTACCAGTCTCAGTGAAACCACCCCAAATCGGAACATAGCAATGTCTACCACGAAATGATGGCTGCAATAACCACATTCTCAATACAGAGACAGAGCTCCCCCATGCTCTTAAAGTCTGGGGGGGGTGTCAATAACCACATTCTCAATGCAGAGACAGAGCTCCCCCATGCTCTTAAAGTCTGAGTGGGGGGGGAGGTCAACCCCAAGTTGTCATTTGTGAAATTTACCACATTTATGGTTAATTGAACAGATGGTTACAGTGCAACCATCTGTTCAATTAACCACACTTAGGAAAATAATCCTACTTTTTTACCACTTGAAAAGAAGTCCAACCTCCCTCAACAGACGCTAGATCAGCGGTTCTCAACCTGTGGGTCACGAACCCTCTGGGGGTCGAGCAACCCTTTCACAGGGGTCGCCTGATTCATAAGAGTAGCAAAATGACAGTGATGAAGTAGCAACAAAAATAATGTTATGGTTGGGGGCCACCACCACCTGAGGAACTGTGTGAAAGGGTCGCAGCCAGAGGACAGTTGAGAACCCCTGCTCTAGAACGTGTGACGTGCGACAGGGGCGGCCCATCAAGAACCAGAACTGGGAACTCGGGTCAGTGCGTCCAGCTGTTCTGAGTTGTCAGTGCTCTGCCAGGCCTCTGCTCGTTTCCCAGGTCTCCCAGGTAAGACAGTGGAGCCGTCACGTGACCATTTTCGGCCGTTCTTTGTGAATCCGTATTGATTGGGGAAAGTAAGCACTACCCAGTGCATGTTGTTGCTGCGAGGTATTATCAAGTGTTACGCACGGAGACCTCGTGCACAGCAGAACGCCTCTCCCCGTCCTGCCTGCTCCATCTCCCAATTGTTCCTGTGCTCCTGCGTCAATCCAGCTGATGGAAGGGCTTCCGCCTGCTCGCTGCCCCTTTACTTTATCAAGTATGATGTCCTTCTCTGGGGACCGGGCCCTCCTGACGTCATGTCCAGAGTATGCGACGGAATCTAGCCATGCCCGCTTCTCAGGAGCATCTGGCCGTACTTCCTCCCACACAGATGCGTTTGTCCTGCTGGCGTCCACGGACTTCCGATGTTCTTCACTAACGCCGCCATTCAAACGCATTCATTCTTCTTCAGCCTCCCTTGTTGGCGTTCCAGCTTCACAGTGTATTAGCTCCCAAATGTCCAAGAAAGCACCGTTTATTCCTTCTACAATTACAGCATCGCTCTTGGATTTGAGGATGTTTGTTAAGAAATACACACTATTTTCATTCTTTTTCTCCTTTTGGTGTGTATCAGTTTCTGAAGCACAGAAGGCTGGATGTATAGAAACAAGATTGATGCAATAGCTCTATCAGAGAAAGAGGACACTGAGGGGGATTAGAGAGCAAATAATGACTACAGGAGGGGAGGAGGCACTGGGGCTTATTGTAGTGATGTGTACATGGCTCCTTTTACATATGGCTAAACTATGCCAGTGTAAAACATGTGAGGTTTATCTCAAAACTACCGAGGGACCAAACAAAAACACTAGTTGTTATAAACTTCACAAGAAAAAAAAAGCACCAATAAGTAAGCAATGATTACAATTAAAATCAATGCATAAATTTTACTCAGGAATGCTGTTGGATATTTTACTTCCAAGGCCTCTGTGGTTGATCATTTTAGTTCCCAACAAAACAAACAAAGCCAAACAAACCGTAGCGGCTTAAGACAGCGTGTTCTTTTCTCTCTAGCTCTGTTGCTGGGTGGCTCGTATGCAGGGTCTTTCCTGTGGCTGTGCTCAGGTGGGGTCTGAAGCTCGGGGCATCGTAAGACTTGACGAGGTTGGACATCCAAGACATCCTTTCCACTCAAGTAAGGGCTTCACTGGACTGGCTGGGCCCCATCTTTCTATGCCTCTCCATGTCCTTTCCATGTAGATAGCTTGGTCCAGGAAAACTCTGGATTTCCTACTTGACAATGAGCTTCTCTCAGACAAAAGCCAAGAAAACAAAACAGAAACGGAGAGATTTCTTATGACCCAGGCTTGGATGTACCCCTTCTGGCTGGTCACTCCCCACCGGCTCGGGCTCGGTGTGGAAGGGCCTACACAGTGCCACACACTGGGAAACACAGTTCACTGGGCTGGGACCTTTAGAGACGAGCTACCGAAGGAACTACCAGTCCTCAGAAGGCTGAAGAGCAGGTCAAGCGACGGGTGGTCACTTTAAAAGCCCCGGTCATGCAGATGGATACACTCAGCTGCTAACTGAGAGACGGGGGTTCCAACCCACCCGGGAGTTCGGTGGGAGAAAGACATGGTGATCTGGTTCCCAAAATGTTGCGGCCAAGAAAACCCTGCTGGCCCTGCTGGCACCAGACATGGACTCGAGGTGGGCGGGCTGGGGTGCCCCACTGACATCAAGCTGCTCCTGAATATACAGTCCCTTTCTGCGCAGAGAAGCGTGCCACAGGTTTGCTTCTGTAGACCACACACCTAGATAGCAAGCACCAGAAGCTAGTGGAAGGACTCAAATCTGGGCTCAAAGAATTCCAACCAGCCTTGCCAGGAACCAATAACCCCTCTGTAAGCCTGGTGTCAGAGCCAGGCAAGTTCTCCTGAAACAAAATTCCAATAATAATTTTGAAAACCTGAGGCGGTATATATGTTGAAGAGCTTTGAAAGTTCAAACAATATGGAAATGTAAATTTAAGAAAAACAAAACACCACCAGACTCAATCTTGACCCAGTTATGAGTAGGTGTTGAGAGCCCAGACACTCCTCCCTGCTTATTGACACAGTGTCTGCAGAGACGCAGAGACCCTGTGGGCAGCCTGAACATCCACGACTACCGGAGGGAATGAGGTTCGTTCCCCTCTCCATCCTTACTGGGGTGATCACAGAGCAGGCTACATGGGAGGCGGGGAATTCACCACTGCCCAGCAATAGGACACCTGGAGCTCACATGTCAGTCGTAGGAAGCCACGTGGTGGACAGCGTGGAACAACACACACTATTCAAAATGTCCAGGTTTTAATTTTAAAAAATCACTTGCCATACCAAGAACCAGGAACTCTCAGCTTGAATGAGAAACAATAACTACTGCCAACACCAAGTTGGCAGAGGGTGAAGTGTGGGATGAGAATCTTCAAGGAGCCTCAGGTCTCCCAGCTTCGGCCCCCAACTTCACACCAGGTCTCCGAGGTGCCTTGCCTTTCTCGATAGCCACTGAATTCTTGGCACTAATAAACCCAGCGGATCGCTAAAACCTAACAGTCCCCACCACGAGCGCCTCACACACCCTATTTGCATGGCCACAGCCAGTCCCTTGGTGGGAGTTACGAAAACATGGGTAGACGAGCCATGATCACATCATTTCACTTCTCCATACCTACTACATGAAGAATACCTAAAGGATGTCCTTGACACAAAATAATGAAGGAAAGACAATTGGGGGCATCAAAAAGAGGAAGAACAAGGACAAGAATACAATGTGAAGCTCATTCTTTCTATCTCTTGAGTTTTCTGAAAATAAGCATTTGGGTCCTTAAGGGGTCCAGAGTCACTCACCTCTCACCAAGTAGGCTGTGGTAGTTACTGGACATAATCTGGCGTCAATGTGAGACTATTATGAGTAAAGGGGTGGAGCTTAGCCTGTCAATCAGGTCACAGCTTGATGACCTCATTTGGAGGCTCCACAGAGAGAACTAGCTCCCTGGAGGCAAAACAGACTCATTCCCTGGGAGACATTCCTTCTGAGGAGAACCCTGGGGCTACGCTAAAGCCCTGGAGCTGGAGGAGCCACCTGGAGACCCACGCTGGCACTGAGATGCTCTACTGCCACTGGATCCACAAGACTTGCCATTGCATGTATTGCGTAAGTCTGAAGAGGACTTTATAGATTGGTATGGAACATAAGGCAGTTTGAATCCACCTCACAGTACCCCATAGAGCTCCAGGGGTGCTGCTGGAGGAGCATTAGCCTGATCACTCACCCGGACTTCTGCAGTTCAAGCCCAGGCTGTCTGCTCAGCCGCCTCCATAGCAGTGGGACTGTGCCAAAGGAAAGAAGGCCTGCCTATCTGCTTCTATAGAAATTACAGCCACGAGCAATTCTCCTCCACAAAACACCCCAGCCGACGGCCACCAGTCAGAATAGCTGGCGTGTTCGTTTCACAGCTTTGGTTTAGAAGGCTGGTTGCTTCTCTGAAGTTCTTTAACGTGAGACCCCTACACCACCTGTGTCAACCCAGCCTCAGGAGGACTTGCAGTAGACACTGCTTCCTGGGCTGGGCTGCTCACCAAACTCAGACTTCCTAGAGCAGGGGTCGCAGCATTAGGAAGGTTGAGAACCACTGTCCTAGAGACAGGCCCCAGACCTGCTGCCCTACAGAAGCGGTTCTAACTTCCACTGGGGAGTGCCCAGTCCTAAACCCTCGCTGACCTTTGGTCAACAAAGGGTGAAGATCAGTTACTCAGCATGGAGTCTGCAGGGAAGGTGAAAACTGGGGTTCCAGAATTCCTAGTTCTAGGCAATCCAGCCATCCAGGACCAGAATAAGCCAAGTAAAAAGGTCATCAAAACCCAGGGGCAAAATCAATCTCAAATACACCTCTTTGCCCCGTGGAGGGATTCTTTTTCCTTGGGAGGGTAGGGTTTGGAGCCTAGCCACCCACAGCATGCTGCCTGTCCCTCACCTATGCTTTGATTTTTCTCTGCCAATGGTGAAAACATAGGGTCAAGGTGAAGAGCAAAAGAAGTGAGCTGTGAATGTCTTCGTAAACGGTTATTCTGGACCAAATGTGAATGTTTAACTTCCCCTTAAAGAGAACAGTTGTGCTGCCCCTACCCCCATTTTTCCCCTCTCCTTGGTGAGTTACACGCCTCTTTAGATAAAACCCATCTTTCCCTCCAGGGTCTCCTTGAAGGGTGTACCTCCAGGGTCAGCTGCACGTGGCACCAGAAGCTTTAAGAAGCCCGTCCCCACCTCCACTTGCTCTAGCAGGTGGAGAAGTGCAGAGAGGACTAGCCACTTGTCCCTGCGCCCTGCACCCCTTGGGTCCGTGCAGGTCCCCTCCTGTCAGAAGCCTGTCAGCACTCACCTCCGAGAGGGCACTACCGCCCTAACCCCACCACCCTTTGCCGGCCTTGACCTAGGGTTCCCCGGGCCGGGTGCGATCTCCCACTCCCTGGGATGGGGGCCCGTGAATTGTCCATTTTAGGTGGTGTGCTGCATCTGGTAGTTGAGTCTGCAAGACCGCAGGAAGGAGAGAAGTACAACTGAAAAAAAGTCAACAAAAGAAAAGGTCTCCCCATCAGTTAACCTGCGAGGGCAGCGCCATGTGGGGTGCCAACCCCGTGCCCCGGAAGGGATCCGCGGCGCCCGCCTGGGGCCGGGCAGGGGCGGCCGTCCACCCGGCGCCATTCGCGCAGGAAACGTGTCCGCCGAGGAGCGCGACCGGCCGCGGCCTTCGGAAGCGGGGCGCTCGGAGCGCGGCGGCCGCCCCAAGCCGTGCGCGTGGGTGCGGGGCCGGAGGGTTCCTCCTCTCTGAGGTCATGGGTTTGGCGCTGCCCAGCGGGGCGGGCGCGCAGACGTGGTTTCGGCCCAAAAGGTTGGGGGTGGGGCGGGGGGAGGTGCACAATGTGTTTCTTGTTAGGGACTCCAAAGCCGGAGCCTCGGGTTTTGCTTTTTGTGCCGCATTATAATATTAAGATGTAGTTTAATTCCGGACAAAACCGCCCTTGTTGCCAGCTAGCGAAGCCTGCTAATGAATTCCCACGGACGCTGTTGGGCAAACAGTGGGCGGCCTGTGCCCCGCGCCCCGCGCTGCGCCCCGGGCGCGCGGCCGCCGGGCTCCCCGCGGAGGCGCCGCTGCCGCGCGGCCGGACGTGCGCGCCTCCCGGCGGCGCAGACTGGGCGACGCCAGCCCGCCGCGCTCCGCCAGCCCGCGGGCTGCCCCGGATTGTCTTCCAGGCCTATCTCCGGCTCGCGTTGATTTTCTTTTTAATTTGGTGACCGGGACAAAAGTAACAGGAAAATCCTTTGTGAAACCAAAACGCGGCCACAAACCGGTGCGCTTCACGGCATGTGTAACTAAATATTTGCGGAGCGGGTGGTTAAATCTACCCCTCCGCGAAACTTCTCAAACTTTGCTTTCTTTGAACGGCGCTGAAATGAAAGGTGATCTCCCTAAAAGGGGATCAGACGGTTGAAAGCAATTGGGTTTAGTTTGGCGTTTTACCTGGTGCTCTTAAAACCTCCAGGCAAACAGGACTGCACTGGAATCCTAGAAGGAATGGTGAAGGGGGCGGGGAGGGGGGGGGTATTAAGCCACGTTAGGCTGAGCCGCGTTGTTAATGAAATTTATTAGCTGTGTGTGACGAGAAGTGTAAGGGGTTAGGAAGGTCTTGAACAAATGCCCAAAGGGATAAAAATAAATATCCCCTTATTTGCTTTCGGTGGGCTGTGCACACTCTGCTCCTCCCTTTGCCCCTCGTCTAAAGTTGTTTTAAACCCAAATTCGGTTATCTGATTTCAGGGGAAGGGCTCCCTCTTGCCAAGGTATTAAATAAACAAGTAAAGCGAAAACTTGAACCCTTATGTAATCCAGATGCTGTTTCTTCGAAAACCACAACAAACTGCCCAAACAGATAACAGAATCAGGAACAGTCGCCTTCCCCTCCTCCCCCTCCCCCGGCTTTCTGCGCCCTCCGCTCCAGGAAAGATGATAAATAATTGCCATTAACACTCTGCACTGCAGATGAAGCCCCTTGAGGGTTCCGGATGCCATAAACTGTCTGAGAATGCTAGCATCTGGTTCTTAACATGGAACCTTCCCTCCAGATAAAGCCGGACCGAGGAGGAGGGCTGACTTGGAAGTTTCTGGCCTCTTGATCTCCCCGGTTGAAAATGCAGCACTATTAAGGAGACTCGGTCGGGACACCCACTTTGTAGTGGTAATGAGCAAGGGACCCCGAATCGAGGAATCCTGGAGCCGCGGGACTGGGGACGGGAGGTCCTCCTGTGTCCCAGGGAGGGGTGTGGTGGGCAGCTCGGAAAACAGATTGCATTTTTTGCACAACCTCCTGAGGTGACGAAGGAAGACCATGGTGGGTGGTGATGGGGCCTTAAAGGTGGTTTTTTGTTTTTGTTTTTCCGGAGCTGGAGATTAAAGTCATCCCAAACCAGGGCCGCGAGGATCCCATGGAATTACTCTCTCCCTCCGCTCAGAAAGTGCCCCATTCCAGCCTTCCCTCGCTCCGTATTCCCAGCACCGAATTCCTGGGCTGCAGAAACTAGCAAAACCCTTAGCGTACGCCAACTCCAAGCCACATTATGCCTCCTTTGACAAAAGCAAGACTTCTTTCTTTCTCCCCCGGCTCTCGGTTTTCCCCCTCCCCGCTCCGCTTTCTTCTCCGTCCTTCTTCCCACACATAACTCGAAACTTTGGACACACAACGGGCTGCAGGTGCTCGCGGGCCCTACAGCGGCCCCGCGCCGAGGTGAGGCTGAAAACCGCCCGGGTCTCCCCGGCATTGATCAGCTGGGAGCGCGCGC
>NW_022103906.1:99187673-99191018 GCF_000313985.2 Echinops telfairi | reverse complement strand
GCCCGGCGGGCGCTCCCGGCCCGAGCTGCTTCTGATTAAAGCCGACCGCTCGGCCGGGCCTGGGCGCAGATGCGCGCCGCCTCGGCGGCAGAGCCTGCCGTAGACTGAGCCCTAGGTCCCGAGATGCGAAGGTAACTTCCAGAGCAGTGCGGTTTGGTGTGTGTGGTTTTGAGGGTTTGTTTGGTGTTTGTGACGGGGGGAGGGCGTCCTCGGGGGGCCAGCCTCTGCCTCCCCCGCAGGAAGCCCTTCGCCCCTTCCCCCACACGCAGATGGAGCGCGGCCCGGGCCCTTGGGCCCTGGAGCCGTGCAGGTCTCCAATGCCCACACACACGCGGTGCACAGGTTGCGAGATGCCTTCTAACCCGCGCGGATAACGCCTCCCCATCAGCCCCTGCCACCAAGGCGCCTTTGTCCAGGCAGCCTCATCCCGGGCCTGCCCGTCCGGACGGACCGATCGCTCGATCGATCGGTCCGCAGCGTCCAGGGCGCCCTGTTCCAGCGCAGCGCGGGCCCAGGAGGTCACGCCTCGGAGCCTGCCAGCGGGCTCCAAGCCCCTCGCAGCGAGCGGGCGGCTTCAGAGACCAACAGAAGCTCACCATATTGAGCGATTGTACTACACCAGGGAACAAAAATGACCCGGGAAAGGGCTGCCCTGACCAGGTGTAAATCCCACCCCCCTGGGGGACTATGAAGGCTTGAGAGACGCTTCCCCCGGGCGGCCACCTGGGAGAGGCCGAACGAAGGAAGCCATCAATATCCCATCGCCCCAGTGTCCAAGAATGCCAAGGAATAATTCGAGAATCCTAAAGATGTTTGTTTACATTGGCTATTATTGTAAAATAGTCAAAGTCTAACATCATGAACCAAAATAGTGTCAAAACAAAATCTGTTCCACTGTGGCGCGTATGTGACAAACACATGTACAGAGTACATCAAAAGGCCCCAAGTGGGGGGGACTGGGGTGCTGTCACTTCCAGACTTCTGATCGCTGGGAGGAGCAGGGACAGAGGTGTGCTCTTGCCCAGAGGAAGGCTGCTGCAGGGAGCCAGCCGCAGAGACTGCTGCCTGGAAGAGGAGCCGGGTGCTCGCTCCGAGGCCGGAACTGGGCCACAGGAGCCCACCTTGCCAAAGACCCGCTGAATGTGCAGTAAGGCCGACATACGGTCTCGTCATCCTCCCCCTCTTCGTGCTTTGCTTCCTCTCCAATTCGCGTCCCCCTTTAAATGAGGACCCAAAGTCCACTAAGATGCAGACATCTGTCTCTTCGCACATTTTCCGGGTTCCTCTCGTTTCTCCTATTCTCGGGAACTATAGTTTCCACAGTACAGTGGTGACCCAGGAGCGGTCCCTGAAAAGCATTGGTGTAAACAGCCGCACACGTATTTGAATGAAAGAATGGGTTGAATCAGGATTTACAGTAAAAAACAAACCAACAAACATCAATAACTGAAGCTTAACTACTTTAGTAATTCAATAGCTAGAGCTAACTAGAGGTCAGGAAACTTTAGGAATGCAGTAGGTGCTGGAATGTGACGCCTGAAATAATTGTGTGTGTGTAGTTGCACACATGGCCACCTACACACTAAGGGGTATAGACCAACAGCCTTTCAAGGACGATGTATGTAAATATAGTTACAATATGCAAATTCACCTAATGATTTCTGATGAATAAGATCATTAAAATAGCCCAGCCTTATTTAGTGGAAGCTCCTAAGTGGGCCCTATAGCTGCTGAGCCGCCAGCATGGAGTTAGGACCCGATGCAGTAAATACTCCTTTTACCCCCACTCCACCCTGCTCCACTTTGCAAAACCCCACGCGGAACCTGTCTTTGAATGGCATCTAAGTTTTCTGTTTTGCTGGGGTTTTTTCACATAATTTTTCCCTTAAAAGGCCGCACTCACGTCCCCATTCAACGAATGTCACTTTGCTTTACGCAAGCTTAATTTGAATTTTCACTGTCCGCTAACATGCTTTTAAAAAACTCTTTCTAAATGGTGCTCCGTGGGTCGCAGTGGTTTTCCCTCCGTTATGCTGCACTGCCCCTGTCACTGCTGAGAGGAAGCTCAGCCGGGTGGCCGGCTCCGGGGCACACTGTCAGGGCGAGGGAGCGGTGGGCCTGGGCCCTCCGGGGCCGCCGCAGAGCTGGGGTCCCAGGCGCCCCTTCTGCGGCCCGCACGCCCCTCTGCCCCGGCCCGCGCCGCTGCACTGGGCGCCCTGCACTCTATTTACCGCCCCAGCTGGCGCTCACCCCGCCCACCCCGCGGGATTGGTTGTGAACGCGGAAGGAGCGAGCGCCCGCCCCGCTCCCGCGTCCGCCAATAGTGGCGCCCTATCGGCCTGATGGACACAGCGCCTCTGGTCAATGGGAGCCAAGGGAAGCCCGACCGTGTCGACAGGGATAAAAGCCGCCCCGGCCGACTCCAGGCTTCATTCTGAGCCCAGCTCTTCGCTGAGTCGGGGTAGCGCAGCAGGCGGTGGAGGCGGCCCGAGCTCCCCGGTAACCCGCTTCCTTCTCCGCTCAGCCCTTCTTTCCGCCCGCATTCAACATGAAAGCGTTCAGCCCAGTGCGGTCCGTGAGAAAAAGCAGCCTTTCGGACCACAATCTGGGCATTTCGCGGAGCAAAACCCCGGTGGATGACCCGATGAGCCTGCTGTACAACATGAACGACTGTTACTCCAAGCTCAAGGAGCTGGTGCCCAGCATCCCCCAGAACAAGAAGGTGAGCAAGATGGAAATCCTGCAGCACGTCATCGACTACATCTTGGACCTGCAGATCGCCCTGGATTCGCACCCCACCATTGTCAGCCTCCACCACCAGAGACCCGGGCAAGCCCCGGCTTCCAGGACGCCGCTGACCACCCTGAACACGGACATCAGCATTCTGTCCCTACAGGTAAGCGCCGCACGCCCCGGGCGCCGCGCTGGGCTGTCACTAGCGAGTCCATGGTGGACGGCGACTTGAAGGCCGGCCAATTAACTTTCTTTCCCCTGCAATCTGCCAGTGAGTTGTGCATGAGATTGCGGATAAGTTCTGACATGTTAATGCTCTGGCTTTGACTCCGAAATGTAGCCGAAACGTGTGTAATGGAACTTGGTGTTCTGTGTGGACCAGTTACCCAAAAGTGGGGGTGGTGGAGGTCTTTTCCGCAGTAAGATGCCTAACGTCTCGTGCTTTCTCTGGCAGGCTTCTGAGTTCCCGTCTGAGTTCAAGTCTAAAGACAGCAAAGCGCTCTGCGGCTGAGTAACCGGTGAGTGAGTGCGCGCCGCGCCTTCTCTCCCGCGGCTCAGACGACCTCCTGGTTGGTCGGAGCGCGCGCGCCGGTTCCTTTTGGCTCGTCGGGG
>NW_022103906.1:99175489-99187573 GCF_000313985.2 Echinops telfairi | reverse complement strand
GGGCTCGTGTCTGCCCGGTTCTGGGCTTAGCACATGAATGTGTACTGCGTTGGGTCAGGCGTAGTAACGCTTTTCTAGCTGGACGGGGAGAGGTTTCTGGTTCTGGCTCCGCGCAGCACAGAAACATTTTCCTTTGAAAGAATGTGATGGCAGTAACGTCCTATGCGGATGACTGGGGGACACGCAGCACACCGCTGCCCAGGCGGCTTTCTGCTATTCGGGACGCGATCGAGGCCCTGACCGTCGTCGTTAATCTGATCGCAAATTCCTTCTGGAGCTTCCTTTCCTAAAACTAGCATCGCCTGGGATTTCAGCTAGTGGAGGACTGAGGCCCTGTCCTTCAGCCCTGTGATGTGGGATCCCGGCTCCCCTGTCTGTTATGTGAACTCGAGGGCTGTTTTCAATCAAATAATTGTTACAGCCAGCAGACTGGCGCCTCCGAGTACTGCAGTTGGCGATCCAAGAAGAGATTGCGTTGATAAGTTTTTCCCTCGAGTAGATGCTATTTTAATGTTTAATTTGCAAAGTCCAGAGGCTGTGTGTGTGTGTGTGTGGGGGGGCATCTGGACGCCAGGGTTTGCCCAATCTCTGTGTGCCTCTGCCTGTCCCTCTCCCCTGTCCCCTGTCCCCTCCCTGCCCCTGCCCTCAGGTTAAGACCTCCTAATCAAGTTCTTCTCTCCCAATCTTTTGCAGGTGTTCACGACTTTTTCCCTGCTTTGCACAACAACACAACAACAAACCCACAGGATCTTTTAAGGCGCTGAACTTATTTTTTTCGACCATGTCACAGGGGGAGGACAACAGCAAATTGAATGGACCTTTTAAAAAAAAACGGAAGGAAAAGTTAAGTGATCGTCTGCCCCAGGGTGTTCTCTAACCTGGACTGATAGGAGTTATTTATGAAAAAGACTTTTAAATGCCCTTTCTGCAGTTGGAAGGATTTCTTTATGTACTATTCCCACCATGGGGAGCGAAAACATTAAAATCACAAGGAATTGCCCAATTTAAGCAGACTTTGCCTTTTTTCAAAGGTGGAGCGTGAATACCAGAAGGATCCAGTATTCAGTTACTTAAATGAAGTCTTTTTGGTCAGAAATTACCTTTTGACGCAAGCCTACTGAATGCTGTGTATATATTTATACATAAATATATATATATATATATTGAGTGAAACCTTGTGAACTCTTTAATTAGAGTTTTCTTGTATAGTGGCAGAGATGTGTATTTCTGCAAAAAAAATGTAATGATGTACTTATTCATGCTAAACTTTTTATAAAAGTTTAGTTGTAAACTTAACCCTTTTATACAAAATAAATCAAGTGTGTTTATTGAATGGTGATTGCCTGCTTTATTTCAGAGGACCAGTGCTTTGATTTTTATTATGCTATGTTATAAATGAACCCAAATAAATGAAAGTTCAAATTCATGTAGACTGTGTAAGATTATAATAAAACATGTCTGAAGTCCATATCTGTGCTCTGGATGGTTTGTATGTCTGTCTCAGTGTCTCCCCTTCTATTGAACAACTCCCTTATCTCTTTACTCTTGACCCTTGAACCTTGGGGCCTACTGTGTGGAGAAAAGAGCTGAGAAGATGTGACCACCTATTAATGCTTTCTAGAAACACTGACCAAGACTTGGCTAGGAACAGAAGTTTGTCTTTAAGGCCAAACAATTAGTTCTGGGCCTTGAGGTTGAGTTTCAAACAGATTTTTGACCTCCCTCAGCACCCTAGGAAATGGACCATTCTAAATCAGCGTGGAGTACAGGACTGCTCAGCTTAGTGGGCCAGCACTTCACTGCTGGAGTAAATGACACTGCTGGTTAATCCGGAAGAGCAAAGACTCAACCTGGCTCACGGTTTAGAAGGCCCACAGGCCTGTGTGGTACTGATCTCATGGGCTGCTCTGATGATTCGTGCTGTCCGGTGGAATTAGATTGTAATTGGGCTTTGCCTCCTCAAGCCTCTGAAGACACCTTAGCCTTCTCCCTGATTGCCTTCAACCTGTAACTCCCTGGTCTCCAGGAAACACTGAACACGGGGAGCACTCTCCAAGATCGGGTTCACCCTTCCTGCAGCCTCTGGACTGCCCAGGAAAAGGGGAAGATTTGGGGGGGGGGGGCGTGCAAAGCCCTTCAAAGTCAGACACGTTAACTCTTTGTTTGCCATCCTCCTGTGACAAAATCTGAACTGTGTTTAACACAGATGTAAGGAATTATGTGGCCAGGCACCTGGCTGGTCCAAAGTGAATGGGAACCTAAGAAGGGGGTTGGATCCGGGCGAGCGGCCGGCGGCGACGGTCCCACCTTGGGCCACTTTCTCCAGCCCCAGCAAGTGTTAGGGTGACACTGGCGTCGGCACCGGAGGCCGCATTTCTCAGTCGCTGACACCAAATCCACCACTCGCAGGGTCGGGCGGGGGCCGGGGTTGGGAAAGGCCGGCCTACGACTCCGGCCTCCAACCTCCAGGAGTTCCCCACTCTGGGGCGCAGCCGGCCCGGGGCCGCCCCAGGGGCCCAAGAGCCTGCCGGCGGTGCGCGCGAGCGAGCAGCGGCGGGCCATTCCCGGGCGCGCGGCTCCCTCTGCCGACAGCGCGGCGCGGCCCGACCCTCTGGGCCGGCCATCGCGGGAGCTTCCCCGCGCACCTCTCCCTTGGGTGGTGCATGGGGAGGGGCGGCCGGCCGGGGAGCAGTGGCCCCAGGGCTGTCCTGGCAGCTCGGCGCAGGGACCTGGACCCTTGCGCCCCTGTTAGGGGCACCTCCTTGGGCGAACACGCGCTGTCAGAAGGGTGTCATCGTGGTCGACAATCGTGTCCCCAGGGAGGGGGAGGGGGTGGAGGTAGGGTGTTACTCCCGGCTGCCGCACTTGCGCGGGAAACCAGCCCAGGAGCCGGAGCGCTCCAGGCGTGTGCGCGCAGGTCTCTGTTAGCAGCCACCCCAGCCACCTGTTGTCCCCACTCAAGGCCCCGCGTGTACCGGCCATCCGCCAAGGCACCGGGCAGGACAAGCGGGGGACGCGCTGGAAAGGGCGTTCCTCCCAGCCCGTTCCTCCGTACCAGCCACTCGGTGTGCCCCCCCCATCTGCGTGCCACC
This sequence comes from Echinops telfairi, assembly GCF_000313985.2. NCBI lineage: Eukaryota > Metazoa > Chordata > Mammalia > Afrosoricida > Tenrecidae > Echinops > Echinops telfairi. Next base: position 99,184,481 of record NW_022103906.1, on the reverse strand, counting down.
CACGGGCCGTCGATGGAGGGGGACCAGCGCGGAGTACGGGCCTGCGTGGGTGGGAGTGCGAGGGTCTTCTGCCCAAGAGGCTCAGGTCTATGGCTGTAGGGATTCATCGGGGCAAACGGCGGGGCCAGGCCCTCGCCGGCTGCTGCTGGGCCGCCGGAAGCAGGGCGCTGTTTCCAGTGACAACGACCCAGTAACCAGCCCCTCGCGGAGTTGGTGCTCGCGAGGCGGGGCGGGCCGGCCCTGGCGCGTCGGCCGGTGGAGGGCGGGCGCCGCCCGCTGGCTCCCGGGAAGAAGACGGCTCGCACCGGAGGAGGCTGGGTTTCACCAGGCGGTAAGCACTAGGGTATCCCGAAATACCACGTCTAGCATTTGTGCCACGCCAGCCCTGCTGGACCCTGTCCAGATAGGGACCCCGATTCATTGTGACCACTCCAGGACAGATCGGCCTCCCTGTGCGGGTTAGAACCTGCACTCACTCCACCAGATGCTGCCCTGGATTTAGAAACGTGCTTCCGATAAGACCCCAGGCCTCAGAGAGAATGATGGAACTGTGGAGATAAACGAATAGGGAAGTCGAGGGAAAGGTGGTTTCTCCTCAGTTTCCATAGGTTTTGGGCTTACTCCCCACTCCCCTGAACTGTCCAATAACTAACCAGGACCTCTAATGCCGGGATAAGGGAGTCAGGTAAACAGGGAGGAGCATCTTAAGGTTGTTATTTCTTGCCACCCAGTCAGTTGCAACAAAGTGACCCCATGTGCACAGTAGAACCACTTTGTGACCTGTCGAAGCCACACACACCCCCTCCCCACACCTTCCCTAGTTGCCTCTAGGTAGGTTCTGAGAACCTTTGGTTGAAAGTGATCCAGTCCCATTCCCTAGGGCTTCCGAATGAGACTAAGTCAAATGTCCTCCCCTGTTTGTTAAAGAGGAGTCCTGGTTGCACAGTGGTTAGGTGTGGAGGTGCTATCTGCAAGGTCAGCAGTTCAAAACCACCAGTTGCTGCACAAGAGAAAGACAGGGCTTTCTACTAGAGAGTAGTTTTGGAAACTCACAGGGCAGTTCTACCCTGCCCTATAGGGTCAGGATGAATTGGTATCCACTCAATGGCAGCGAATTTGTTTGGGGTGTTTTTTTTTTGTTTCTTTAAGTGTATGATACTGTTCTAGACTTTTGTTTTAATATATAAAGCAAAAAAACAAAAACAAAACACCACACTGCCATTGCATGGATTTCAAGGGCTCGTGACCCTGTCAGACAAAAGAGAACTGCCCTTTCGTGTTCCGGAGACTTTACGGTGTGCAGCAGCAGACAGCGTCCTCTTCCACCTGCAGAGCAGACTGAGGGCCAACCGCTGGCCTTGTGGTTAGCAGAGTCACCAGTAAGCCCACAGTGCCCTGAATTGTCGTGTATAGTCTTTCTCAGTGTGTGCCCAAACAATTAAAGAAATAATGGAAAGCAACAAAATAATAAGAAATCACATAATGTTTTAAAGCCACTACCATCAAGTCAGTCTGTCCTCGTCACAACCCTGTATGAGGCGTTCAAGGGCCGTGAACCTCCCTCAGAGCACACAGCCCCATCTGCCTCCCAGCCCTGTGGTCAGCGTCGTTTTTCCCAGAGTGCCACCGGGGACCTTGTTGCCGTGCTGTAGAGTTGTGTCAGAGGAGGCCCTGGTGGGGTGGTGGCTTGTGTAGAGGTCTGCTACCCACAAGGTCAGCCTGGCTAAGCACCCAGCTGCTCCATGGGGAAAGAAGGTGCTTTCCGCTTGCATGAAGACCGACAGCCTTGGAAATGGGAGGGGGCCATTCTAATCTCTCCTGTACATTCACAATGCGTCAGAATCCACGCAATGGCAATGTTTGGTTTTTGAATTTTTATATATTAAAAATATATAAAAGAAAAGGTCTGTTTGAAAATGAACAAAATCGCTGTGGTAAGAATAGTTTATTAACATTTGAACTCAATGGAAAAACCCAGATTAAAGGTTGCTGAAGAGGGAATTGATGTGTTGACTAAAAAATGGTTTTGAAGAAATTACCCAGAAGAGAAAGATAAAGATGATCCTAAACAGAAAGTCAAGGTAAAAGGCATGGAGGATAAAATGAGAAGATCTGACATATAAGGCCGACTTTACTAAAAGTTGTAGCAATGGATGGAAATATATTACAATAAGCAAGCAACTTGAACTTGAATATTAGGTATGCCTGCTCTTAAATATCTTTAACCCCCACCCGAAACAAACAAACAAACAAACAAACAAACACACTTCCATGAAGTCAATTCTGACTCATAGCAACCTTATAGAGGGTCTGTCTCTGAGGCTTAAGTCTTTACACCAGCAGCTAGCTGCCTCTCTCTCAAAGATCAGCTAGGGGGCTTGAACCGTCAGTCTTGCCGTTATCAGTGCAGCACTTCGTGCTTCTGGTAACCCATGGCAGATGCAGTGTTCTTGACCAACAGCGTGGTTCATTCGGCTCCATATGCACTGTCCCTGTTCCACATGCATATGAGGTCATTGACGTAAAATACCAGGTCTTGGCTCAGGTGCCCCTTAGTCCTCAAAGCAACTTCTTCGCTCTCTAACACTTTGTAAGGAAGCCTTTCACAACAGATTTGCCCAATGCAATATAGACATGAAAATTGAGATTATGTACAACCAGCAGTTATGAATCAACCCCCATATTATATTAAAATTTCAGGTACATAAAATGCTTCACAGTAGCAAATGGGCCCGACTTTGTGACAAGCATTAAATCATTATGATTGTGACTGTGTTACTGTGTTAAAGATGAGTTAGTTAGAGTATCTGGAAGCATGTCTTTAATTGCGATGTTGTTGTTGTTTTCAATGCATAGAAAGGTGCCACACCAAGCTCACTGCCCTCAAGTCATGCCGACTCATAGTGACCCCATAGGACAGGGTAGAACTGCCCCTGTGAGGTTCCAAGACTGTAACTCTTTATGGGAGTAGAAAACCGTGTCTTCCTGCAGAGCTGGCTGGTGGTTTTGAACTGCTGACCTTGCACTTAGTAGCCCAGTGCATAACCACTATGCCAGCATAGCAAACAAACAAGCAAAACTCACTTCTATCGAGTTGATTCTGACTCATAGCAGCCCTAATAGGACAAGGTAGAACTGCCTCTTTAAGTTTCTGAGACTGTAACTCTTTGGGGGAATAAAAAGCCCTGTCTTTCTCCCTAGAAAGGCCTGGTGGTTTTGAACTGCCGACCTTGGGGTTAGCAGCCCAACCCATAACCACTACACCACTAGGATTCCTATACTGTATAAACCACAAGGAAAACTCACTGCCATCGAGTGGATGCCAACTCCTAGGGACCATGCACAGCAGGGCAGAACTGCCCCCGGGAGTGTCGAGACTGTAAGGCTTTACAGGAGCAGAAAGCCTCTCTGTCTTCCGTGGATCACAGGCCAGCACTTAACCACTACACCGCCAGGGCTCCATACTCCATACTGTACACTAAGACAGTGCTTCCCCAAGCGGACCGTGCTGCCTCTGGGGGTGCTGGAGCCATCCCGGGGCTGCAAAGACAGACACCTTCACGATACTGTATAATCATGTTTACTTGCCAGGGAGGCTTTCTTTTTTCCTTCCTGAAAAGAAGGCATAGGCCAAGGAAGTTTGGGCGCCTGTGGACTAAGACAAACTGAGGCTAGATACAGATGGCACTTAGCTCTTCTGATTTGAGTACAGGTTCGACTTAGAGAGAGGGTTGGGAATGGAATTCCTCTGTCAAATCCACGGTGGGATTGCCTGATGTTGGAGCTTGGGGCTGCTCCTCCCCAGGGCATGGGGGGTGGATCCAAGATAGATGAAACTCTTGACGACTCCAGGGATCGTTGAAACAGGAAAAGGGGAATTGCTGTTTCTAGTCAGCTCCTAGAGCTTTCTGTCTACTTGGCTCTCCCAAGCCCCACCCCACAACACTCTTCCCCCATCCTTCCTGTGACAGCAACTGAATCCAGTGCGCGTGTTTGCAATGCCCCTCTGCAAGGCCCCACCACTCGCCCAGGGGGACTCTGCACAGGACGTGGGTCCCAAGCCTACAGTGGTGCTCATCCAGCGCTAAGACCCCCACACAGCTGAGCAGCAACCCTCTCTCAGGTCTACCGTTCCTCCTCGGGGACCCCTTCTCTACGCTTCCAGATTGTAAGCATCCAGATTTTTCCCTTTGTCCCCTCAGCCCCAAGGGTGGAAAATGCTTCCTGCAGTCAACCCTCAGTGATAGCTTTGGCCTGTGACCTAGTTCGCTACTTAAGGCGCCCTGATGGCACAGCTGTGCAGCGCTCGCTCACGGATGGGCAAGCCGCCGGCTGAGATGGGAGGAAAGAGCTGACTGGGTGCCCCCGGAGCCCCCAAGGGGCAGTCCTCCTCTGTCTGTGAGTCAGAATCCACCCGATGGACCGATGCAACGATCATTTGCTGCTGCCCTGGTTAGGGGCTGTCCATCAGTCCTGCCTCGTGGGGACCCCGGGTGCCCCAGAACAAACTACTTCCCGGTCCTGAGCCAGGCTCACAATTGTCGTTGTGTTCCGGCCTGTGGTTGCAGCCTGTGTCGACCCCGCTTACATTGACTCTCTACTTTACAAAGCGTGGCGTCCTTGTCCAGGGACTGGCCTCTCCCGTAGCACGTCCACAGGAGGAAGTCTCCTCAGCGCGGCTGCTAAGGAGCATGTTGGCTGTGCTTCCTCCAAGACAGACGGCTGGTTCTTCTGACTGCCTCATCATTCGTCACTAACGCATCAACTCTTCCTTATTCGTTGTCCAGCTTCTACACACGTATGAGGCGACTGAAAAGACCGTGGCTTAGGGCAGGCGCACCTGAGTTCTCCAAGTCACATCCTTGCCCCTCAGCAAGTTAAAGAGGTCTTGGGCAGCAGATTTGCCCAGTGCAATTTGCGGTTTAGTTTCTTGACTGCTGTCTACCAGAGCATTAATTGTGGATCAAGAAAGACAAAGCACCCTGTATAAGGCCAATCTTTCCTCCGTTGATCACGATGTTGTCTCCTGGCCCAAGTGTGAAGATTGTTGTTTCCTTTACCTTGAGTTGCAAGCCAAACAGAAGGCCCCTGGTGTTTGTTCATCAGCAAGTCCTTTAAGTCCTAAAAGATACTCTTTTCCCTCTCTGCAAAGCAGTTTCTGTCTCCTGCTAGCCGCTGAGTGGCTCAGTGAAGCCAGCCTCGCGGTCACGGAGTGGCTCCCCACTCACAGAGCCCGACCGGACAGAGTTGAACTGCCCCGCGGGCCTCCCGAGGCCTCTCTACAAGGGCAGACTCCGCCCGTGGAGCCGCTAGCTGGGCTGGCACTGCTGATCTTCCACTTGGTAGCTGAGCGCCCAAACTGCTGCAGGACCACACTTCACAGCAGCGTTGATGGGGGACCGCACCGCCTGCTATCTGAAGGTAGAGAGCCCCAGGCCGACGGCTCAGGGAGGCGAAGGCCCTGAGACAGGGCACGCTGGTGCCACAGTGAAGGTTACCGTGAACCTGCCCATGCCGTGATTCCCAAGTTTGGCAGCTGTGTAACCATGTGCTTTAGCAGCTGTGTGACGATATAATTTGGCAGTCATGCTATGATGTAATCATCTCCATTACATGAGCTGATGTGACCCGCCCATCAGCTCTCAGGGGAGTTTGCTCAGCCCTGTGCCCGCATGCAAGGAACACACACAGACCTCGCCTCGCTGTGTCCCGAGGCCGTGCACGTTTCACACATTGACGGTTGGTGGCCGCCCAGCGTCAAGCAAGTCTCCTGGCACCGCTCTCCACTTCTGTGTGTGTCACCTCCTGGTCATTCTCACAACATTTCACACTTTGTCCTCGTGCTGTGGCACACTCCGAAGACGACAGACTCATGTCAGCATAACGTTTCCAGTCACCTGGAGCTCATGGAGCAGGTGGCCCCTCTACCGTGGCGTTCGCTAGACTGCAGCGGTCTGCAACACCCCCTCCCATCTCTGAGGGACGCTGGCTGGTTGTGGCAGACCACCCTCTTGCTCAGGGCCCTGCCTGCAGCTGGTCATCATGGCTGCATCCTGAGATCCAGCCACCTCGTCTCCCCTGCTGATCCCGGGCTGGTCAGTCTCTAGTTCCCTAAGTCAGGACATGTTCCAGCCTGACCCACAGACGTGAGTCTTGCCAGCCTCTGTCATCGGGCAGGCATTTCCTGGTGATGAACCAGTTTCTCTCTCTCCCCCCAAGGGAGCTTCAAAAAGTTCACGGGAAAATTCCACTATATTTCAATTCCACTTTTCCACATATATTTATGAAGAAGTTTCCAAAAGTTCCTAGAAAAGTAGAATTTAAAAGATAATCTTGTGTGTGTGTGTGTGTGTGTGTGTGTGTGTGTGTGTGTGTGTGTGTGGTGGACACGCCGTCACTTCTTCGTGGGGGCGCTTGCCCTTCCTCGCATCTGCGGGCACTCACCACGTCAGGCAGTGTGCCCAGAGCTGCCTGACGCCCTGGCAGGACTGTGCGATGACGCCTCGTCCTCTTCACTCTGAAGCCTGAGGGGTGAGGACAGTAAGTCACTTGCTCAAGAAGTGGAGGCAGGACTCGATCCATCTCTCAGCAAGGTCTGGGGCCCATGGAGTGCCCTCTGCCCAGCCGGAGGCCCTCGGATCAGCTGCCCTGGCACCCCACAGAGTAACGGAGAGACGGAGCAGAACCGCGTTCCTCACAGTGTCATGTGCTGGTGGTTGACCAAAGTGGTATCCCCTTGGGGGTCAGTTTCCACACCTGTGAAATGGCCACCTCCGACCTTGAGCAGATCTTGGAACCCACCCGAACCAGGGTCTAGCACCCCACCTGGTCAGCACTAGCCTCTCCATAAACACTGGGCCCTCCCCGCACCTGCTCTCCGACTCTGGCCACCCCGAGGTGTGGACAGGGCGGCGACGTCTCCAGAGCCCGCCCTCCTGCCCCACCCTGACTCCCAGTGCCAGAGCGCCCACTCTGCTCAGGGGCAAGGCACTCAGCAAGCTCACCGGGCTCTCCCGTGCTTGCTGCTGGCGGGCGTCCGTCTGGCCTGGCAGCTGGTCAGCTCGCTCAGTTCTCTGCTTACGGGGAGCTGGTCGTGGGGCAGCTGCAGCTCCCCAGAGTGAAGGCTGAGAGGTAATGCACCACGCAGCAATGCCACTCTTTCCTCGCCTAAGCTCACACGTGGCATCCCACCACGACCGGCCACGCAGACCGACCTAGGCACAATGTGAGCAGAGCCTGGAAGAGGAGGTCGATGCCCAGAGGAGGGATCGTCAGGGACGATCTGGGAGGCAGGCTGGATGCCCTTAAGTATTTTCATTTTAAAACTTTGGATCGTGAGTGGGTTGGGATCAGGACCAACGCAGGAGTTCGGATGCCTTTGAAGATGAGCCTAGAGAGCCCATAATCCTGTTTGTGGTTGTCAGGAGATGTGGACTCGGTTCTGATGCACAGCGACCGGTGGACAACAGAAGGAAACGCCGCCCGGTCCTGCAGCATGCTCGCAGTGGTCCTTCTGTCTGAGCCCATGGTGCAGCCACTGCGTTGGGCCATCTCAGCAAGGGCTTCACTTCTTCACTCCCCTCCACGTTCGCAAGCCTGGGGTGCTCCTCCAGGGACCGGCCTCTGCTGGTGGCATGTCCAAAGGACACAAGTAGATGAGATGAAGTCTTGCCTCTAAGGGGCCCTCTGGCTCTCCATCTTCCAAGACAGACTTGGCTCTCCTTTGGGCAGCCATGGGACTTCAATATGCTCCCCCAGCACCACCATTCCCAGCATCCGGTCTTCCTCACCCGCAGCCGACTTTCACATGCCTATGAGGTGACTGAAGATACCACGGCTTGGGGCAGGCAAAGTCACTTCCTTGACCTTCCACACTTTAAAGAGGTTCTGTACAGCAGTGTTACCCAATGTAGCCCATGGTTTGTTCTCATGTGCTGCTCCCGTGAGCACTGACTGCGGACCCAAGCAAGATGAAATCCTTCACAGCATCAGCCTTCCCTCCACTTATCATGATGCGACCTATTGGTGCAGGTGTGAGTTCTGTTTTCTTGACATTGTGTTGTGACCCATAGGTTTTCCAAATGAGAATGGCCTCCAAAAACCAGCTGCTCGCTTCCGACTGCTCACCCGTTTTAGAATCGCTGATGAAACGTTTGATGGGAAAGGCAGCGAGCATTTTGGCCCTGCAACTCCTTCAGGCATTTCTTGCGTTGTCACTGAAAGCCTCCGCTTGGGAATTGTGCTGACATTTCCTCCAGCTGCTCGTACATCTAGATGTCAGGGGTTTATACGTGTCTTTTTACTCAGAGCTGACGGGATTCAAACTTATTGACTAGGCCAAGTGAACTTGGTTTTGTGAACCAAAAAAGCAGCATATGAAGTAACCTTATCACAGAGAACATCGTAGTTCACTAGATCATTTTCCTCTCCCCAGCTCTCCATGCAGCTGGCTGAAGAGCGAGTCAGCGAGAGTCCTTAGATGCTGGAAGATGGCATGGCCCTTCTCAAGCGGCAGGGACAGCTCTGGCCTTGGTCACCCCTGCAGGTGTATGGGAGAGATGAGAGATGAGGTAGATACAAACGTCTCTGCCTGAAAACCCACGTTGATGATGTTTCATTCCTATTGTCAGTGAAATGCAGGCTGAGGGGAGCTTGCGGGTCTTCTCACCCTCGACGCCGAAATGCGGACCTGCTTTCAAAAACCAAATTCACAGCCTATCAATCGCATTTGGCTGGGAGAGACCCGATAGGCCAGGGCATTCCCGACAGCCTCCCACGCACGTGAACGCTGGAGCCTGCATGAGGAAGGCTGGAGACCAGCCGAGGCATTTGGGCTGCGCGGCTGGAGAAGAATATCGGAAGCAGCACAGGCTGCAAAAAGAACCAACTCATGGAAGAAGCGCACCAGCCTATGCAACCACGAGGTGTCGAAGGGATCAGGTGTAGGGCATCATCAGAACAAAAAATCTTACCATAGTGAATGATGGGGGGA
>NW_022103906.1:99172184-99174520 GCF_000313985.2 Echinops telfairi | reverse complement strand
CTTAAGTGGAGAGCAAATGTTTTGAGAATGATGAGGGCAATGAATGTACAAATGTGCTTTACACAATTGCTGTATGTATGGATTGTGATACGAGTTGTATGAAGCCCTAATAAAACAATTTTTTTTAAAAAGAACAACAAAAAAAAAGAACCAACTCGACCGTCTTGAAGCAGCACAGCCACAGGGCGCCTTGGAGGCAAGGATGGCGGGACCTCATCTTCCGTCCTTCAGGCATGTTATCAGGAGAGGCCAGTCCCTGGAGAGGGACATCATGGCCGGTAAAGTAGAAGGGCAGGACGGCCCGCTAGGAGACGGGCTGACGGCATGGCTGCAGTGTGAGCGTAGGCACAGGAACGACGGTGAGAGTGGCACAGAATCGAACACTGACTTCCGTGTACGCACACGGCTGCTGCGGGTCAGAACGGCTCCACGGCAGCGCTAACAGCGTGGGAGCGGGCAGGCTGCCCCTGCGCATGTCTGAGGCTGTAACTCTGTACAGGATGGAAACCCGCCTCTCTCTCCCTCCGAGCAGCTGATGGGCCCAGACTGCTGACTTGTGGTTGGCAGCCCAGCGTGCGTCATTTCATTCCAGGAAACATACGATTATCTTCCCAAAGTGGCGCCTTCTACATGGGAGGGATGGGTTGATGGAGATAAAAAGATCAAAGCCCTTGCAACATTCCAACATGTTTCTACATAGAAAGCAGGAGGGATAATGAAACCAAGCCCAAAAGCCTCTTATTGGACGTCACAGGCAACAGAGAGCAAGAGAGATGGGGATAGTGTCTGGATTTAAAGCCATTTCTATTTTTTCACATCCCCTATGCTTTAAGACGGGGGTAAATTTATTTATTTTTTAATCCTTTAATTAGCAGCGCATACAACTTTTTTTTTTGCATACAACTCTTATCACAATCCATACATACATCAATTGTGTAAAGCACATTTGTACATTCATTGCCTTCATCGTTCTCAAAACATTTGCTCTCCACCTAAACCCCTGGCATCAGCTCCTCATTTTCCCCTCCTTCCCTGCTCCCCCCTCCCTCATGAACCCTTGATAATTTATAAATTATTATTTTGTCATATCTTTCCCTGTCCGATGTCTCCGAGAGGGGTAAACTTAAATGACACCTTTCAACTAAGTAAACACCATTCTGAAAATTATAAAAATTGTGTGACTATTGAAATTAAAATTACAAGTGTTTTTATCTCAGTGATCACCAGTCTTTAATATTGTTCATTTCTGATACATATTATGATAATAGTTTACTGAAGTGTTTCTAATTGAAATGGATAGTCCAGTTTTCCTTCTACTATTTTACGTGTTCTCAGAAGAATGTTACTCGTGTGAAAAGTGAGCAGAGTTCACCTTGCATTTCAACCCTGGCTCTTTATTTGTGTAAGAACCAGGAAACCACATTCACATAAATAAGTAAAGAGAAACGAAGCAGTTTGATAAAGCAGTGCTGGGAAATTTTTCAGTTTCTCCTGTTATCTGCTAAAAATTATAGTGATTCATCATCAAATATTATTTTTGATATTCTATCTAATGGCAACTCAATCACATCTGTCTTCAATCTTATAGAAAACAAAGAATTAGAAATTGCTTGACTTGAAGATTTCCCAGATTTTAAATCACTTATCTCCATTTCTGAGAATTATACTAAAAAGGCGTTATCAAATAGATATCAATTTTTTTAACTCTTTCTCTTAGAGACACGCTATTTAAGTGAAGGAACATTGAGATCATGGAAGCATCCATCAATCATTTCAATAAGCCTTTGTGAATCCAGACTGTTTTATTGTGGTGAATGGAGTCCCGGGGCACATAAACAATAATGTTAGGAAGTCACTGAGACCTTTAATAGCCAATGTGTGAGTCTAGGTAGACTTGAGAAACAAATCCAGGGAGACTCTCATATCTGTATAGCAAAGAGCTTTCTATACAAGAGCAGTTGAATATTGAGAAAATATCCCAGCCCAGTCCAGATCAAGTCCAGAAGTCCAAAATTAGTCCATATGTCCTATAGCAATCTATGAACTCCTCTTTAGACTCAGGCAACACATGCATTGATACTGAATGCAGGAAGATCACAGGCCAGTGGGTGGGAAGTCTTGTGGATCCACTGGCAGTGGAAGCATCTCAGCACGGGCAGGGGTCTCCACTTGGCTCCCCCAGCTCCAGGCTCTCATGTAGCTCCCTGTGTCTTGGCCGCAGGATGTCTTTTTTTTTTTCTGTTTTTATTTTTTTTTTAAACATTTTATTAGGGGCTCATACAACTGTTATCCCAATCCATACACACATCAATTGTGTAAAGCGTATTTGTACATCA
>NW_022103906.1:99162752-99170648 GCF_000313985.2 Echinops telfairi | reverse complement strand
CCACCTCCAGTGAGCTATTTATCTCCTTAGCGCCTCCAAATGAGCTCATCAAGCTGCGACCTGATTGATAGGCTAGACTCCACCCCTCCACTCTTCAGTCTCCAATTGACAACAGATGATGTAACTATGGCAACACCACATCACAGTGGCAGTTTAGGTGTATCCTCAAAAGACTCCAATCCTGTTCCTTTTCCTCTTCCTTGAGCTTGAGGAGCAAAGAGAAGTCTGAAGGGACAAAAGTCGGGGCTTTCCAATGGATGGGGTGAGGCTTCCCAGGAGCCTCTCCTAGGCTCTCCCTGCTACCCTCCTTGAAGGAACCAGGCCATTGGCTTCAAGGAAAGCAACTCTTCGGAGCCTCCTCCCTGGCCCTTTCTTCAGTGATGCAGTTGCTAAGTGCCTTGAAACTCCTTCCTCCTCGCACCTCATGGTTGCCTTGTGTCCTTGTGAAAACTATCACAATGGCGGCTGTTAGTTTCCATCAAATCGCTCCGGCCCACAGAGACCTTCTACACAAAGGAAGGAGACACCGGCTGGTCCTGCGCCATCCTCACACTAGCTCCTGTGCCTGAGCCCATTGTTGCCACCACAGCGTCCATCCATGTCTTCAAGGGCCTACCTCTCCTCCCCCCCCACCCCCTTCTCAAGATTACTACGTGGGAATTCCCAAAACCATGCCCATAACCTTCTCCCTTGAACTTTCTGCTTTGAATTCGACCCGCCCAGCAGATTCCCTAGGAAACTCCTGATGTGACAGAACTTCTTTGAAGGCCCCGGAGGGAGGCTGAGGCCGGTGTCCTCCAGAGAGGCCTTGCCAGCAGCCATCCACGGATCAGCGCCGCAGGTCCAGACAGGCTTGGTTTGCGTGACCGACTATGAACTGGGAACCGTGGTCACAGAACGGCCCCACTAAGTGTGCACGACCCATCTGCCACGTTGACCATTAGTGTGTGCAAAATGCAGTGACAAGCAATTCCACGCTCAGCTTGCCCAAGCCTCACCAGCTTCCAAAACCGCCTTTACTAGAAACTCGGTCTCTGTCAGGGAACACCGCTTTCTCCTCCCTTCCCCCCCAATGTTTCCAAGGCTCATCCGTCCACGGCAGGCACGAGTCTCAGTGGGGGTTCTCTCTGGAAGAGCAAAACCAGATCGGAACAACAGAAATTACTTCACAGAAACGCCTCGTTCAACTGTGAGGACTGGCGAGTCCCCAATCTGAGGCTGCAGAGCTCCGCTGACTAGTCCCGGGCTCCCAAACCCAAAGTGCCTGCCAGGCAGCGGGCAAGAGACCCGCCCAAGTTGCCCTGTCTCCCAAGACCCTGTCTCCCAAGGCTCAGTAACCAGAAGTGTCCAGGGTCAAGAGAGGAAATCAAGTTTTCCCCGAACCCGTTTATATCCTGGAGGCAGGCCACACACCCCAGGGCACCTCTCCTGCAGTTGATAGGCTGATCACATCAGATCACCAAACGGAATGGCTTCCCAGAACCTCTGAAACCACTGAGAACGATAGCCTAGACAAGTCGACACAAAATATTAACCATCACAAGGTATGTCAGAACTTGGCTTCTGAGTAAGATGCCTGCGTGTGTGATGTGCCGTAACGTGTTTCTCGTGTGTTGACGGACGCCTTTTGGCTAATGTGAATGCTACTGCAGTGAGCCTGTGGCGTAAGAATCCCTTTGCGTCCCTGCGTTCAACTGCTTTGGGTAAGCGATCTAGGACTGACGTGGCTGGGTCCCAGCGTGATCTAGTGCTTAACTTCTCGAGGGCTCGCCGAATGGTTTCCCACAGCAGCCTTGCCATTTTCCCATGCCCTCGGCACTGGATAAAGGCTCCTGCCCCTCCCTGTCCTTGCTCCTTCCCAGGGTTCTGGGACTGGTGACCCTGGAGCAGCCAAGGGGCATCACACTGTAGCTCGGATTTGCTTTTTCTGCTGGGCGGCACCGTGATTGGGAGCAGCTGTTCGTCTGAGAGTTATCATTGAAACCACTCAGGGGCCCCGGAAGAAAGGGCTGTGCTAGCTGCTCCTGTGAGAAGTGCAGCCAGCAACCCCGGGAGCAGTTCCCTTCTAACAAGATCAGGATAAACCCGAGCCGGTCCGATGACACCCACCGAACAGGAACGCTGGAGGGCGATGAGCATGTCTGTGTCTCTGGCCCGGTGTCTTCTCTGGTGGGATGTCTATTCAAGTCCTTTGCACGTTTATTGATGCAGCTGTTTGTCTTGTGTGGCTGAGTTGTGGGAATCCTTTAACTCTGGATATTAAACCCTTATCTGATGTATTGTTCCCAAATATTTTTTTTCACATTCTGTAAGCAGTCTTTTAGTTTTGTGGATAAAATGGTTTGATGCCACACACAAAAAAGATTTTGATACTCAAAAGTTTTTAATGTGGATAAAATCCAGTTCTTGTACTTTGACTTTTGTCTCTCCTTGGGTATCTATTTAAGACGTCATCATTGCAAATGAAGTCCTAAAGCATCACGCCTCGGTTTCTTTCTACGATTTTATTGTTTCAGTTCTTACACCTAGGCCTTTGGTCCATCTTGAGTGAATCATTGCAAATGATGTGAGTTATGGGTGCAGCTTCTTTCCTGTACAAGGAGAGATCTGGTTGTACCAACACCGGTTACTGAATAGACTATCCGTTCTCCCGTTGAATGTAGACAGTAACTTTATTTTTAAAAATCAACTGAGTGTAGATGGCTGGGTTTCTTTCTGGACTCAATTTGATGTCATTGGTCGGTGTGTCTAGCAGGGTAATGGTACCAGGCTGTTTGGCTTCTTCAGTTTTATAGTACTTTTTGAAAAGTGAAAACGGGGGTTCTCCTTCTTAAGTCTTCTTTTCCATAAACTATAAAAAGTCCAGGGGCTGACTATAGAACAGATCTTATATTGCCGATGTTCGCATTCAGGGTGAGTGTGAAGAAGATGGGAACAAGCCCCCAAGAGTCAAAACAGGACCTCTAGTATATCTTAGAGACGAGTACAAGAGGATGCATGGGGCACTGACCGTCTAAGGCCAGACAAGTTGCATGACAGTATCAATGACATCAGACGGGAAGGCGGCAAACAGTCACTGAAAAGATGGAAGGAAGAAAAGATGAACGTGGATGTCAGAAGACACTCTGTGGCTTTTTTTTTACTTTGAAATCAATATATTGAGAAGTTCATACATTTCAAGAACTGCTTAAATTCTGATGTCCACATTTAAGCATGTGAACCCATGACTTTTAAACATACAATTAGAGCTTTCATCATACTCTGCCAAGCTACCATCCTGATAGTTATTTCTGAGCATAAGTGAACCGGTTTCAAGTAAGCCTGTAATATGCCCGAGCCACGCCTTCCTCTCACACACATGCAAGCCCCAGGAGAAGGCTTCTTTACTTCAACATCTAAGTTATTAGGACTCTTGAAGTCCCTGCCCTGAGGCTTACCGAGGTCCACAGAGAAGGGTGGGTTTGGTTTTTTAAAAATATATATATATTTTTAAGGGTGGGTTTTGTTTTGTTTTTAAATATATATATTTTTAAATATATATATATATACGTTCAGCCCTTTAAAAAAAAATATATATATATATTCAAACAGATGCCACAGCAGAAGAGAACATGGTTCTCAAAGTGTAAGACGCGAGAAGCATTGCTTGGTGATGAACCTCCTCTTTCTGAAGACATCCCCATCAGGGTTGCCACAGGCCACTATCTATCTGCCGAGCCACCTTCAAGTTAACAGCTGCGGCAGGAGAATAGATGCGGACAGCACCGCGAATCCCACGTCACACAAACTACTACAGAAACCAAGTCTTCTCTGCAACTTAAAAACTTCTTCTGGTTGCCAGTTAAATAGTTTTAATTTCAGAGCGTAACAATTAAGGGTCATACACTGAAGTCAACACCTACTATTTTGGGCTAAGCTTGCCCATATGCACAGCTGGAAACAATGACAAGGTATGGTCCAACAAACACTGGGGGTGGGGGGCAGAGGGCTCAGGGTAGAGACACACTCCCCCACTCTTTTAAACCAAAAGAAACTTTTAGAAGTATTAAGCTTCATCTTGCATACTGAAGTCATCATACACGCAGGGAAAGTCAGGACTTTTATATTTGAGTTTATTCTTCATTTAACTTTAAAACACTACTATAGTTGAATATTAAAACAAAAAGCACAGCAAGTAAGTAGCATATTATGATTACAGTCCTTCACTTAGTCACTGCTGCATATATATAAAATGGCAGCAGTGAGCGATATTTACTGGCCCCATCAAGAGGTCTGACACTGGACCCCCTCTGGGGGGTGGTCATCACCCTCATAAGCATCTCCATTGTAATGGCGCCATCGTTCCTGGCTGGGATCAAGGTCCACCAGCTGCACTTGATCCATTTCATCAGTCTTTTCCGCTTCCTTCCGCTCAGGCAGGAGCTTTTCCAGCAGAGAGAGTGTATCGGGAGAGAGAGCCATTCTCGGGGAAGTTCACCTTAAATTCAACGATTAGACGCCCCTTTTCATCAGGTCTGCGATAAACTGCCATGCCTTCATGTAGCACACATTTAATATCTTCATGCTTCACAATCTGACCTGCATGAGAAGTGCTGACTATGGGCCGGTTGTCAAGAGTAGATCCTGGCTTTTGGAAGCCACACAGCGCTTCAACCAGCTGTTTGTCTGTGCACATGGAAAGGTCTTCTCCTCGCCTGGTAAAAACAGCATGGTCTTTCTGAGCTAAAACAATAATGATATCTCCTGGCTCCAGTCCAGGCTCTTGGTCTCCTTCACCATGGAATGTGATCTTCTGGCCGTCTTTCATGCCTTTGTCAATAGAACGTCTAGAATCTTCTTCTCACGAATGATATTCCTTCCATTGCAACTTTCACATGTGTCTTTAGGGCTGATCCGTTCCCCATGGCCTGCACTCCACGCACACAGACTGAATTTGCCGCACCATTGCAGGCCCTATCTGATGGATTCATGTTTGCATCCCAGTACCAAGGCAGTTAGGACAGCACCCTACTGCTCCTGTCTTACCCCTCGGCCTTCACATTTGTCACAAAGCATGTTCTTTTGCAGGGCCAGTTTTCTTGCTGCACTATTATACAAATCTTCTAACGTTACTGAGAGTTGGTGTGCCACGTTTTTCCTCTTTTCTCTCTGCATCCGTCCGCCGCCTCCCAAGAACATATCAAAGATGTCCGTCGGGGAACCCAAACCACTGCCTGCTCCGCCTTCCTCACGGCCTGCTGGCCTCCCTGCTGGCATCCTCTTTTCCGGGCATCAGAAAGCACCTCATGTGCTTGAGAAATCTGTTTAAGCTTCTCGCCTTCATTGGATTCCTATCAGGATGGCACTTCGAGGCCAGTTTCCTGTAAGCTTTTTTCAGCTCTTCCTGGGTGGCATTGGGTTTGACCCCCAAAATATCATAGTATGTGGTTTCTTTCACCATTTTCTACAACCGCTGAGCGGGCCGAGCAGGGCACGGGCGAGGGGAGGAGCGGGTCCCTTGGAGCGTTGAGCAGCTGCAGTGAAAGGAGCCAATGACGGCGGAAAAGACCCGAGCAGACGGAGTCCAAGGGCAGCTGAGTCAGAGTGACGTGTGATGAGATGTGCGGGGTCAGAGCTAGAACACCCAAAGGTAAGCACGTGTGCTTCTCAAGCCAGAAGAAAGAATGCAAACTTGGGTTTCAATATTGAGAAATTCTATGAGCACAATAGCAAATGATGCAGGAAGCATCAAAGGAAGATGAATGCATGGAGTCACTGAATCGAAAGAGTGGGTGAGCTTCTAGCCCTTTCAGGAGGTAGTGTATGATTGAGAGCCGACGGTCATGAAGAAAGAAGTCTAAGCTGAAATGAAGACATTGACAGTAAACAAAAACAAATAAACAAGGCTCCAGGAATGAACAGGTACCAGTTGAAATGTTCAATAACGGAGGCAGCAAGGGAAGCACTCACGAGTCTCTGCCAAGAAATTTGGAAGATGACTCCCTGGCCAACCGATGGGCAGAGAGCCATATCTGTGCCCATTCCAAAGACTAGTGACCCAACAGAATGCAGAAATTATCTAACAATATCCTTAAAACCACATGCAAGCAAACTTTTGCTGAAGATAGCTGAAAACGGAATACAGTAGTACCCTGATGGGAAGCTGCCAGAAATTCCCGTTGGCTTCAAACGAGGGCCGGTAACACGGAAAGTCCCTGCTGGTGTCAGACGGGCCTTGACGGAAAGCAGAGAATAGCAGAAAGATGCGTCCTTGTGTTTGATTGACTGTGCAAAAGCATTCAGTGTGTGGAGCAAAACAAACTATGGGTAAAGTTGAGAAGGATGAGAATTCCAGAACATGAATTGTGTTCCTGAAGGACCAGTACGTAGACCCAAAGGTAGTGCTTGAGCAGAACAAGGGAGTCCTGTGTGGTTTCAAATCAGGAAAGGGGTGTGTCGGGGTTGTATCGTCTCACCACACTTGTTCCATCTCTATGCTGAGCAAAGCATCTGAGAAGAAGTGAGACTACATAAGAAGAATGCAGCACCAAGACTGGAGGAAGACCCATTACTGTTCTTCATTATGCAGATGCTACACCTTGCTTGCTGAAAACAGAAAGGACTTGACATGCTTTCTGAGGAAAGTCACAGGCTGCAATCAGAGAAAACATCATCTGGGCTATTAAAGACTTGTTTCCAAACAAGCAGCCATCTCAGTGAGACATCAACTAAGTCCATGTGGAAGAAGCACACCAACAGCCGTGATCCAAGGATTGTAAATTATATCATCTAAATCCAAAGAAGGGAATGTTAACAGAGCTTAAATTGAGAGCCTCTGGTGTGCAGAAGGCTATGGACAACAGTGGAAATCCAAGACACATTAGTAAGATCGACACAGGAAATCGGTCTCAGGTGATTTCCCTCGAGCCATCCTTGAGGGATGAGAATCACCTGGTCACCAGACAGAGCGTGTTGGAGACGACCAGAGGGGATTAAAATGACAGCGCTGACTTGAAGGGTTAACCCCTTGCCACTTGACTCCACTCTTTGGATTTGATCTGGTTTTTAATATTTTCTGTGGGTTTTTTCATAGTGGGGTTTATCTCTGTTGTATTTTGTCATTCTTGGTAGCCTTCTTGACTCTTTGTTATGGGTTTTTCTACGGTTTGTTGTTCTATGAAACCCAGGAGAAGTGAATCTACAGAAACAACAATGAGAATAAGGGTGCCTGGGGGCTATGTGGGGGAGGAGGGGGTAAAGGGGAGCTGAGATCAAGGAGTAAGAAAATGGTTTGAAGTAGATTTGGGTGGCAATTGTACAATTCTGCTTGATGCAATTGGACTATGGAAAGGTATAAGCTCCTAATATTATGGTTTGAGGGGGGGGAAAGGTAGTCAAAGGCTGCAGCTCAATTAAAAAAACCAACCTTCCCAACTCGACTAATGGCCTCACTGGCAACCTGACAAACAGGAAAGATTCAAGTTGTGATTCGAGTTGTGTTTTGCTGGGCTCCACAACCGATGCTCATGGAGCGGCTGTCAAGAGATCCAACCACAGGCTGTTGGGCAAATGGGCCGCAGAGACTCCTTTAAAGTGTCGGAGAGCAAGAGTGCCCACTGGGACCCACGCCATGGGGTTTGCAGTTGCTGGTGTCAGATGGATCTTATCCTTGACTGAGCAGAGAACGTGAGAAAAATGTTTACTTGCATTTTATCTTATTTTCCAAGTTTTATTGGCTCATAATTCCCATACCATACAATTGTTCAATCGTTCAATCGCATCAAGGGGAGTTATACAATCACCACCACATCTATCTTAGAGCATATCCCCAACCCCAACCCCTGCCCATGATCATATCGACTTAGAGCTACGCCATCACTATCAGTTCTAGTGCTCCCTCCCCCTCCCGCCCTCCCT
>NW_022103906.1:99152030-99162652 GCF_000313985.2 Echinops telfairi | reverse complement strand
ACCCCCCGCAGTATCAGTTACTATCATTACCTCCAGTCCTCCTGTGCTTCACAGCTGGGAAACCCAACAGAAAACAGTGCAAGACAAATCCCACTACAGTGGTCTGGGTGAGATCATCTTAGTACAAAGGCAAACATACAAGTGATGCATAAGAGAAGAGCCCCAACAACACTCGAAAAGCCGGGGAAGAAGTCTCCAAAATGGGACATCTGAGAGGCGCTTGCACTCACTACTAAGTCACACACAATACTGCTCGGGTTTCCTGGGGCTCCCTCAACCCCCACTATCATGACCCAGTGCTGCCTCTCACTTTGGACAAGACCGGAGCAGGTGCACAGGTACAGATAGGGGATAGGAGCTCACAACCCACAGAATCCAAGAGCAGGAATGGGAGGGGGGGGGGAGGGGAAATCGCAATGATTGAGACACAAGCACACACACCCCTCCAGGGGGAAGAACGACAGAAACCATGGGGGAAGGGAGACAGTGGTCAGTATGCGATATGGAAATAATAATTTATAATCTATCAAGGGGTCAGCACGAGGGTGGGGGGAGGGGAAAAAAGAGGAGCTGATACCACGGGCTCAATAGAAAGTAATTGTCTCGAAAAGAATGATGGCAACATATGTATAAATATGCCTGATACAATTGATGTATTGATTGTAATAAGAGTTATAAGAGCCCCCAATAAAATGATCTTTTAATAAAAATATTTTTAAATAGAAAAAAAAAAAGACCCCAGACACTATTTTGATCGATAGCCAGGCACCATCTGCTTTCTTCACCACACTTTGCTGTAGAACCTTATCTTCAGTGACGGTGTCATGCAGGTGAACCTCGAGCAGGGCCAGGATGTAAGAGCTAAATGTTCGTCAGCCGGAGCGAGGCTGCAGTGTGAGTTTTATAGTCTATGCAAAGGTGTTTAACTGTGTGGATCATAACAAATGGTGACTAACGCTCCTTGTAAGCACGTGGAAGCAGGACAATGAATAAGACCCAAGAAGAATCAAGGCATTTGAATAATGATGTTCATGAAGAATATGAAAAGTATTCGGGCTGCCAGGATACACCATAGATCTGCCTTGGAAAGCCAGAATGCTCCTTAGAGGCAAGGATGGCAAGACTTTGTCTTAGGGGCTTTCGACATGTTCTCGGAAGGGGCCCGTCCCTGGGAAAGAGCATCCTGCTTGGTAAAGTACAGCGTCAATGAAAGACCCTTAAGGAGGTAGATTCACACCGTGTCTACAACGGGGGGATCAAATATGACAGCAACTGTGCAGCTGGCCCAGGACTGGGCGACTTTCTCCTGTGCTGTAGGAAGGGTTTCTATGAGCCAGCACCAACCAGACAACCCCAACAATAACAACAACATCATCAACAGCGTGATTCCTGTGGCCCACAGTCCAATCGCTTGACAAGATGCTCGTCCCCTTAGGCGTCACAGGCTTTATTTCTCAACCTGCTTTCTTCAAACCCAACACCGGCACCTGCCGCGCCCACCAGGCCGCGGCCGCTTTCTCTTGCCAGCTCAGGCCTTCTGTTGGATTAATTTCACTGAACTTTTCTTCGGGGTTATTTTGTTGCTCAGTGATTCTGTTTGGTTCCATTGTATATTATCTATGAAAGGACTTCAAAAGGTTCGTGGGAAACATTGAATCGAAAAGTTAAAGAACTGCCCACACCTTTTGGAAGACGTTCTGGATTGATTTTCTCGTTGTTCAGGTATCTTTTAAAGTTTCTCTTAGTTCTCTGCTGTCCTTTTGTTCTCTAAGCATGGGTAACCTTATTTTAAAGTCTTCTAATCTCTTGATTTGGGAGAAAGATGTGGCTTTCCATTCTCCTAAAAGGTTGGTCTCCGAACCCCTTAGGGGCCCTGAGCTGTACCCTGTGCAGGCGTCCTCAAACCGTGGCCCGCCGCCGAGGACATGGATCCAGCTCGCCGGGTGTTTTTGCCAGTTTGTTTTTTACTTCAAAATAAGATGTGTGCAGTGTGCATAGGAATTTGTTCATAGTTTTTTTTTAAACTATAGTCCAGCCCTCCAACGGGTCTGAGGGACAGTGAACTGGCCCCCTGTTCAAAAAGTTTGAGGACCCCTGCTCTAGGGTCACCATGCGGCAGAATTGACTGGAGGCCGATGAGCTAGGTTTCTCAATTATCCGTGCTCCCATAGAGACAATGTCTAGCCCTTCTTGTTCTTGGAAATAGACCATCATCCCAGTTTTTGTGTGCCTCGTGAGGTTGGTTGTTGTTGAAACTGGGACATTGGAATTTTATAAGTGTAAGTTCAGCCAGTGCACGTGACTTTGGTCATTCCTCCGTACACACAATTTCAAATGCTCCGATTTCCCCAGGACACTTCCACGGTGTCCCAGCTTTCCGTCTTGGCTCACCGCTTCTCCTCTGCCTTGTGTGGGTTCTGATTCGGGCCAGACCACAGGTTGAGACCTTCAGTCCTCAGGCAGCTCCGAGACCGGTCAGAACAGCGACATTAAACTGTCCACCAGCCCGCTTCGCACTATTCCCTTCAGACCAGAGGTCAAGCCTCCGCCCAGAGAAGCAAGCCCTTGTCGGCATCAACCCTGGCAGCAGGCACAGAAAGGGGGCGGGGGAGGAGAGACCAGAGAAAATGACATCCACACCCCCGTTGCTTACATGTCATATTTCGTGTTTTAGGGAATATTCAGCTGCCCTGACCCGCCGTGTCCTTTTTCGAGCTCCTATAGAGCTGCATCGTGAAGAGCAGACAGCAGAATCTTCAACGCGCCACGTTGCCAAAGAGCAAGCGCGTGTGTCTGGGAAGAAGTACAGCCTGGCTGCCGTGGAAACAAGGGTGCTGAGAGGTCTCCGCAGGGCTGCCGTGGAAGCGAGGGTGCTGAGAGGTCTCCGCAGGGCTGCCGTGGAAGCAAGGGTGCTGAGAGGTCTCCGCATGTACTTCGGACTTGTCAGGCGAGAGCCGTCCCTGGGGAAGGACGTCATGTTTGGTAAAGGACAGGGCAGTAAGAAAAGATGGATTGGACTATTGGCTGCATGGAGGGGCTCAAGCCTAAGCATGGTGGTGAGGCTGCCCGGGGCGGCCGGGTTCCCTGCTGCTGTACAGGGGTGGGGGTGGGGTGTGGGGGTGGCTATAGAGCTTCAATCCTAGGTTTCGTCGCTTTTCTGGGGGGCCTGTGGAGATGGGGTCTCTTAGACCTGCTCACATTGCCATCTTCCCAGAAACGTGCAACTGCAAGAATTTTGATAGAACGCTTATCTTATGTGTAAATCTATCTTGTCAGAACTTGGAAGCCACAGAAAGAGTATTTAATTTATGCAAAATATCCCCCATAGATACTAACGGGTAAAGAATCTTCATTGCCAAACTAGGCAGCCAAGCCAAGTTTACTATTTGTCATTAAAAATAAACGAATTCTATTTTTGACTTCATGCTACACACACGCCAATAACACACTCCTGCAATCCTTCCCACTTCCTAGTTCTAATTCTTCTTATGGGTGTGGGTAAGTCACAGGGGTGATGAGGTCGTTATTGAATAAAATGAGGCACCATTCTTCTTCGACATTTCTTATTGATGCTCCACCCTCTCCCTTGCATGGTGAAAACCAGTACTTTCTTGGCACAATATTCTCTTTGGAAATATGATTGTCTTAGGGGTTCTCTCTCAGTAACAAAAATAGTATTTGACAATGTGTAGGAAGAAGAAAAATTGTAAAATTAAAATGCCCTTCCTTCTTCCTGCCCAAAAACAAACAAAAAAATCTCACCGCTGGACCAGTAGGTAACATCTTGGTAAACAAAGAAACGGCTGAAGTGGTCAAGGACTTCATCTTGCTTGGATGCACAACCAATGCTCATGGAAGCCGCAGTCCAGAGATCAAGCAGCACGTTGGGCATATCTGCTACCCAAGACCTCTTCAGACTGCTGCAAAACAGGGCGGTGACTTTTAGGATTAAGCTGCGCCTGGCCCGGCCATGGTGTTTCCATGGCCTCATCTGCATGTGAAAGCTGGACACGGAAGAGCGGTGCCGTGAAGGACACTGAGAGCACCGTGGACGGCCAGACAAAGGGCTCTCTCTCGGAAGCAGCACGATCAGACGCTCCTTAGACGCGAGGGTGGTGAGACTTCACCTCATGTGCTTTGGGGACGTCTTACCAGCAGAGACCAGTCCCCGGAAAAGGACATCCTACTGGGGACATCCAAAGAGAGGAAGACCCAGGACGGGATGTATTGACACACTGGGTTCAAGCACGGCCACCGTTGTGAGGAGGGTGCTGAGCTGAGCAGGTGTGTTCTGTGCACGTCGAGTCAGCACCGACTCGATGACCCCCAACACCAGCACCGTGTAAGGGAGACCCCCAGACCTCCCTCGACGTGCCTCACTGAGGGCTGGGAAACCCCGAGTTCTAGGGCTAAGCTGTATTTCTAGGGCTAGTCTGATTTTCCAGAGTAGAATCCTCCAGTTCTCTGCCTACAGGATATAAGCCTAACTGCCCACTTTCTGAATTTTACTCAATCCCCGTGTTTTAGAATCTGGGTCGTCTTCTTCAGTCCACAGTAGCCAGGAGTCCGTCTCTCCAAAGAGTAAGTGTCCTCTCCCTGTGTGCAGTGGGATGGAGAAGAGATTAAAAAGGGAAGGGCGGCTGCCTACTATGTAGACCCCAAGACAAACCGTCACATTTCTAAAGCTCACTGCCATCGAGCCCGTTCTGATTCCTGGAGACCCCCTAAGACAGCGTCAAACTGTCCCTGTAGGATTTTGAGACTGTATATAACTCCTAATGGGAGTCAAAAGCCTCATCCTTCTTAGTTTTTGAAAGACTCAGAGTGACTGGTGGTTTCGAACTGCTGACCTCTCGGCTAGCAAGAGTTTTAAAGACTTCCAGTCAGTCTCCTCTTCAGCTTGCTTCCCCTCCCCTGGGTGGGCATCTCTGTGCCTCCTTGTCTTTAGCGGGCCATGGATATCGACTTCTTTCTCTTGGGCAAACCTCCAGGATGTCGGTGACTTCCTCTCCCAAACCCACGACAACAACGGTGTATTCAAATGTCTCACTGCTGTGCCCTCCCCTCTTGGATCTGGTAGGTTGGCAGCTACTTCCAGAGGGAGCAGCATCCATGCCTTTCAGCTGTAACCGACAGTCAGGCAGCGTGTTAGCAACAACAAATACAAGCACGCGGGCGTCCTTGTTAAACAAGAGCCGAGAGTGGCTCTCTTTCTCAGGGATGGGTTCGCAGCCGGCGTCATGTTGTTTGAACGTGCTGAATGGAGGCTTGGCCTGGCTGCGATTGATCAACCTGATTTGGAGAAAAGCCTCCATTGAGCAAGACCCTCCGCAGTGTGTTTTATGGAATATCATCCTACACGTGGGGCGGGCGGGGAAGTACATTCCGAGATGTTGGCGTGCCAGTTCCTCTTCTCTGCGTCTCCAAACAGACACCGAGTGCTTGGAGACATTCATAATAACTCACGTGATTCGATTTGCAGACCCCATTGGACCGAGAGCCAGTGTTCCGCACAGGTGCTGCCAACATCCCTCTAACCACCACCCTACACTCCTTCCCAGGGATAAATGTGATCCCAGCTTTCCAACATTAAAGTCCTCTTAGGAAGCACCCTCTCAGGGGGCCCTGGTGCGTGAGGTCAGCAGCCACTGACCCTGCTCAGCTCTCTGACTTGTGAAGAAGCCCATACACCCTCCAGAAGTTGTGCCCAACGAGATGGGTTGGCTTTTGGACCGCCTGGTTGGAACAGTAGCTCCACAGATGTCAGACGGACCATCCGTGTCATCTTCGCTTGTGATGTTGACATGCACTCTTTTGGGGGTCTTGGGAATGCTGTCATTTCCCTCTGCAAACTTTTGACACTTTGTTTCTGGGATCACAGAGAAAACACCACCTCCCATCGCCAATGCCTGCTTTCCTCGAAGCCGCCATGTTTTGGTCCAGTTTCCATCGAAACACTAGAACAAAACGTGAAACCTTTGATCGCTCCATTTGTCACTCAAAATTCATGGTGCACGTTTCAAACATCTCACGTGGCCACGGTTCATAAGGTTCTTCAGCAGAAGCGCTTTCCGACAAAGGTCAGCTCTGGTCACTCGCCAGGTGGTGGTCTTTCGGATAGAGACCCCATGTTGTTGGTGAGTGGCTGGCTTTTGCGTTGCATTGTCCTCGCTTGTTTGATTCTTATGCCACACTCTCACTCTTGATGGAGCGTCAGAAAGAAGGAGAAAAACTCACAAAGAGGGCAGCAGCCTGAACATGGAGTTTCCCGAAGACCTTCGTCAACAGTGAAAGCACGCTCATGGCGTGATTCCGACTCCCAGTGTCCCCGCAGGTCTCTGAACAGAACTGGTATCTGCAGGGTTGGGCTTTTTTATTTCACTGTAAATTGGGGGAAGGTTTCCAGAGATGATCAGCTTCTCATCCCACCAACCACACGTCTCCCCTCGTTTCTGGCCAGGCCCTTGATGCAGCACGACTCAGCCCTCCCCCAGCGTGCGGGTCCCAGCTCCACGCCCCTTCTCTCCGGTCCCTTCTGAACACTGTCCTTGGGCCCAGCTGATGGCTTCCAGGTGTGCCTCCCTCACCCGCGGCGCGCTCTCCTGAAACGCCCACGATCGCTGGGGCGAAAACGGAGCCATGGGAGTGGGCTTCATTCGGATTTGAAGGCTGACTCAGGGCCATCGCCCCAGGGCCCCCCAGCCTCCATCCGACATGGACTCCGAATGGCCGTGACCTTTCTGAAGCAGCTCGCTAGGCCTCTCTTGCAAGTGCCTCTGGGTGGACTTGAAATGCCAGCTGAATCCCCAACACGCTGAGCCATCGGAACGCCGAAGACCTGAGTCATGTGCAGGAAAAGCTAGGTCACCGGACAACTGCAGCAGAGAAGTGGAAATGTCGCAACAGTAAATTGGGGCCAGGCACTGAAGGGCCTTGAAGGCTGCGCGAAGGCAGTTTTGAACTTGGGACCAGAGGTAGCAGGGAGATGGGAACCATGGCCTCTGCAGGGGAAGGGGCTCCTGCAGTGGGACTCACAGCGACTCCACAGACCACAGACGGAGACGCCGCCGGGCCCTGCGCCACTGCCACCGTGGTGGTCATGCTGGGCCCAGAACTGTTGCTCCTGTGTCCACCCACCTAGCCCACTGTCCGCCCAGGTCAGGACGGTGGCAGTTAACTCAAGGGGGAGAGGGGCTGAAGGGCTGGCTGGAGAGTCCTTGCAGAGTGTGAGGGCAGAGGAGGGGGAAGCGACGGAGGGGAAGCACCGATCATTCCATTTCTGTTTTTGACATGCTGCACGTGAGGCGCAGGCACGACGCTCGCTCGGCTGGTGCTGGAGGAAGGGGAGGCCGAGGGCTCAGGGTTCGAGGGCTTGGGACACACGCGCTCCCTGTGCTTCCCACCACCGCCCGTTCAATGCCCCGGCTCTGTGCTGGCCTCCGCCACTCTCAATGGGGAGGGCCTGGTTTCAGCCAGTTCCCAGATGGCCGCCTCCTGGGCCCTCCCTCCACCCCCAGCCAGCGCCCACTTGGCACTCGCAATGTCTTCATTACGGTTTCACACTTGTCCGCAGCGCTGTTAGCTGGACACAGGCTATCTTCGCAAGGTCTAGAGACGGGAGAACTAAGCGACAGTTTTCTCCTTCCAAGACGTTTTTCTGCTTGTAAAAAGTTGTTTCTTGGAAACAATGCAAACCCAAAATTTGTAAGTCTGAGCAGGTGTACCAGGATATGTGTACCTGCACACTCGTGGGAAGGATGTAGCAAAATAAAATGTGGAAGCTACCCAGATGCCCATATTTATAAAACAGAACTCTATTTTGCAGTGACAAGGCACGAGGCACAGCTGTACAGCACAGGCACCAGCCTGACAAACGGAGCTCACGAAAGAAGCACGTCGCAGTGAACCGCGAGCAGTGCTTCCTCTCCTGCGCGCGTCGAAAGCAGGCAGGGTGTGGAAAGACACAGCCACGCGTGGCTCAGGCAGAAAGAAGAGCACGGGAAGGGACATCACTGGGGTTGAGAGAACGGTGCACTTGGGTGGAGCGGGGAGAGAGGCATCCAGGACACGGGCCGTGCCGGGCTTTCTGCTTGTTGACAGGAACAGAATGCTACACCTCACGGTTCAGGGGCTAGCAGTCCACACCTAGGTGTCCACAGGGCCGTGCACTCCCTCTCTGGAGACTCCCCTTGCTGCGAGTAGATGGTACATCGGGCTTTGCTTTATTCTTGTTTGAAACTGTGTATGTTCTTTTTGAATATCGTCCTGTATGTGGGTCAAGTTCACACGCACACAGAATCATGAAAACATAATGGAAAGGAAAGGCCTTCAAGGTGGAAGGACATACAAAGTCCCGATGCTGCAAGTATTGAGCAGGATTTAGTGTTGCTGGGGGTAAAATGTACGAGTGGGAGGGACCAGACGGGTAGTCTGGTCAGGGGCCCTGAAGAAGGCGGAGGCACCTCCAGGCTCACAACGTGAGCGTCATGAAGTATGTCCAGCTTTGCTTTTTAGAGCCCGCTGAGGGAAAGGTTGAAGAGCAGAGTTAGGAAGGGGAGTGAAGAGGCCCCTACAGTAAGCCAGGGAGCTGTGATGAGCAATCCCGAGCGTCTGGACAGGGGTGGAGATTATGGGATGGGAAAAGAACAGTCAAGAATATTTATGGAAAAATGACTGTTTAATAATGTGGCACTGTATGATACTTACCATTCTGACACAATCGCTGAAGGCAAAATGGGTGCATAGGCAAGTGTGGGGAAGGAAGCTGACAGTGCCTGGCTATCAAAAACTATAGCATCTGGGGTCTTAAAGGCTTGGGGTTAAACAAAGGGCCATCTAGCAGGGAAGCAACAAAGCCCACATGGAAGAAGCACACCAGCCTGTGTGATCATGAGGTGTCAACAGCAAAAGGTATCAGAAGTTCAAACAACCTACCAAATCCATATGAAGGGGAGTGGATATGGTGGAGACCCAAATTTCACCAGCAAGACTATTGGACAGTCCCTCTCAGAAGGGCCGCATGGAACAAATGATAAATCTAGGGTATGGGATGGTATGGTACCGGTGAACATTGGTGTATGTTAATTTGTATATTTAAGATAATTTGGTACATGAAAGCCAAGATAGATAACCCGTCAGAAACTCACAGGAGTAATGGTTCTCTGAGGGGTGGGGAATACAGAGCTGAGAGCACTGATGACTGCATAACCCCACTCAATGGGATCGAACAACAGACTTGTGTGTGAATGGATACACTGGATTGTGTACATCACAAAAATATATAGGGGAAAAACAAATAAGGGATCCTGGGAGGTAGGTGGGGAGGGATAAAGGGGAGCTGATATCAAGGAGTTGAAGAAGAAAGAAAATGTTTCAAAAATAATTGTGGCAGCAATTGTACAACACTGCTTGATGTGATTGAACTATGGAATGTGATATCTGTAAGGGTTCCTAATTTTAATAAAAAGGGTTCCTAATAAAATGATTTTTAAATTTTTTTTAAGAAAAGAAAAACTGGCTGTCAGGAGATAGTGAAGAGTTGTGTGGGTGGGGAGGAGTCAGTAAGGTGAGCATACAAGCTCTGTAGTGTGGGCAGATGGCGGGGCCTCAGCCAGGTGCAGGGCAGGAGCTGGTCTGGCTGTGTAAGGGTGAGCGTTCAGGTGTCCGGTTCAGAGCACGGAGTGGAGAGGAGGTGCAGCACTGGGATCTGGGCTAGAGTTGGAGTCAGTATGAAGCCTGAGTTAGCTTCCGGGAGCGACAGTCTCTATGAAGTTTGAGTGGTAGCTGGATGACCTTGTGTTCCAGATTAAGCCTCCTCAGGCCTCCCTCCTCAGGGACTGCATCTTCCCCAAATCTCCAGTCCTTAAAGGCTTCTGAATATCCCAAGATAAAGGTGGTCCTTGGGTGGAGGATTTGGATGGAGGGGTGTTGGTTCAAACAGTCTGGGATCACCTGCAAGAGTGACCCAACCCCACCAACTCTGTCATCTCCACCCACCCCACCTCCATCCACACCACCTCCACCCACACCATCTCCACCCATACCATCTCTACCCATACCACCTCCATCCACACCATCTCCATCCACGTCATCTCCATCCACACCATCTCCACCCACACCATCTCCATCCACACCATCTCCACCCACACCATCTCCACCCACACCATCTCCATCCACACCATCTCCACCCACACCATCTCCACCCACACCATCTCCATCCACGCCATCTCCACCCACACCATCTCCATCCACGCCATCTCCACCCACACCATCTCCACCCACACCATCTCCACCCACACCATCTCCACCCACACCATCTCCACCCACACCATCTCCATCCACACCATCTCCACCCACACCATCTCCATCCACACCACCTCCATCCACACCATCACTACTCACACCATCTCCACCCACACCACCTCCATCCACACCATCTCCACCCACGCCATCTCCACCCACGCCATCTCCACCCACGCCATCTCCACCCACGCGATCTCTACCCACGCCATCTCCTTCCACACCATCTCCACCCACACTACCTCCATCCACACCATCTCCACCCACGCCATCTCCAACCACGCCATCTCCACCCACGCCATCTCCACCCACGCCATCTCCAC
>NW_022103906.1:99144338-99151930 GCF_000313985.2 Echinops telfairi | reverse complement strand
ACCCACACCATCTCCTTCCACACCATCTCCACCCACACCACCTCCATCCACGCCATCTCCACCCACGCCATCTCCACCCACGCCATCTCCACCCACGCCATCTCCACCCACACCATCTCTACCCACACCATCTCCTTCCACACCATCTCCACCCACACTACCTCCATCCACACCATTTGTATCCACTCCATCTCCACCTACACCATCTGGATAGGTTTATGTACCATACATACTCGAGTATAAGCCAACCTGAAATTTTCAAACTAAAATTTCAAATTTTTATTTTGAAAATTTGGGGTTGGCTTATACTTGAGTATATATGGCATATATATAAATCTATATCTATATGGATAGGTTTATATAGCAAGAAGGAATATAACAGCTAATTAGTCCACACAGCAATACAGAGGGCTCAGTTCAACTCACTTTCATGGAACAGTTAATATACTGGAAGTCCTTCAACTCACATGAGCTGTCAGGTCCAAGGTCAAGGAAGCAGACAACAGAGTCCTCCCTAGGGCAGGGCAGGCAGAGTCTGCCAACGGGCAGCAAGCACAGGGCTGTAGCTCAGGAGCGGAGTGAAGCAGGCCCAGATGGGATATGGAACACAAGCAAAGCAAGGTGACCAGATCCACCAGCCTCAAGCTCAAACAATGTGTGCACTAGCGGTGTGGCAAAGCTGGTCTCGAAGGAGCCTTAAGCTCTAGTGACAAGATCCATGGATCGGCCTGGCCCACAGGTAGTGTAGCTCACAGGTTGGGGCAGAGAACTAGCTACAGCAGCAGCACGCATGCTCCAGCATGCTCCCATCACCAGATAGCAAGAGCGAGGGGTGCAGGTCTTGTAGGGCCATTTATCTCTTTGCCCTCCAAACTGCGACCTGATTAATCCCACATGTTCCTATTGGCCAGGTTGGCACAATAAACCTACCTATTAGAGTCCAGCCCTTGCCAAGTTGGCACCTGTGCATAATTCTTTAGACGTATATAATTTCTGGACTCTTATGAAATCACACACCTATCATCATATATCTATCATACATATAAATGAAAACACATTGAATCTAATTCTACCTGGTACATTGTACATGAACAAAGGAAAGATATTCAGTAAGTACATTGAAAGAAGATAAACTGGCCATCGCAAACCTCGCTTTTGCCTTGATCACATTGTCGTAACACGTAACTGATAGGTAGAACTACCTTCTTCTAGTACCCATTCTGGTTACCCATGTTATCGATATTGTTGATGATCATTTAGTAAACCCTTTTAGAGAACAGTTACAGAAACGCCAACAGCAGACCACATTAGACATTTTATTTCAGAGTAAGCCAGCCGGGTCCCAGTGAAAAAAGGCAAAGAAGGGAAAAAACTCCTGAAAAGCAGCTACAGCTGATTTGATGGAAGGGGATTCCCCTTCCCAACAGTGACTCTCTCTCCGTCCCTCCTCTCCACACCCGTGTCCACAGTTGCAGGTCCTCATCAATCTCAATCATACTGTAGTTGTTAAAAACGTTTTTAATGTTGTGTTTCTTATTTAAATAATATTATTTAACTCCAAACTTATTTACTTTGAAATTTCTGTGTAATGTTTTGTATAAAAAGGCAAGGTTAGGGTAAAAGCTTAGTGGTCAAGAATGGATTGATCCATTTTCAGTTATTCCTTGTGGGAAAAATTGATTCAGAACTCGACTGCCTCGCATCGCGATGCTCCTTCTAGAACGGATTAGCATCGAGGTCTGGGCTTCTACTGCATCACCTCTCAACCTGTAACTAGAATTAAGTCTCAGAAAGGTCCTGAAGGTCGGGTTCAGATGATAACTCAGGAAGAAGCACGCTATACTCATAAAGATCTGCTTGAGTTTTCCAATCCATACAAGCCGAAGCCTGGGGAATATCCCTGGGAATGGTTACTAAGGGTGTGGGATCCTGGTGCAAGGAGTGTAACATTAGAGCCATCAAGCTCCTGGATATGGGCCCTGAGCACACTCTTCTCTCAGTGTCTCAGCGAGAGAGGTCAGAGAGGATCTAATTGCCTATTTGGTTGGTTCACTGCAGCATGGGCTGCCAGATGGCCCAGGTTAGACCAACCGGAGGTACCTGACTGACCTTGGACACTGCAGAGCAGTGGTTCTCAAGCCTCCTAATGCCACAACACTTTAATACAGTTCCTCATGTTGTGGGGACCCCAATCATAAAATGATTTTCGTTGCTACTTTGTAACTGTACTTTTGTTACAGTTATGTTTTCCGATGGTCTTAGGTGACCCCTGTGAAAGGGTCATTCGACTCCCAAAGGGGTCGAGACCCACAGGTTGAGAACCGCTGCCGTAGATGAAGGCATCCCAAAGCTTAGAGAAATTGGTATGCTGGACTGGACCTATCAGGATACTCCCATAGACCCAAAAAGGGAGGGCCCTGAGGACACTTTTCACGCAACCCTAAGGGAAACATTTGTGAAGTGGCCCAGCATCTCTGAAGGCGCCGGTGATTGCTGTTGTATGTGTGCCCACATTAACAGTGAGAGCTGCCCTACCTGAACTCCGACATCTGCCCACAATGGGGCTGATTGGGTCCCGTGGTGGTAGAGGGCAGGTGTCAGCACTGAGTCAGCAGAGACAGGGCGGGGCGTGGTTATCAGAGAGGATAACAAGTTTTCTGTAGTAATCAGAGCAACCTGGACTTATGGCATTGGCTACTTAACCACGGTGTCCCTAGGAGTGAAATAGATGGGAAACCTACTAAATGTTCACGTGATCTATACAGGCAGAAGAATGGTAGATCAGGTGAACAGCAGAATAGACAGTCACGATCGCTCAATTCCCAGACCTGAGCCAGTTTAAAGACCCACAACCCCTTGAATGAGGGGGAGGCCGGGTCCCTTTGAAGGAGGACCCTGCTACATCAGCGAAGGAAGGTCTATACTGTTAGTCTTTCTAATAGCCTTCCCCAAAGGGACCTGCGGCCTTTCACGAGAATGACTGTTCATTGGGGGAAAGGAAATAATCAAACTTTTCGGGGATTACTGGACACTGTCCCTGAACCAACACTAATTCCAGGAGACCCAAAATGTTTCTAAGGCCCACCAGTCAGAGTGGGGGTATATGGAGTAGTTATCAATGGAGTTTTAGCTCAGGTACACCTCACTGTGGGTCTAGTGGGCCCCAGAACCCATCCTGTCGTTATTTCCCCAGTTCCAGAATGCATCACTGGAACAGACAGACTTACTAACTGGAAGAACCCCCATATTGGATTCCTGAAACGTGGAATAGGGGCTATTATGGAAGGAAAGGCCAAGGGGGCGGGGGCTCAATGGACTCTAGGGGCTCAATATCCTCCTCTTGTGGATCATCAGCCCATATGTTCCCATCCCACGTTTCAGGGCCCCAATTCTTTCCAATTACTGCCCTTACTTCAATATCAGACCCTGTTTTAGACCTGTAGCTGACACTGTAATTCAGCTACCCTGTTTCCCCGAAAATAAGACAGTGTCTTATATTAATTTTTGCTCCCAAAGATGCACTAGGTTTTATTTTCAGGGGATGTCTTATTTTTCCATGAAGAAGAATACAGTATACATTTATTGTTGAACAACAAAAAAAGGAAATTTATTACCTGTATATGGTACGGAAGTAGTTGTCATCACAAACCAGCATAACCAGACAAACTGTGAATCCTACAGTATCAAGAATTTCTTGTTACTACCATTATTTCCATGTATAATAATCTATGGTACATCTACTCATAATCTATGATACATTTACTCACACTTCCTGTCTGCTCCGGCTGCGCTGCGCCCAACAGTGAGCTACGGTCCAGAGTCCAGAGCTACAATAGCTTCGGGGGGCCTTATAATCGGGGAGGCCTTATGTTCAGGGGTCTTCTTTTCGGGGGATGCCTTATATTTCAGCGAGAGGCAAAACTGTAAGTAGGTCTTATTTTGGGGCAATGCCTTCCTTTTGGGGAAACACGGTACTCATAAGATAAGACTCTGGACTTGGTTTTCCGCATCGTCAGCCCGATTAATAGAGGACAGAAGACTCCCCTTTGTAGCACAGGCAGAAGCTTTTAGGTCATTCGGCACTTGAGACGTGCTTCTGAGGTTCTGAGATTATCCCTTTCCTTGGTCACATTTTCTGTATTAAGGACCAGCCAACCAGCTTCCCTATACTTGTCATCCTGACAGAACTGCTGGAAAAGATCAAACACACGATCTTTTCCCAGAGCCTCTCCTCCCATCAGCACTTCATCTACTGGTAGTGATAGTGTGGATATTAGCTTTGGGACGTCACCCCATGGATTAGCGCCGCCCTCTCTAGTGATAGCGGCAGGCTTAGCCAGGCCTTTAGGAGTAGAGGCAGCATTCTCAGTGCTGTTAGGCCTCATTAGGCTGGAGAACCGATTTGAGAAGCCCACATTTATGATCTTGTTTCTCTAGAGCCAATTGTGTTAAGGCAGGGTTCTCTAGAGAAACGAAACCAGGACACTTACGATTTTATATATATGAGGATAGGCTTATGGCAAGAAGGACTACAACCACTAATTAGTCCACACAGCAGTACAGAGGGCTCAGTTCAACTCACTTCCATGGAACAGCTAATATACTGGAAGTCCTTCAACTCACATGGGCTGCGGGGTCCAAGGTCAAGGAAGCAGACAACAGAGTCCTCCCTGGGGCAGCGCAGGCAGAGGCTGCCCACAGGCAGCAAGCACGGGTGGGTCATCAACAGTCAGCAGCTCGGGAGCTTAGTGAAGCAGGCCCGGATGTGACATCCAGCTGAAGCAATGCAAGGTGACAGGATCCACCAGCCTCAAGCTCCAGCAATGTGCACACCAGCAGTGTGGCACCAAGCACTTCTCCAAGGAGCCTCAAACTCAGTGACTCCATCCACGGGTTGGCCTGGCCCACAGGTAGCTACAGCAGCAGCAGCAACACACTCCAGCACGCTCCCATCACCAGAGAGCCAGCGCGTGGGGGGCAGAGCCATTGATCTCTTTCGCCCTCCAATCAAACCTGATGAATCCCACATGTTCCTGTTGACCAGGTTGGCACAATAAGCCTACCTATCACAGGGGATTGCATTTCAGATCATCATCCTATACTCAACAGTTGAATTCATCTTCTAATCAATCACCACAATAGTCTACCCTTCGCCCGTTCTCGGATTTCTCTGCTCCTTCGTGTGGACTCCCCGCTTTCCTTCTGCCCGACAGTCTAGTGCAGCGGTTCCCAGCCTTCCACAGGCCACGACCCTTTCATACAGTTCCTCATGTGGTGGTGACCACCCCAACCATACAATTATTTTCACTGCTACTTCATAACTGTAATTTTGCTACTGTTATGAATCATAATGTAAATAGCTGATATGCAGGATGTCTTTTCATTGTTACAAATTGAACATAATGAAAGTACAGTGATTAATCACAAAAATAATATGCCATTTTAAACTGTGAATTATTGATTTCTAATAACAAATAAATGAAATTTTGTCTTGAAGCATGGTGTAGCATGGGTAACAGTCTTCACGCGAGGTACTCATAGGTGGGCGTATCTGCATGTGGGCGGACCCGCCTGGAAGCGGATAGAGGAGCGGGGTCTCGGTTCCCAAGACCATGATGGGAAATATGTGCTTTCCGATGGTCTTAGGCGACCCCATGAAAGGGTCATTCGACCCCCCAAAAGGGTCGCAAGCCACAGGTTGAGAACAGCTGGTCTGGTCCATTGCCCTATCCTCCCTCCCCTGCTCCCTCCCTCTCTCCCCGCTTGGCAAGGCTGAGCCTTTATAATTGAGTGGCCTCGGTGCTTTGTGGCCAGTTAGCTGTATTCTATCGGAGATACAGTTAATCCATAGGGACCTATGAATTGGTCCATCATTCCTTATGCGGTGCATTATAATTTTTGATTCTATGCCGGTGGCTCTAATCCAATTTTGGACGAAGTTCTCTGCTGTGCTGTTGGCCAGGATGAAGGTGAGGTTCAGTCCTGGCCTCAGTAGAGGGCGTGAACCAAGCTGCATCCTTGAGGAAATGCTCAGTCATAGCCCTTCCTGGTGGATGAGAGACATCTCGGCA
Organism: Echinops telfairi; assembly: GCF_000313985.2. NCBI lineage: Eukaryota > Metazoa > Chordata > Mammalia > Afrosoricida > Tenrecidae > Echinops > Echinops telfairi. The sequence goes on along the minus strand of NW_022103906.1, from coordinate 99,145,859 downwards.
CAGAGACTGGCACAGAGACCGTGGGAGCCGAGCGCGGGAGCCCGTGGAGATGAGCGAGCGGCTGAGGCCAGGGGACCATGGGACAGACAGAGCAAGCCCGGCCTGTGGGACTGGGAGACAGCGACAGGTGAAGATCCTGGACCCGGTGGCTGAGAGGCTGAGGAGTAGGGCCTCGGCTGCTGGCTGAAGCAGGTGTTGCCGTCCACCAATGACTGCATTCTGACCGTTTACTGATCTACTTGTGGCGACTTATTAGCTTCCCTTAAATGAAGAATAACCCAGCATCAGGAATGATAAGGCTTGTTAACAACCTAGGCTATGCCACCGACAAAGCCTTGCTTGCTGGCAGCGAGGAGGACTCCAAGCACCTGCTGGTGAAGATCAAGGCGTGCAGCCTGCAGTAGGATTGCCACTCAACATCCAGAAAACCAGCATCCTCGCCACTGGGCCCGTAGGTAGCATCGTGGTCAATGGGGGAAAGGTTGAAGTTGTCACGGATTTCATCTTGCTTGGATCCGTCAGTGCTCATGGAAGCAGCAGTCAGAGATCGAAGGACACACTGCATTGCCCTGAAAGAAGGGTGGACGCAGTGGCTGCAGGACCGAGCACCGGTCTCAAACACAGATCCATTGTGAGGATGGCGCCGACCGGGGCGGGTTCCGCTCTGTGGAACACAGGGTCGCTATGGGTTGGAATTGACCATGAGGCAGCTGAATAGACCTTCTTCACGAGGGATGTTGCCTGTGAGCTGTGTGTGGCCACTGTAACGAGTCACCAAATCGGCAGAGAAGCAGCGGGCCAGGGAGGAGCGCTGGTGGAGGAACCGGACGGCAAGGGCAGAGGGGCACTGGGGAGGTGTCTGACCCCTGCCTCGTGGCCACAGGGAGGCCATTTCTGGCAGTGCCGCGTGCTTCTGGGCTCCGTGCTCAGCGTCCTAGGTTAGGTCCCTGCCCTTTGCCACTACCTCACCGCACCGGGCCCTGTCACCTGATTTCAGGGCCGGGATTCAGTAAGTGTGGCAGCCCGCTACTCACTCCTGTGCTTGGCCCTCGTCCATCTCCCAGCTGGTGCCTTTATGAAACCGTAAATCCACAATACCTGACCAAGCAACACATTCCACGTTCACACACAGCTTTATTGAGGTATAATGTACATGCCACTAATTCCACCTGCTTGAACTTTTTAACTGCGATCGATTTGGCACAGCTTTTGATGCGACCTTGTTCTCGCCTCTCCCATCTGAGGGCAGGACACCTGCTCACACAGGGCGGGCACTGGGTGCTTCTGGTGAGCACCCAGCCCGCACGTGGCCTCTGCTGCGTGGTGTCCTCCGGGTGCTGTGAGCAGACGGCCCTCAACTCCGAGTCACCACCAGTAGGAACCACTCTGATGGAGCATGTACCAGAGACAACTGAGAACAGACTTACGTTGGGGGTTGCTGGGGCGGGGAGCACCTGTCCTGGGGCAGAGGGCAGACTGTGTTATCACAGTGTCACGCTGCCTTAGGTGTTGGGGGGGGGG
>NW_022103906.1:99128104-99143460 GCF_000313985.2 Echinops telfairi | reverse complement strand
GGGCAGTGAAAAATAATCGGAAACCACGTAACATAGGTGTTTTTGTTCTGTTGACTAGCTGGGTGATATTAAGTAGGTGGGGGGGGGGGGTGTCTCAAACTCTCCCATCTCTAGTTTTCTAGAATCAAGGATAATGTTTTAGGGGACTGTGGCAGTTACAATAATCAGTCAACTTGAGGAAGGGGTGGAGTCTAGCCTCCCAATCAGGGGACTGTGGCAGTTACAATAATCTGTCAACTTGAGGAAGGGGTGGAGTCTAGCCTCCCAATCAGGTCATAGCCAATGAAGCCTCTGTGTGGGCATGACCTTCTCCTGAGGATTCTGGGAACTCCTGTCTTCCTCCCTGGACACTCTCTGCTTCGTCTCCCTGTGAGACATTCCTGCTGACAAGCCACATGGAGCTATGCTGATGCAGCCAGAGCCCTGGCACTGGCGGAGCCATGTGGAGACCCCTGCCAGTGCTGTTTCCACCGCCACTGGATCCACAAGACTTTGCACTCACTGGCCGGTGAGCTTCCTGCACTTGGCGTTGTTGCATGTGTTGTGTGAGTCTGAAAAGGAATTTATAGGCTTGTATCGGATATATGGGTTAATATTGAACTTATGGACTTGATCTGCACTGGGATGGGATGTTTTCTCAATATACAGTTGCTCTTTTCTATAACGCTCTTGCTTATACGCGAGTGTCCCTGGATTTCTCTAGTTAACTGGGACTAACATAGGGACAGTTATAAAAATCAAGACTATTACTACGATTGAAAAGCCAACTTTTCCATGTGCGTCTCATTTATAAACTGTAGATAATAATTGCATTTATAGAGGCATCGGGAATTAATGAGCTCATCCATGGCTGACAGTAACCACTTCTGTTGTTAGGCAGGTCATTCTCTACAACATGACATCGCCACACCCTCTCGATCCACAGCACGTCTGCGCTACTGCCGACGTTCCTTGTCTCCTGGCTTCGGGCTTTGGTTTGCTGTTAAAAAAGCGAAAAGACCAGCCCTCGTCTATTTCCTTTTCACATTGGGAGACAATGACCAGAATCATTAAAACACAAAAAGCAAGCCCAACACTACTGCAGGGATATTTAAATAAGTATATATTAGTTAATATTCATTAAGCAGTAATACGATTCATTAATAGAATATAAAGAAAATACAGAGGGTTGGAATTTAGGATTAGAATCTAAAACGGAATACTGAGAGCTGACATGTTATTGATGGGTTCTCAGTCCCTCTATGCCCAGGTTGATTCCAAACCGTGTTTCAGCACGTGACCAGTGACCAGGGACGGACTGCAGAAACCTTCTCAGAAATCGACTGTCTCTCCAGGTGGCCTTCAGAAAGAACAGCGTCTTCCAAAGGGATCTCCTGGGTCCGGGTTAGGTCTGGGTGATTGTAGCTTGGATTCCCAAGGGGTCATCTTGATAGATTTCCTCAAAGGACACAGAATGACTGTGGGGGGTTATTACGAAGAATTTTGAAAACTGAAACTGAACTGGCGAGAAAAAGGCCAGGAAATTGGTGATTCGGCTTTCTGTGCCCCGACAGCCCTGATCTTGCCCCTTCAAGTGATTGTTCCCCAAACCCAAGGGAACATGATGTCTCTTGAGGATGCTCGCACTGTCTTTTTGACAGGCTACAGGAGGGTCCGAGAGGCAGAGACACTGACCCCACAGGTGTCGGTAGAACCAGAAGGGGGAGATGTGGAGAAACAATCGCTTCACATTTTGATATTTTTATTTCTTAAAGGTTGTAATTTTATAGTAATGCCTTTGGACTCACCCTCATATAAACACGTAAGTATACGGAACCCATACACAATACATCAAATAAAATTAACATCCTCAACAATATGCGCAGACTTTGATGCAGTGGCTGTGATGGGATGAGGGTCCCAAAAGCACTAAACAGTCGATAGATTTTCAAGTAAAGAAGAATGTTGTTCTAAAAAATTAGTAGGAACAAAGAATCATCTGTCGGACTTTTTTTTAATCAGGATTTTTTTCCCTCTATAGATACATTTCACATGACTCTAGACTTTTTAGAGTTGTGCATTTCTAAAACAAATAGTCCTTTGAGGGACTTCAAATCCTGTTTTGAAATCAAACATCCCAGGGTAGTGAGGACGATCATACAGCAAAGAAACCTAAAATTAAAGTGAGCCTGGGAAAACATGAGAATTGGTTCCTTCCTAAAGGCTGAAGAGTAAACATCATGTTCATAGTGGCAATCTGGAGGCAGCCTCGTCTGGAGTCCCGGTCCTCCCACTCCAAAGCTGGGGAAATTGCTGAAGCAGTCTAACTGCCTTTTACCTGAGGACATGAACTGTTTCCTAAAGCTGCTCTGGAGATCAGTTAGTTCACGTAGAGGCCTATTACAACCCTATAGGACAGGGCAGGACTGCCCCCTGTGAGGTTTTGAGGCTGTAGAAAGCCCCGTCTTTCTCCCACAGAGCAGCTGGTGGTTTCAAATTGCTGACCTTGCAGTTAGCAGCCCATTAGGTAACCACTACGTCACCCGGGTTCTTCAATGCGGGCATAGATTCTATTCATTATGACACATTCGAATTTCAGAGGCTAAAATGTGAAAGAATGTGCATCTTAGAGCAATGACATATTGGCTAATTCTGGAGGGTAAGCAGCGGTTTGCAGGATAGTGCAACTCCAGCTGGACCAGAGCATGTACACTGGTACAGATAAGAGCTGGAAACACAGGGAATCCAGGACAGATAAACTCCTCAGGACAGATATTGGGAGTAACCATACTAGGAGGGTAAGGTTGGGAGAATTTAGGGGGAACTGATCACAATGATCTACCGGTAGATAACCCCCTCCCAGGGGGGACAGACAACAGAAAAGTGGGTGAAGGGAGGTATCAGTCAGTATAAGATATGAAAATTTTTTAATAAATTATCAAGGGTTCATGAGGGGAGGGGGAAAAATGAGGAGGTGATACCAAAGGCTCAAGTAGAAAGAAAATGTTTTGAAAATGATGGCAACAAATGTACAAATGTGCTTGACACAATGGATGGATGTATGGATTGTGATAAAGAGTTGTATGAGCCCCCAATAAAATGATTAAAAAAAAACAGTTGTGGGTATAAAGTGTAGTCTTCCCACTGGTTTCTAAGGGTGGGAGCTGGATGCCTGGAACAGGGCGGTTGTCACGGCCGGCTATCAGTGATGTTGGGTGCTGTGAGGACTATTTTAACTCATGACCCCACAGGACAGGGTAGACCTGCCCCACGGGTTCTGGGCTGTCACGCTAAGGGAGCAGGTCTTTTCTCTTACACAGCCGCTGAGGTGGTTCAAGATAGCACCTTCTGGTTAGTGTTTACCTGTTGAACCACCAAACCTAAACCCCACTCACTGCTGTCCAGCGGGTTCCAACGTAGAGTCCCCTAGAGGGCCGAACTGAGCCGCGGCCCTGGGTTTTCCAAACAGCTTCATCTTTCTCCTGCACAGGGCAGAGGCTGTGGGTTTGAAGAGTTGACCTTAGTGCTTTAGCCACTGCACCACCGGAGCTTCTGGAAAGAGGGTTAGCTTCTTAACTACGGAGCCCTGCTCCTGTGATGGCCGTGGGCATGCACGCCCTTGGGGCCACAACCTGCTCCATCTGCCAGGTCCCTGAAGAGCCTCCAAGCCCAGCCTCCATCACCACTGTGTGCAGTCAGAAACATGCCCTTTGTCAGGTACATGGAAGGTACAAGGTTAGAATTAAAACGGCCCTCTTCTAAAGCCCTTCTTCTAGGTAATGAGTCATGATTTTCACACACTTCTACTGGGAAGAAAACTTTAAGTCAGACAGAGAGATGACAACAAACTGCACTTCCATTACAATTTCAGTGAGTCACTGTGTGGATCTGGTGTGGACCTTCCTCGACCTTTGTTGAGTGCATGAACGGTAGACGCCTGTGTGCTCAGCAAGCCCGTCAGCTTTCCCTCCGGGGCAAGCCGACGCAGCTAAGTTCCATACCTCCTCTGCAGTACAACGCGACCAGGTGGTTTAAGAAGGCCAAAGGGGTGTGGGAGAAAGTGATGTACAGGGACACCCAAAAAACCAAAATTGCACTGAGCAGAATGGAGCTTTCATAGCATGCATTTTCCCTGCTGGACGAGCATCATCAAGCAACATCAAGCAACTCACCGTTAGTGCACCCAGCGTCACCTGGGAAGGTTCTCTCTCAGGTCAGTGTATTTTTTTGTAAAAGCAGTTGCATTCAAACCTTGATTTTTGTGATGGCCGATTTAAGAGAACAGCATGTGGCTGTGAAATTTTGTTTCCTGCTCAAGTAAAATGCTGCAGAAAACTGCTGTGATGTTGAACACAGCTTACGAGGGCAACGCTATGGGAAAACCTCAAGTGTACAAGTGGTTTTCTTGTTTCAAAAACAGTGAAATGTCAATTGATGACGAACCTCTTTCTGGGCGTCCATCAAGTTCCCAGACGAAGATGTTGACTCGTAGTGTATTTGGAGTTCATTCCACCAGGTCGGACTGCTCATCAAGCTTTCTATTTAGAGATTCTGAAAAGACTGCATAACAGTGTGCAACAAAAAAGGCCTGATTTGTGGCAGATGAGGGACTGATTTTGCCACCACCACAATGCACCTGCTCATGCGGCCATCTGTGCGCCGGTTTGGGGTATAAAACAGCATGCCTCTCTTGGCCCACACACCTTACTCACCTGGCCTCACTCCGTGGGACTCCTTTTTGCTTCCTCAAATGAAGAAGGATATGAAAGGACAGCAATTTGATGATGTAGAAGAAGTGAAGGAAAAAAATAGGGAGGTGCTGTCAGCCATCCAAACAGATGATTTTGAAAAATGTTTTAAGAATGGAATCACAGATTTGACAAATGTATTAAGTGTAATGGAGAGTACTTTGAAGGTGTTAGGGTTGTTTTATAAAAAAACTTAAATACAAAAAAAAGGGGGGGGGGCTGATCCCAAGGGCTCAGTGGAAAGTAAATGTCTAGAAAAGAACGATGGAATATCTGTACGAATATGTCGGATACAAGTGATGTATGGATTGTAACAAGAGTTATAAGAGCCCCCAATAAAATTATCTAAATTATATACATAATTTAAATAGTTTTGAATACCAAAAAAAGACTTCCATGTTTGGGGGGGGGGTTCCCCCTCATATATTTGCCATCTAGGCCCAGCTGATAAAACCTCCCATCCCCGATCCTGCACTCTCTCTTCTGTGCACAAACAGAATGCAGCAATTAAAGCTGAAGATGCTGAGGTGGGAGGAGGCTGTGCAATCACAGCATGCGGGTCCAGACCCCAAGTCTTCATGTGAACTGTTACATTGAGCAGTTACATGAACAAGAAACAAATTTTATATACTCACTCCTAACTTGTTTAGGGTTCAAAAGACCAGGTTTTTATGTACAGGTCAGCAGTACATAAAAATGGATGACCATATCAGATCACAAATGGAGGTTGATTATCTCATTGCATTACCTAACTACCAAACCATGAGCATCAGGCATTTGTTCTGCCATATTTATGTCATTAATGGGCAAAACAGCTGGACATTCATTTCTCATTACTGTGCATGGGAAATGTTTGGTAGTCACTAAGTGCCAAGGTGTGATTTGGGGACTGTCATTACAGCGGCAAGCCTATCAACATCTTTCAGAGAACACAGAGGCCCATTCTTAAGTGCTCAGTACTGAACCCCAGTGGACCAGGCATCTGAACAAACCGTTTCGCTACAAGAGCAGACTGAACAGTGTGGAGTATGCCGAGACAGACACCGAGGGCACGTCATTAGGGCCGATTGTTGAAAGTAGTAAGGTTTTTAAAAGAAATCCTGAAAATTGAGCAAGAGATAGGGTAAGCATACCTATTAGGTGTTTTATGACGATCCTGCATATTAAAAACCTAATTATAATTAGAGAGCTTCCCTTGGGACTCATTATAGTTGTTAAACCTGAAAATATTTTCAATATTATACAGTAAGATTTAGAGTTGAACTATTCTAGTGTAACTTCATTCTAGAGTTAGATTCATTGGTAAAGATGGGCACTCAACTACATCCATGGAAAACACCCGGACTGGCCTTGGGAATGGTAAATCTTCCCGGGATGGGCTCTACCGTCCTCTGGGAGATTTTGACAATGCACGATACCGTGTCTTGAAGGAGCTGAGTGCCGAACATTGCTGCTTACAGGGCTAGACACCTGTCCGGTGGATATATGATGCCGGGGAGACATGCACGTTGCAAGAAACACCAACCCTCCACCGCTATGGAATTGATTCGGACTCACAATGACCCTATAGGGCATAGAACTGCACCGGTGGGCTCCTGACCGAGACTTGAAATCTTAACAGTAGATCTGTAGTCAGCAGCCCGAGGCATTACCACCAGGCCACCAGGGCTCCTACAGGGCAGGTAGAATTTCCCCTTTCATTGTTGGGTTTTTGTTTCTTCTTAATGAGCTTTATAGAGCTATCACTCACCCATAGTTCAATCCCATAAGGAAGGGCTGTGCCAGCATCACCACAATCAACTTGGGAGCATTTTCTTCCCTCTTTTGCCCGTGGGTGTTGACTCCCCATTTCCCTGCCCTCCTCATTCATGCCCCCAGGAAATTATTATTTCCGTTACCGTCCTTTAGGCTTTGAGGCTATAAATGTTTATGGGGGCAGAAAGCTTCATCTTTTTCTCACAGAGTTGGTGGTGGATTCGAACTGCTGACCTTGAGGTTAGGAACTCAACCCATTTTCCACAATGTCACCAGGGTTCCTAAAGCAGTGGTAGTGTGCCCGAATTCTCTATATTCAAGAGACTGTTGGATTCCACTACAGCAAGCGGGGGGCAGGTTCTGCCAGCGTGGTGCCCCCAGCTGTATCTACTTCTGCAGCAAGTATCCGTTAGCAAGACTGTGCAGTGGCTCTCGGAAACTTTAGGTCGTGTCCATGAGATGCTGTGAGGTTCTTTCCCATTCTACCACTCTAAGCGAGCCTCTTGCCAAAGACGACAAGGAGCACACTGACCATGTCAAAAGGGAACTTTTTAAAATGCAGACACAAAAAGTAAGATGCAATCAAGTGGTAAAAGAAAGATAGGCAGTGGGAGAAATGCAAATCAGTAAAATAATGATTTCTTTAAAAAGAAAGACTTTAATGTTGATTAAATATAACAGCATGCAGTCTACAAATTGAGAAAACAGCCTAGCATGAACAAATATTAGGACATAGGATAGTTCTGAAAATAACAATTCAGTTGACAGCTGACCACAAGCAAGTGATATGGCAGGTTGGATAGCGCTCATTTATGCCTGCCATGCGATACATTTGGGGGCTTTCATCTAAAATTTCTTACAAGGAATACTTCATTAAGACTAATTTAAATGATAAAGCTAGCAGGAACAGAGGCCTGGTACTGGTGAGTCTCTCTTCTCCACAGGCTGCAGGGCCGGGTCAGACTGGGGATCTTCTGTGGCCCTCGCTGGGTGAGGGAGCCACTGCAGCGGCTTAACCAAATGGGCGGCAGAAAGGAGAGGGCAACGCTGCTGAGTCTATGGGCAGGGTGCTAACATTTAGAGCTCTGGCTACCTTGAGAGAAAATGAGGTAAATACGTATGAAATACGTTAAAACTGGGAAATGGTTGTGGATAATCAAGACTGTCTCATTATTTCAAGTAGCTTCTTAATTTGAATAGCACTGAACATATTTCTATACGGTTCATTTAAAAAGCAAATTTCTGCTTATTCGTGGGCCAGCAGTGCCATTGGGTGTATTTTCTACGCTTCCTTAAACCCTGGCCAGGCTACGTGCAGGCTTCACAGCACAAACCAGGTCGCAAAAAGCACCCGGAACCAAAGGCCATCCAAGACTTGGCGGGGGAGGAAAGAGAAGGGCGGGGAACGCTACTGCTCATGCTCCACAATGAAACCCCAAACAGTGTGGCTTCAGAATCCCGACTCCACCTGCACCTGACACCCTTCTGCAGGGCGGCTTTTGGTCACTTAGGCTGGTTTTCTGGCCGATGAGGTCAGAACACTGGCATTGGCCTTTCAAGGGTCAACCTAGCTTAGGGTGGACTTGACTGACCTTCCTTATGCCTATCAACTCTTACTTTTCCAGGCGCGTCTCTACTAGAAAGACAGGCTCCTTCTGGTCCCAGGACCAGACCGGGCCCCTGGGGAAGCCCTGCTGTGAAGCATCCACCCCCACCCCCACCCCCGGCCTCAGTCGAACAGGCTGTGGCAGGGCAGACTCCAGGATGAGGCTGTGTGGATCATAGCTGTGGCTTTACCACTGATTTCACTCAACAGGTTCTGGCTGTGTGGGCGGCTGAGGGGTGTGAGGGTGAGGGTAATAGAAATTCCTTAATTAGTGAGAGCGGTTGTTAGCAACTCTCCTAAAAGTGACTTTAAAACTAAATGGTCACATACCTTAGTTTAAGCTGGATCCTCTGAAGAACTATCTACTATCTCAAGGACGGCATTTTCTCCCTAGGCACGAAAGGGTTTAAAATAATGTAAGATATCAGGTGGTCTTTCTTCTTGCTTAGTCTCAACTAGGGATTCTCAACCTTTACCACCACTGCTGGCTTACTGCTATATTTATTGTTATCAATGCCTTTCTAGCATGGCTGTAATTTGCATAGCCATGGCCTACAATTAAAATTCTAGGATAGACAAAGTAGTGGGTAATTTTTAAAACCCAGGTTTTAAATTTGCCTCATTTCAGATCTCCAACTGCTCTGCCCACTCCGGCCCCCACCAGCCCAGTGCCCTCACCTGTCCCTCCTTTGGTGCCCTGTCAGTGTCTTGGTCGTGTGGAAGGGAAAGTGGGGAAAAGGGGGCCTAGCCATCTTGTCTCTGAATTGCCGTCCCACAGAAACATTTCTTTCAGCTTTGCCCACAGTCCACCAGGAATGGGCCCGTGTCCTCCAGGTCTCTCTCCTGTGGTCACCTGCTGATCCAAGGGCGCAAGCCTGGGAGGCAGGGCCTTCAGGGTGCTTGGTACTTACTTCTGAACAGGCTGAGAATTCCTGGTATAACCAAAGATGAGGTCCTAAGGCCTTTTAAATTTAGTATTTTAGTCTGAAAGATTTAATTTTACCAAGTTTCCACCACCACCACCACCCCACTGCCCTTGATGGTTAATATTTTGTATGGGGGGGCAACCCATATGACAAGTACATTTTACTGCAACATGCAAATGATCTGAAGAGTTCTCTCCACTTGAGAATTTTAGCAAGTTATGTTTCCACAATTATTTGGCTAGACAATTGAAAGTATTCTGAAAGAAACAAACTATAAAAAACTCACATAAATGAACTGTAAGCTTGTTCCCAGAACAGAAGTGGCCCTTTGCTATCTCGAACAGCACCGTGAATGGAGGCTGTAGCACGTGAGCCACCTCAGTGGCTTCCTCTACTTCCTGTGCAGAGGCTCTAACAGGTCCGCGCTGTGTCACGGGGCGGGGTGGGGCGGGGCGGGAAGCTGCCAGGGCTCGGTAACGTCCCCTGGAACTCAGAGTGAACGTCAAGGGTATAGATATGCTGAGACTCTCTAGGAGGCAGGAGCAAGCTGAAGGTTGGGTCTTCACAAGGAAAAACCAGATACTGATCTGTTATAAATACACAGGAAACACCCATGTGCACGCAAGTGCACTCACACACACTCACTCACACACGGTAGTGGAATGGCTCAATTACCCACCCTGTCCATCAGTCAGGCAGTGGGACGAGAAAGCGACTGTTCCCAGAGTGTGCATGTAACCACAGACTGGCACCCTCTCAGGGTCTGGGTAACCTCTCACGAGCTACAGAAACGGAAAGCGCCCTGCAGCGAGGCGCTAGTTCTCCATGACAGCACGTCGGCCCTTGTGAATTAAGAGCCAGGTGCTCTCAACAAGATCAGTGGAGCAGTTGGAACAGTCAGGGTCCTACGAAATGGACAACTGCTACATGAACTGCAAGCGGTCAGCAAATACCAGAGGGATGACAAAAGCAAGTGAACACACCAAAAATCCACCTTCCTTTACAAATGTTCAACGTTTGAATCACGATTCGTGTGGTGAATAACAATGCACGAGTCAGAATGCCATGCTATATATTTATTGTTGCTAGGTCTTCAGGTACATGTGATAGATACGCCAGCGTTGCTCTCACAGCAGGATAAAGAGCAGGCCACAGTGACACTGGACTGCTCGACTCATTTCACAGGGAGGGCAATACTGCATCTGAAATAATCACTAGTCACACCATTTTATACACTGATCAACAGGAAAATGCTAACACTTGGATGTGTAATGCTAGTAACAGCTTGCCTTTTAAAACATTGTTGAAAGCCTTTGCTAAAGGACGTGCAAAAGAAACAGGAAATGAGACTGTTTGCCACTCGCAACCACCAGGGCAATGACACACGAGCACATCCAAGGAGTGCGATGACCAGACCACCTTAATGTGACCAGGACATAATTTCTTCAGACGACTGAGAAAACGCCAGTAAGCGAGGCACATACAAACGTCAACACTAAGGTTAGAGAGTCATATGTCTACAACCTCACCGTCTAAAATCCTTTCTATCTGTGACCTATTGTCATTAATTCTACATTAACAAGCCAACCTAAAAAGACAAAATATGTCCACTGCATGATAACGGGGCATTTCTAGTCCACATGATACTGAAATGTGTTTATTCTCTTAACTTTGCTAGCAAGAAGAGGGACCTATCAAGTCACGCCTCACATTCTTTTTGCCCTTGCTCTGTTACATTTACTTATTTCCTATAAAAGTTTCCGAGTCTCATGCTTCTGATGCCCCCTTCAAATCAGTTGCTGATTTCAGAGTAGATGCTGTCGATACACTCTGTCCTCATGATTCTTTTACCAACTTCTTCCCGGGATCGTCACAGAGCTCCCACTCAGGCAACATGATCTACGGTGCCCACCGCTGCTCCGGGCCCCTGAGCGAGACGCCATGCTTCCTAACTCTCCCGCTGTTGCTGAGCACGGTTGGGCACACACCTGGGGAGCTGCAGGGCAGAAGCTCACTCATTATGGCTCCACGTGATTGGGGAACTGCCACTCTGACTACTGTTCATTCATTTATCGATGTTTCTCCTTAACCATTTGTTTCACTTTTATAAATTTTTAAAGCGGTTATGCTTTTACTTAAAATTTAAAACCTCTTTGATCAAGTTTGTCTATTACACATAAAACTGGTTTTCAGTTAATCTAAATTCTAACAGAGAGGTTAAAACCCTTAAAAGCAAGCGTTGCTTCTGGTTCATCTGACCCCGTGTCTTCTACAGCAGGCCCTCCGTGCTTGATTCCTGGATGCACCACAAAGGGAATCTCCGGCTTTTTAAAATTCATTAGGTACATTACGCCCTTAAATCTCATCCTGACCTGTCTTTATACCAGATTTCTCATCTCAAACAAAATGCTCTGGGTTACGTGCCCATGGACGGTGTAATCACGGTAGGGAGTTTTCCGGCTTCTGGTTACCAAGACAACGAAGGCTGATGACTCGGACGTTCTCCTGGTGCCCTACAGGGTTCTAGCTTGTTGAAGCCTTCATCGCTGGCTAATGGTTTGCCAAGGAAATGGCCACAGGTGGCGCGCCTCTGGGGTCTCCCCAGGAGGCTGGAGCGAGCCTGGTCCCCCGCTCCTTTGGGACCAGCCCGCTCAGAGGATGCTCTCGCGTTCTTCCCCGAAGCCCGCGCCGTCCGCAGGGGCGACGGCGCGCAGCTCCGCGGAGTCCTTGGAGAGGCGCGTGTAGCTGCAGCGCTGGCTCCGCTTGTGGGCCACGCTCTTCAGGTTTTCATTCTGAATGGCGTTGGGATTGGGGCCGGCAGTCGGCCTCGGCGCGACCTGAGCGGTGTCCGTCTCCTCGAAGCTCTGGTTGGCCCGGTTGGCCGGGGCGCTGTTGTTGTTCAGCGTCACGGTGCTGGGCGTGCGGTTCAGGTTGTAGGCTTTCTGGCACGCGGGCCAGCTTTCCTCCGGGCTGCTGGCTATCAAGCTGCACTCGGACGGGCTCTTCTTGTCCTCGGAGCAAATGGACATCCGCGCGACCAGGGGGTCCGGCAGCCCGCTCAGGCTGTGCGGCACGCCCCGGCGCGCCCCGCCGCCGCGGGGGTCCTCCTCCAGCTCGATGAGGTTGGCCCGCTCCAGCCGGGAGGCGTCGGCCGCCTCGTTGTGCAGCGAGTGGCTCGGGGAGCTCTCGCTGGACCGCACCCCCGAGTCGGAGGAGTCCTTCTTGTCCAGGAGCGCGTCCGACAGATACTCCTTGGCCTTGATGAAGGTTCGGAGGGGCTCCGTGCTGGGCTCTGGGGACCTCGGCCCCCTCTCCGCTTTGCCCTCGGCCTTCTTGTCCTTGTCGTCTCGCAGCAGGGGCGTGTTGTCGGACTCTTCCGTGCCAGACTCATCCTCGTCGCTCGGGAGCTTCTGGTAGCGCAGTCCGCCGCCCTTGAGCTTCAAGTCGGTCTGGAAGAGACTGGACCTCTCCAAGGGCTTCTTGCTCGGCAGGAGTTTCGCGCCGGACTGATCCGATTTCTCATCTTCCTCGGTGATGGGGTCCAGGGGCGAGGCGTCGCTCGTGGACAGTCCTGATGACGAGTAGTCGATGACGTCGCCTCTCTTCATTAAAAACGCCTTCCGCCCATCATCCTGCTTCGGCTCACCCTCCTTCCCTTTGTCCGGCTCCAGGCTGGAGTGCAGGGAGCCCCCCGAGGAGCTCTGGCCCATGTAGTATGTGCTGTGTGGGGAGGACCGACCACTGATGGCCGTGGAGCCCGGCCCCCCTTCTAACTGCGACATCTGGGCAATATACTCCCTATAGGCGTCTCTGTACTCAGCCTGCACCTTGTCCGTCAGCTTTGAGATTTCAATACTGGAGTCCTGGGAGTTGAGACTTGAGAGACTCGGCGTTCTGCGAGTTTGTGACTGTGAAGACAAAGAAATGAAGCGTTCAAGTAAGCAAAAAGACATGAGTAATATGTGCACTACGAAGAAAGAGGCCCTCACACTATCACGTACTTCTGGCAAATATTTCTATTGTTAGAAGACGCGTCTGGAGAGACTGGAAAAAGTAATTTATCCAATTTTAAAATATAATTAAACACTAACAATCTCCATACTTGTGTTCTTACACATAATTTCAAACTTACTGAAAGCAAAAGGCACTCCAATGCTTACACATCAAAGTCTCTGGGGACAGACAAAGCGGGAGAGAGACAGGAGCGCCACCTCTCACAGCCTTTTCTCAGAAAGCTCCTGTGACATTTCAATTCAGGAGAAGACAAGGCGGTCAAAGAACTACATTTAAAACCAGTCTTCAGTCATAGAGTGTAGTAAAGAAGAGACATAAAGGATCCAAATAAGCAGAAATGGAAGTCATGCAGCCGAGCAGGTGGGTCTCAGTAAAGAGAGAAATGAAATGTCTTTCAAAGTGAGTTTTAGGGTTAGAATGGCTTTAGATCCAGAAAAGGGGCAGAAAGCACACCTTTCAGGAAAGGAGGGAGGAGGAAGGGAGAGTCAGGCGAAGGTAAGGCAGACACCTGACCACGTCGGGCACAGGGAGCTGCATTCCTTCCTCCTCCAGAGGGTCTACCCGCCCCCCCCAAAGGGTGTCCCCCACCAGAGGGTCTCCCGCAGCCTCACTGAACGCAGCCACCACTCCGACACGTAGGTAGCGTTCCAAAATACAGTGTGTGCCCCCAGCCAGCATCCACCAGGGGCACAGCACCCTTCAAGAATCCTGAGGTGGCACTCTTACCTGGCAGGGAGAGACCATGATCAAGAATACTGAGCTGGTATAGGCTTTTTCCACTCTCTCTTATAGGAACGTCCAAGAGGCTACATGATGTGTGAGCTCACAATCAACTGAAGGCCGAGCAGATAGGGAAGCCTGGTTTTCTATTTTTGAGTCGGGCTTATCTAGATTTTTGACATAATACCTTTCTCACCAGATTTAGGTTGTTTCTTAGAAAACAGTTATTTTTTCATAAAATGCTATTCCTGCTAACATGTAATCGGCTTATTGTTAAACAGATAAAAATGTTAAGACTTTTCTCTATTTTACTAATGTAGTACATAATTATAGCTGTAACTCATAGACACAGAGCTTTCGGGGTGGTGAGGGATTTGTAACAGTGTGAAGGTATCCGGAGGTTGCATGGTCTTCCCTTGCGAAGGCTCGGACTCTCCGTCAGGGAGCGTAAGACAGCAGGATGGCGACGCCTGGGACATGTGAGAGGGCTCTCGGACAGAAAGGAGCTACCGGGCGGGACAGGGGCACAGGAAACAAGGACGAGCTTGTCTTACTTTAAAATGTGAGTAATCAATGCACGATCAATAGTCCCCCAATTTAAGGGTATTGAGTAGAATGTACGGATCAAATGATACATGCTCTGCCCACTCAATTATAATTATCAATCAAATCCACCAGAAAAGCTCCGACTCAGACGCTGCTCCTGCCAAGTCCTGCCCCCGGGTTAGAACTCTGCGATTCACGCTTCCCACGTCCGCGGGACTTTGGGCTCGCTGCCTGTCTGCTGCCTGTGCACACACCCCCCCTCCAGGCTTCTCTGGCTGCTGCTGGTCCCCCACCCCGCCCCGCCCACTGCTGGGGTCTGTCCAGAGAACAGCTCACCCCTATGTGCTCTCGACCTGGTCAGTGTCCACCATGTGCCGTCTTCGTCAGCGATTTGTGACTGAACAGACAGGAGTGAGTGAAGACCTGGGCTGTCCCACCTGTGACTAACACGGCCGGGCCCCCAGACACCATCGCCCTCGTTTCCCCTCTTCAGCGTCCTGGCCGTTCCTCCTGATTGCAATGACGGCCTCGCTGGCGGACAATGTCTGGGCAGCCCAGCGTCTGCTTCCCTGAGAAACTCGTTGACACTTTCTGAAAAACTGTCCAAACGCATCAACACTTCTCAGTGAATTTAAACAAGGCCCTTATTCCCCAGTACTGTGAAAAACGCGCTAATAAGTACCTGCCAGCTTAGGTTACTGTGTCGGGGGGCACCTTCGTCCAGGCCCAGTGTGTTCAGCTCCTCAAAGCTGAAGTTGAGTGTGTAGGGCGTCTGGTTGGCAAGCTCGGTGTGGGGCAGTTCGCCGTGGGCAGCACGACGAGTGGGTTCCCCAGGAGGCACCTGGCCGCCGCTGCTCTCACTCAGTAAACGGGGATCTTCAGGGATGACCTGGCTCTCTGCATTTCTCATTTCCAGGATCTAGCAACAGGTAAAATAGCCAAATCAGTTTTGGAATCTTTTGACAATAGATTAAAAAGAGACAAGCTGGCCAGGGGGCAGTATGGCACTGAGGAAACACACAACACTCCTCTAGTTCTTCAATGCTTCCCCACCCCCCACCC
>NW_022103906.1:99097120-99128004 GCF_000313985.2 Echinops telfairi | reverse complement strand
TAGACTGGAGCATGTGCACCGGTACAGATAAGAGCTCTCGACACACAGCGTCCAGGATAGATAAACCCCTCAGGACCAATAATGAGAGTAATGATACCACGAGGGTCGGGAGAAGGTGGGGGAAATCGATTGCAATGATCAATGTCCAACCCTTCCCCAGGTGGACGAACACCAGAAACATAGGTGAAGGGAGACAGCGGACAGTGTAAAATATGAAAATAAAAATAATTTATAAATTATCATGGGTTCATGAGGGTAGAAGGGTGGGGGATGTAGGGGAAAAAACAGGAGCTGATACCAAGGGCTCAAGCAAAAAATTATTTTGGAAATGATGATGACAACATATGTACAAATGTGCTTGATACAACTGATGCATGGATTGTTATAAGAGTTGTAAGAGTCCCCAATAAAATGATTTATTAAAAAATGTTTTAAAGAACACTATTGTTATTCTAATGAAACTCAGAAAGGAAGTTTCTTGTAAATTCTAAAGAATTGGTACTATATTTGCCTAACTTGGATTTTAATGAATATTTTTTAAAGGAATGGCAACCATCATCATATGCATACTAAACTCTCATCTGACCATTCTGTTCTTACTGTAGCTTACAGTGCTAATTTGTGAATAAAAGATGCAATGGGGTTCAGGAGGGGAGCCCCCTCTCCACCCCAGTGTCAGGGGCAAGGCCAGAGGAGGAGGGGTCCCCGGCACGGGTGGGGGCGCTGCTCCAGGCAGCAGGGCTCTGCGTGGGCTCAGGCGCTATCTGAGAGCTTCCAGGTGGAGTCGTGCTCGTCCCACTGGCTTCATGAAACATCTTAACCAATTCATAACGGAAACATCTTACGGTGCTTCTGAACAGGTGCCAGTCTCCAAAATTCATATTCATCTCTTTCTTCAGTTCATCAATGTTACACTGAGCTAACACACGGCCGTTTATATTTGCCTGAGTAAAATAAGAATGAAAAAGGCAAGTATGAACTATCTGGGGTTAGTAGTCATTTTACAAGTATATTTTATTTAGTTTTAAGAAAGCCGTTAGAACTCAATGCCATCGTGCTTGACCCCATGGACGGAAGCACGGTTGCGATGAGAGCTGTGCAAGCCCCACAAAGTCGCTAAGCAGTAACAAAAAGGGCTCAATGCCATCAAGCGGATGCCGATTCACAGCGGCCCTGCAGGGCGGCTAGAAGTGCACCTGCAGGGCGCCCAGACTGCCCCTCTTCATGGGAGTAGGAAGCCTCACCTGGATTAGCACATGGTTTTCATCTCCTGTGATAAGATCATAAACAGGACGAATTTGAACAACACAAGCCCCTCCAGACTGTTTCCAACTATCTGAAGCAGCCGGAAAGTAACAAACCACTCTTGCGAACTCAATCCAGAACTCGCCCTCCCCAAGTATTTCCAAAACGGCTAGCCTTCTTTCTTTCAAGTGTGAACATGAAAGCAAGTGAGATGTAAGAAAATGAATGCCGTTAGAAACCTTTCTGAGAACTACCAGTTAAGACTAGCAAAAGCAAAACTACTTATGCTCATAATTCTTTCGAAATGTCTCTTGGGCGGTGTTCTTTAGTACAGAAATATGAGAGCCCTTATTATGTTCCTCTTTTCTATCGTGTTTTTAACCCAAACTCAAAACTCACTGCCATTGAATCAAGGGTGGCTCACCGCGTCCCGTGGAAGGCCAAGGCCGTACGGGAGTAGACGCCCCTTCTTTCTCCGGCAGAGCTGCTGGTGGTTTATGAACTGCTCTTAGCAACCCATGTGCAACAAAACACTGCCCGTCCTGTGCCACCCGCCCAATTGTCATGCTCAAGCCATTTTTGCAGCTACTGAATCAATCCAGGGCCTTTTTGGGTGCCTCCCCACCCCCACCCCCATCGCTGACACTACCAAGGATGATGTCCTTTCTCCAGGGGCCTCTGCTGATAACATATCCCAAGCACATGAGGCGAAGTCTCACCATCTAGCTTCTAAAGCACATTTTGACTGTACTTTTTCTAACACAGATTTGCTGGTTCGACTGGCAGTCAAGGGTGTATTTAATATTCTTTGCCAAGACCATTCAAAGACAACAGTTCTCTGGGTTTCTATATTCATTGTCCAGGTTCACATGCATATGAAGCAACTGAGAATACCATGGCTTAGATCATGCACACTTTGGTCTTCAAAGGGACAGCTGCACTTTGCACATATTTATTAAAGAGGACCTTTTGGCAGCACAGTTGCCCAATGCACTGTCGTCTGATTGCCTCTCTCCTGCTTCCAAGTAAAATGAAGCCCTTGACAACTTCAGCCAATCTATGTTCCACCTGTCACGCCGACCACTGGGCCAGTTGTGAGGATCTGTTCCTGATGTGGGCGTGAAATCCACAGTGACTCTTCTCTTTCAGTAAGCAAGGGTGTGCCGTCAGCCCGCTGCAGGTCATTAATAAGCCATCCTCCAACCCAGAGGCTGCATTCTTCTCGAGACAGCCCTGCTTCTGGGAATATGTGTTTAGTATACAGATTGAGTAAGTGTCGGAAAAGGATACAAAATCCTGACGCACGTCTTTCCTGGTTTTAAACCATGCAAGCACTAAATCCTTGTTTTGCCTCTTAGGAAACATCTTTCCGGTTACTCTCTGCTGTCAGCCAAGATCCCTCTGTCGTTAGCAACAATAGCCCCGTTCTACAGCTTCTGGGCCCAGTTTGAATCTGACAGTCACTTGTCAATGTACTGTGACGGATGTTTTTTATTTATTTATGTTTTAATTATCATCAGTCAAGTTTTACTTGCATGTGATGTTATTGATATTGATCATTTCCAAATTCCCGTGGATCGTCTTTCTTTGGAATGGGCACGTATATGGATCTCTTCTGGATGTTTGGCTGGGAAGCTGTCTTCCCAGTTCTGTGGCATGGACTGTGAGCGCCAGCGGCACTGCCTCTCGGGTGCCGGTCCAGCCACTCCTGAACGCCTGCTTTCCACCAGCGCCTCCAGTGCACTCAGACTTCCTCCTCAACACCCTCGGGGCCTGATCACAGCTACGTCCTGAGACGCGTGCATGTCGGCCAGCGTTTCATGGTCCCATGACTGTGTAGTCTTTACGACTTTTTCTTACCCCGACATAAAAAGACTACCGACTGTAACTGGCCTCAGAAGGAACCGTGTACACAGACGGCTGCCCTCACCACGCCAGGCCTCGCTGTGCAGTCTTGTGCTGGCTATCCAAACCGCAAGAAGAGGTCCAGGAGAAAACGAAGCTCTTCACACACAGTCACCTAAGCCCATCTCTTCACACACAGTCACCTAAGCCCATTAGCTTTCATCAAGGGTCAGCATCATCAGGACTCCAAGAATGAAATGAGGCTCTGGGGGAAAGGAAGTGAAGGAGGTTTCCTCTGATGATCACTAAGTCGTAACGAAAGAAAATATAAAAGGCTTCCTTATGCTCCCTTTGGAAAGAGGAGTTATTCTTAACCCGAATGTGACCTCCTCGGACCACTCCATTCCTCAGCATGACATGCTAAAGCAGCCATTACATCCACTGCCACTGAGTCTATTCCAACTCATAAGGACTGTGCACAGGGTGGCTGAGGTTAGGACTCTGGGGAAACAGAGAGCCTCGTCTTTCTCCTACAGATCAGCTGGCAGTTTGAAATGCCCACCTTGTAATGCTCACTCAAGAGCATCACCATTTAAAACACAAACGCTGCAGCAAGCGACTTTATTTCCTTTACTCCTATGTGAATAAAGGCCAACATGCTATTTTAGGATCGAAAATAGTAAGAATCCTGTTTCCATTTCTCACGGCCCCTCCGCCCGGCCCACTGCGGGGCGTGCCAGTGGCACATCACCTTTTTGATGGTCGCACAGTACTGAGGGAGCACACTCTGGTCCAGGCCTTCGATTTGCCGCAGCCTCTCGCACACTGCATCCACAGTCATGGAACTCAGGGCGACGACGGGTCCAGAGGGTGGGCCCGACCCCTAGATACATTTGGTGAAAATACATGAAGAACATTTAATGCTTGCATATGAGGTCACGTGACAGAAAACCCTCATGAAGTTATTACTAAGAAGTACCGATTCACAAAACATTGAACATTATACTAAAAATAGTAAATGTAGTATGGTAAGGAAATGTCGTTATACACCATTTTATTACTATAAGCATCCACTCTTACTAAAAAGCTGTATTAAGAAGCTACCTTTGAATTTAGTGATGACTTACAAACACGAACCATGCTGCTGACACTGCAGTTTCGCTGGTTCTTTGAGGACCTGGAGCGCGTGTCCCAGGCTCAATGCTCAGGTCTGACAGCTGGTACCCAGCTGACTCTCTTCTAGGAAACCCACCGCCCATCACTTTCATCTCCCGGCTGGAAAAGCCTGCCCTACCCTGACCTCTCAGCATAGTCTAATGTCCTCATGTTGCCTCACGTTCACACAGCAACTTGTCAGAAATATCATGTACAGAGGGCTATGATTTTTAAAACTGCTAAGTAATTGAAACTTAGCTATGGCAGCTTTTAAGTATTTGAAAACTAACATATTTGAAACCAAAACAACCCAGTAATTTTATGATGATTCCTAATCATTCAGTTTTCCAAGTGTTTAAAGTATCAGTTTCCCAGAATCAGCATTCTCTTTCCCTGGGACTATAATGACCAGCCGGCCCAAAGGGCTCACATTCCTATCTGCCTTTTTTTACTTCATTTTTCATCTCAAATTTTGTATTTCTTTCCTTAGTCATTTCTGTTAATGTTTTAATAGGATTACTGCAGTGCAACCCATGTTTTTGAAAACATGCTGGTATTTTTCATTTAAAATTAACTTCTTACATACATTCTGCCTGGGTGAGTATATCTAATATTCCAAGTATTAATGATTCACTATTATAGAAATTTAAAATTGTTTCTGTGCAGCTTTAATAATCATATCTACTTCATCTTTTCTATCTTAAAACACATAATCAACAGCGATTCATTGAAATTGCTCAGATGTTGGGCAGCTCATTTCTGTCATCCAGTAGAAGAGGAGGCCATCCCTTTCCCAGTGACTCCCCATTCTGCCTGACACCCTCCCCGCCCCCAGCTCTGTGCAAGCAGCTGCCTACTGTCTGTGGCTCTGCCTGCTCTGGGCCTCTCACTGCGAGGGAGCCCGGCACTAGGTCACCTCTTCTGTCTGGCCTCTTTCCCTTAAGCCCATAGTACAGGCTTTACCAGTGCTTCATTGCTTTTTCATGGATGCAGAATCTCTCTTTCCAATGACTTGGAATTCTTTCAAGTGCTTTTATTCTTCCAACAGTCACCTCTCTCTGGATACATTTATTTATACATGTTTATATAATCGGTTCAAAAATCACGATAAAAACCACTGGAGCAAAGCTGGATTAGAATCAGTGAACAGTTTCATCAAGTACTAAATTAGGATTAACGATGCACAGAAAACACGTGTACAAAAATCTTTTCCTTGCAGAATTCTAATTCATAAATGCAGAAGAGGGAAACAGAAAATCATGGTCAGGCAAAGGACGCCATCATAATGGCTGCAGAGAAGATGCATGGATGGAGAGATGCTCAGATCAGTGAATACAAGTTTAAGTGGAAATGGGGCATTTGCACAGTGTCAAAACATCTCCCCAAAGATCACCACCAAGGGAAAAGTCAGACGCGCAGAGTGTTGACTGACCCAGCAGCCGGCACCTCTACCAGGTGCTCAGAGCCATCATTACCAGTGTTAAGGAAGGTGAGTATCAGGAACACTCTGATGTGGCGCCCTGAGTAGGGGAAAAAAATATCAATTCTGTGGCCTTCTTACCAGAGATGTATAACCTCCTGCTAATCATGAGAAGCTCAAATTGAGAGGCATACAAAATAACTGTGTTCTTCAAAGATGCTAGTTAAAACACGAGACAGAAGGGAAGACTGAGCAACTGGGAGGAAGGGGAAGAGGAGGGTAAACTAAATGAAACTGGATGGGCCCTTGGACCAGAAAAATGACATCAGCAGGAAACGGCTCAATCTCAGATACAGCCTGTAGTAGGAATATGGATTCCATTCCAATGCTACCTGAAGGGAATGTCATTACGCAACCTGAAGTCTAAAATTATTTTAAACGCCTGCTCTTTAAAAAAATCAGAAAGACATTGTTTATGATTATGCTACAAAGGACAAGCATAACAGACATGGCCAGATCTTTTATGAGGGGAAATGTAAAATATTAGAGTATCTTGTTTCCATGGAGATTCTGAGAATTCTGTGCTAGATATTTCAATAGCATTGAACTTCCAAACCAGGCTCACTGCCATCCATTCAGTCCAACTCTTAAATCCCTTGTAAGGACAAAGGACAACTACCTACAGGGTCTCCAAGGCTGCCTATCTGCCCTTACACTGCTATCCTTTCGATTAACAGCTGAACGTTGTAGCCATATCTAATGAGAGCAGTACAAACCAACTAAATCTTAGTAACAAAACCTAACTTTTTTGGATGGAAATCTCATATAGTGAGGGGAAAAAAGACAAGGAAATAGCAAAATGTATATTCAATAGTTCAATGGATAAATTCTTAATAGAAAATGAGTTATATTATTTGGAGAATAAGCTGATAATTCAAATCATAATTTTTAGACATTACCGTGCATGTTTACTTAAAATTTACCTGTGAGAACAGATAATTTCAGCACACATCAGATTTTATTAAAAAGAAAAAATGTTTTTTAAATGCAGAAAAGGTTAGTTTGTTTACATTGTTAAATATAAACTTCAAAATATAGACAAACTAGAAATTTCTCTGGGTGAAAATAAAGCTAAGACAACAATGAAATTAATAGCTCAGAATTAATTAGCCAGAAATGAGGGCCATGCAAAGGCTGAGCGCAGCTTTGATGAGATAAACCCGAGGCTTCGGAGCGAGCGTAAGTTTACAAACAGCCCAGCACGAAGCTGCCAGCGAGCCATCTAAAATGCTCTAACAAAGAAGCGAACAAAGGTCCATGGGTGAGGTCTGTACCTGTCTCTGTTTGTTAAACCCAGAGGCAACCGGCTTTACGGAAGGAAGGAAACAGAATGAAGGACACGAGCTTCAAATGCAACAGCAGAGACGTGTTACTGGACATCACAACCCCAGGCAGCCCTCAGCAGTCACCTCATCTCCAATCACTCTAAGGAACTACGTGTACAGCCTAACAGAGCAATCATACCCACACACAGATTAACTTCATTAATATGTACTTGGTAATTTAAAAATTACATTCTTAAATCTTACATATTCTATTAAAAACAGCATCATGGACCACAAATTCGACAAGAAAACCAGGTATATCAAATGTGCTAGGAGGAGTCAGTGGTCCCACTACACCTACGTTTGAAATTAACTTTAAAACAACATTTTAAAATTAGTCAATGTTATAATAAGGCATGCTTACTCAGTCTATCACATGACCATTTCATAAAAAAGCATTATGTAGACACACTCTAAGTTGATGTTAAGGAGCCAGAAGAACCTGGGTTTCACTTCCTTGGGTAGCTGGTGGACCGGGGATGCAGTGAGAACATTATTTCAAAAGCAAGGCCTTCACACTACAGCTTCCAAAGCCAGAAAGATAACGCTGGAAATACCTGCATACGACGACTACCGTAACCACGCGATCGAGACAGTTTTAAACCTCAATTCAAAGCAGCCGGCCACTGTTGTTAATTATTTTTGTGGACCTATTAGATGGGTGGTAGTCTTAAAATAACCTTAAAATTAACACTATTGTTTCCACGTTACTTTGCAACAGAAGTAGGTGGTGTTAACCTAACTCTCCTTTTCTCTGACCTTCATCACTATTTACAGTATTTCATCAGCGCTTACTTGGGCACCACCTAACTAAAAGGAGAAGATTTCATGGGAACTTCATCCTCTATGATCAAACTTACTTATATGTAGTCTATTCTGAAACCCTGTGTACAGTAAGTCTGACACTAGAGCTGCAAAGACTTGAAACACGATTGCAGAAGGAGGCTAAGGAAATCAGGTTGTTACAAGAGCGCCCAACCTACTGGGTAATTTAACTTTGTCTTCAAATCAAGGAACATAATAATTAAAGCCAACGGGTAGGGTTTAGCACTGCATGAACAGCAATAAAAACACAAGTACTAAACGACGACAATAAATTTGATTTTTAAAACTAACTTTGTGCTGCAGGATTTCAATGATATCATTACTGGGATAGCATTTCTGTGAAAACATCCCAATTTCATCTTCAAAGGAGAACTCAAGCGCCCTCACTCCTTACCCATGGCAGCCGAAACCTTCTCGTCCAGGTCTTCTGAACAGCAACGACAGTTTAGTTTGAAACAAGTTGGAGCCAGTGGTGGAAATCAAACACACTACAGTCGGTCCCCCTCTATCTTACATGGTATTTGGTCAGCCCACAAGCTGGACCCTGTCCTTCCTTCTTAGTATCCTGATTAATTTAGTCGTTTCCATTCATCTCTAAGTAAAGGTTATATACCGTAAACCAAGAACCAACCTCACTGCGTAGAGTCGGTCTAACTCATGGTGACCCTCCTGCACTGGGTAGAACTGCCCTGTGGGTTTCTGAGACTGTAACTTACAGGAGTCGAAAGTCTCATCTTTTTCCCATATCACTGCCGGTGATTTCATACTACCGATGGACTGACTGATCAGTCCAACACATAACCACTAGGCAACCAGGCCTACTAATGGCTACACAGCAGACAGGACAGCAGGCTACTATATAAGCACTGTCTTTTGAAGGTTGAGCTTTTGTACAATTAAACGTTGTGCTAATCACTTCTTCATGCCATCCCAATGAGGTGCAAAAGTGATCTACATAAAGCTATCTACAAGGTATTAAAGGATGACTTAACAGTGCAATCATGCATAAAATCCCCTCGATGGAGGGTCTCCTGGCTACATCCCATTAGTATAATGCCTGGGAGAATCAAAGTAAGTATTTGTTGAACCAATGAATAAATCACACACTCTATAATATATACATAACTAAATAATTAAAGGAAGGATAAATGGTTTAAAAAAAAAAAAAAGCTCTGACTGCCTCCTCTGACAAGCCTTTTCAATGAAACACACATACTGCCCTGAGCAGCGGGTGGGCAGGCCTGAGATAAGAACAGACCACAGTTCTCCTGGTGTCCATGGGGAGGCGGGCCCTCCACGGACTTTCCTGCTGGCCAGAAGGTGGGCCAGTGGAGGCCACCAGGAGGGTCCTCAGAAGAAAGGCCTAGCATTCTGCTTCCGAAAAACTCAGTCCAGGACAATCCTATGGGGCAAAATTCTACTGTGACACGCAGGGGGCCCTCATGAGAAGGTGACTGGGCCCCAAGTTGCTCTTTACTCCAATAGTCAGTACCTTCAGTATGCTAAGGCTGCATAATCCTTAAACCAGACCTTTATATAGGTCTGCATTCTTTATGGATGAGGACATTAAGAATCAGAGAAGCTAAGTACCGCATATACTCGAGTATAAGTAGACCCGAATATCAGCCGAGGCTGATTTTACCACAAAAACGGCAATAGAAATGTGCTAAAAAACTCTGGAGAGTCTTCACAGGGGCGGGGGTGGGAGTAGGGGGAGGAAGAGAAGCTGCAGAGCCAGGATTCTCTCTGCCTTTGCTGCTTTTACACCTCAGAGCTCTCCTGGCCCCTTTCTAAGAAGGCTTCTCCGTGCCAGAGGGCAGAGCCTCTCAGCAGCAGACTGGGTCTCTAGTCTCACAGGACATGGCACGTGTACAGTCAGAGTGACAGAGCCAGCATGGAGACCCATCGTCCCCATACTTGGACACACCTATCATTTACCTGAGACATTCCTGGCTAGGCAATGCAAGCTAGAATCATCACAGGTTTCTGAGTGAGAAAAGATCCAACTATTTTCCTAAGAGTCTGCTTTACACAGATTTCCCAGGAACTCAATGTGGAAAAAAATAGGGCCCCAGCTTTCCTGATGATGATGAGTCTCTACTACAAGACAAGAAAACCCTGGAAGCCACTAAGGACGACAATTTTTCATCAGCTGTCTCTATGTGGGTTTCAGCGATCAAGCCCCCAGCAGATGTACAGAGTGTTGCTGTTTGGGGCCAGTGAGGGGAGTCCCGTTCCCTGCATGCAGCCTCCCGGGACAGAGCTCTCTCAGGTACCATCTCAACAGAAGCTGACTGCCAGGTCTTTGGCCCCCCTGGAAACACTGGGAGGACTCGCACTGTCAACCTCTCTGTTAGCAGCTCAGCACTTAACCATGCACTGCCTGAGCTCCGACTATCAAGTGGAATTTAAACTACTTAGTTTACTAGTCATCTGCGAGTCTGACCTGCTATTATGACGTTGCATTTCCTGGAAGCAAAGAACGGTGGTGAGCAGGTCGCAGAACTGCTCGTCAGTATGAAAAGGACAGCCAGAGCATGGCTATGCTACTCGACAGAGGGACTGTCAGCCCCGTTGTTAGGCCTCAACACACTTCTCAGGACGACATCACCCCCCCTTCCTCAGACACTCAGGCGAGAACTTGCCCGGTGAACCTCTAAGCCGACACAGAGACACTGCCAAACTGCCACCGAGTCCCTTCTGACTCAGAATACGGGAAGGACCGTACCTGGGACGGTTTCTGAGACTACCCATCTCGACAGGAGCAGACGGCCTGCCTCACTCCTTGGAGCGGCCAGAGAGTGTGGGGCATCAGCAGGCCAGCGCTCGGCTCACAGCCCACGAGAGCACCTTGAGAGAGACTCCAGCTATCTTTTCATCCCAAGTGCCCACTGGCCTTCCTCAGCACATCTGTGTCATTAAGATGATCAGATTCTTCACGGTACCTGGTTTACATCAAAAGTTTGCCAAAAATGTTCGCTCAGAAGCACACTGCCGCATGAATCTGTGCATTTCTGAGAGGCTCTCAGACTGGACTCAAAGCCATTCTTGCATTCAGTGTCAATGATCCACGGATTAGAGATTCTCTCAACACTCAAACAGAACAACGATGCTCACTCTGTCTATCCTTCGTGGATCACTGAAGTCTTCCCACCTTTCCGCTGAAATGCCAGTGGTTTAAGAGAACCACCGACCTTAACTGGGAACACCTCTCCTTCCTAACCCTGACTCAGTGAACCACCACCACCACAAGCCCACTCGTCTCACCCCCTCGTGTGGAAAGAACTGCCCAGGACCACTCAAAGTTTACCGGAGCAGCAAGCCTGCTCTTTCTCCCAGGGAGCAGCTGCTGGTTTTACACTGCTGACCTTGGGGTTCGCAGCCCAGCTCGTCACCGTTCCACCAGGGCTCCTCGACTCAAAGTCAGGTTGAAAGTCTTTCTTCCGTCTGATCAAGTGCACGCATGCCGTTTACAATATATGGATAAACTCAAGTTGTGACAGTTTACTACACTGATTGTAACTATGCCACATTTCAGCATAGTTTTAGATTAAGTTGATCACATTTACATAGGAGAAACATTCTGTAACTCAATGAAAATTAAAATATAAATTGGGCTTTAAATCCCATACTGAGTGACAATATGAAGACTGTCTTTCTAAGTCGTTATATTAAATGGATTTCTTTTAAATACAAACTCCTGAATAATCACTTTACAGAGAGCAACTTACTGTGCAAGTGATCACTGTCTTTTTAGAACTCACCTTAGTGTTGGCAAACCAGGATCAGACAGTCCCCGTTCCCTGCTGAATGAACTTTGTTTGTATCTGCCACCTTTATTCTGACATACAGATTGAGACACACAGACGTGCGTTTACACCAAATTCTACCAGCTGTGAACGCCTGGAGTAAGGATTACTAAAGATGTATCTCTGGTTTACACAAGTAGCTTCTGTTGGGGGGGGGGGGCTTCATGGGCAATTTTGGATATTTCCAAGAATATTCTACGTGTGTGGTTCCACTCCAGGCCTAAGGACCACAATTCCAGCTGAGAGCAGAATGCAACAAAGAGGCCTGAACACCACCGCGAATGCTCCCTTTGGCTGCGGAAGGAAAGAATGCTTTCCTTGTTGTGGAACGAAAACCACCACACACAGCCTTTGTCAAGGAACTGAAAAGGGGGGAAAGCAGCAAGAACTAGAAGGTCAAGTTAAAATATTAGCTTTTTAGTGAATTAATTCATCAACTATCATTATTTGCATCCAGCTGCTCTACAGTAACTGCCGGCACACCGGGGATGCAGAGTTAGTGGACTGGTGTCATCACAGTTAAGGGGGTCCCCCCTCGCTGCTGCGGAGGCAGCGGGTGCTAGAGCCCACACCACGAGACTACTCCGTTACCCTCGAGGAGTCTGTGGGGGAGCAGAGGCCCTCAGCAGCATCTTCCTGGATAACTTCCTAACAACACAAAACAGGAGAGGAGCGTGGGTGAGAAGGGGAGGAGGAGCCCAACAGGACGATGCACGAGCACGGCGCTAACGTCGGCATACAAACACCGAGCACGCGGCCCAGATTTCCCTTTCAGTGACAACACTAACACTTGGAGCAGCAGTTTGAATTCTAAAGCTTTTGGTCTCCTATTTAATAAGAACACACTAACAGGAAATTTCTTTGTTAAATTGTCAAACAGAGTACAGGGAATTTCTTTGTTAAATTGTCAATAAAACGGAGTTTATCATGAAGAACATCTAGAAAGAAAATGCATTTTGCTTTGGATTAATTAGATTCAATAGTACATTAAATAATTTCCTTTTATCTTATTTAGTATCTATCATTAGAAAGAAATATTCTTTCAAAAACATCCCGATTTTTAGACTATATGGCTGACATATACACAGATACTATAGACATAAGTCCCATAAAAAAGGTAGTAGAAATTCACCCATATAAAGATGAGTTTAACAAGTTTTGGTCACAAATACTGTATCACTACAAGCCAGAAGCCTGGGACTGTAAACATTTACTCACTGAGGCTGCTAGTTGATTTCCTTCCATATATATTAACCCGAAATGAAGACAAATACAATTGTTGTTAGTAATAGTTTATGCATCTTATAACCACTTATAAAGTAAGTTGTACTCTTAGACACCGGAAAGGAAATAACCAGACTTCTAATGCTCTCTATGTTATTATTAGATGAATATATTAGTTACCCTCATATACTTACTAGGCCATTGTTCTGATCTCTGGGCAAATTCATTTTTATTGATGGACGTGAGATGAGATGTTGGGAACCGCCAGGGTAATACCGTGGCGTGTAAAGGTATGGGGCAAAGAATGGCTATGGAAAAAACACGTAACAAAAAAAGGGGGTAAACAATGACAGAAATCAAAGTATAATGAGATTTATCAAATGAAACTAAGCAAACCAACAAAATACAATACAAACTGCTTCATGTAGATGACAGACGAAACAAAGGGGGAACCTCACCCATCTTCCAGCAGGATAGCAAAACTGGACAGGAGATGCACCCTTCCATTTACACTGTTCCTTTAACATGGAGTGTTTAAAAGCAACTAACGTTTTACCCCTCACCATCTGACACAAAGAGCTTCTAGTTATTTAACAGTATTATCAGTTTACAATGTGTCAGGTTCTAAATAACTTAAACATCAACATGGTTTCTTAAAAAAAAAATAACGCAGTGAAATCCTAACAGAACACGATTCATAAGCAAAAGAAGATTAGCTTTAAGTAAAGAAAAAAAGGTCTCAATGCTATGAGACCAACTGCCAGAACACATTCTATGGGTCAAGTTACTATTTAAGTTCCTAGAGTTGATACTCAATAAGAAAGCTCAGTTTAAAAACAAGTGGGCAATAAATACACTGTTCCCATGGAAGCCATGACTACAGCGTTTATTTGCAATCAACTTCATGTCATCGGGAGACAGTCAATTAAATGGCATAAGCAGAATACTAAGTCATTATGCTCTGTTATACAACATCTTCTACTACCTTGTTTCATTCCTGATAATTTAATATAATTATTCTGCTTTCATCGTTAAGACTAAAAATACAGATATGGATAATAAAAATATAACTAACCTTAAAAACAAGAGAAAATGTAAAATGTTCTAGAAATAATAAAATTCTTCAAAATTACAACTGTTGCTGAGTGGCAGTAAGCTATTTCTGACTCCTAGCAAACGTGTCTGAGAGGGCACTCCTGCCCGCTCCCTGGCGATGCTAAGGGGGCGCTTCACCCAGCCTCTTCTCCTCGGGTGCTCCTGGTGGGTCCTAACTGCCCATCTGGAGGTAAGCAGGGAGCACGTGGCCACGGCCCCCAGGGGCTCTGAGAGCAGGCCTCACTGGCAGTCCTCCTGTTCATGGAGGGAGGGAGGGAAAGCCAGGTGTGTCGGGCTACGTTATCCGGTGATCTTTTTACAATAAATTTTGGTCTCAAGACTTCAATTGACAACTGATATTCAATGAAGCCATTTTATACAGAATTACAATAGAAATCAAATGGAAAACAAACCCTGCATTTCACACTGCTCACCACACAGTAACGTCCGGCAAGGATGGGACGTGTAAATGCGATTGTTCTACCTTTCTGTCCCTCCTTTTCAAGCAACAGAACAGAAAAACAATCACGGGCCTCTTTGGACGGTGTGCCTAATTACCTATGGGCCAACATTCTAAAAGACTGAAAATTTAATTTAAATTCTGGAGTTCATGATGGAATTTACTCAGGCAGACAGTTGTCATCCTGAATTCTAGGCACCGAGTTTTCTTAAATTAAGCTAAAGAGGAAGACAATAAAAATGAGAAATTGTAATGAACCTTTAAGTAGAGTTCTAGAATACTCCATGGAAGTATATATTGTCCTATAGGAAATACGAGTTTTTAAGTGAGAATAAATAGTTGGGGCTTACTGAACTTGGTAAAGCCTACACATCACTGATCTTTTAATGCAAGAGGTTATCATATTTATATGAAGTAAA
Source organism: Echinops telfairi (assembly GCF_000313985.2). Lineage (NCBI taxonomy): Eukaryota > Metazoa > Chordata > Mammalia > Afrosoricida > Tenrecidae > Echinops > Echinops telfairi. Next base: position 99,113,122 of record NW_022103906.1, on the reverse strand, counting down.
CAATTATACATTACTGGCGATAACCTGAAATAAAACCCTAGATATGGTCAATACTGCTATTATCTGGTAATAACATCTGAGTCATTACAAGCTATATGTCCCCAATAATTCCTTGTTTAGAAGATGAAAAATATATTAAGTATAGGCTTGTTGAACTACTAGCGTTTCGTTTACCATTGCTCCAAATACCAAGATCTGCCAATATACAAGACAAAGTTAATATACAAATGAAGAGTAAAATACATTCCTTGGAAACAGTACAGTCTCTGCGGACTCAGGAATTAACTTTATCAGGAAGATAAATAAAAGCCCCCAAATATCTCTAATATGTACTCTCCTGTGATCTAGGGCCCATTAAAATTCATAACTTTTTGATTTTTCTGGAAAAATAGTTTCAAATTTAGACTTCATATTTTCCCTGACTTTACAGCCATGTGTAGGTGTGAAGCAATGGAATCCACATGCAGAACATCTCTGATGCTTCACTGGAACAAACTTACTATCCCGACTTTCCTCGCCCCTCCCTCCCTCCCTCACTCACCCTGTTATAGAATGGGTGCTGAGGGCCCGTCAGGCCGCTGTAATAGCTGCTGTGTGGCTGTGGGGACACAACTCCAGCTCCAAACGGCCCATTGAACGACGTGGAGGAAGAGCACACTGATGGAGGCTGACTATACCCGGATGGGGGTCTGGGAGGAGCCTCGTGCAATGGTAGTGGGGGATAGGCAAGCCCCCCAATATTAATCTGGTCTCTGGCGGCACGAACGTCTAAAAGATGAAAGGATACACCACAAGACAGAAGAAAAGAAGACATTGTAATGAGTCCAAGGATCCCTTCCTTCTTCAGTTATTTGATAGACAAGGGATTCAACCAGTCTTACCAGAGATTCATATGAGATGAAGGATAAGACAGGAAATCGTAACCATTCCACAGACCTTCTTATAAGGAATGCTAGCTGCTTTGCATAAGAGCTTTTTCATCATTTGAAAAGTCTGGATTCTATCTTTCAGTTGTCAGATCTAATAATTTTCTCCAGGTTTCTTAAAAAATCATTTTATTGGGGGCTTGTACAACTCTTTTCACAATCCATACATCCATTGTGTCAAGCACATTCGTACATTTGCTGCCATCATTATTCTCAAAACATTTGATTTCTGCTTAAGCCCTTGGTATCAGCTCATTTTCCCCTCCCTCCCGCTCTCCCCTGCCTCACAAACCCTTGTTAATTTATAAATTATTATTATTGTGTCATGTCTTACACTGTCTGATGTCTCCCTTCACCCACTTTTCTGTTGTCCATCCCCCAGGGAGGAGGTTATATGTAGATCCTTGTAATCAGTTCTCCCTTTCTGCCCCATCTTTCTCAACCATCCCACTATCGCCACTCTCACCACTGGTCCTGAGGGGTTCATCTGTCCTGGATTCCGTGTTTCCAGTTCCTATCTGTACCAGTGTACATCCTCTGGTCTAGCCAGATTTGTAAAGTAGAATTGGGATCATGATAGTTGAGGGGTGGGGGTGGAGGTGAGGGACAGGAAGCATTAAAGAACTAGAGGAAAGTTGTATGTTTCATCATTGCTACACTGCACCCTGACTGGCTCATCTCCTCCCCGAGACCCTCTGTAAGGGGAAGTCAAGTTGCCTACAGATGGGCTTTGGGTCCCCACTCCCCCTCCTTCACAATGATGTGATTTTTTTTGTCTTTGATGCCATCGACACCCCGTGACCACACAGGCTGGTGTGCTTTCTCCATGTGGGCTTTGTTGCTTTTGAGCTGGATGGCCACTTGTTTACCTTCAAGCCTTTAAGACCCCAGACGCTATATCTTTTGCTAGCCAGGCTCCATCAGTTTTCTTCACCACATTTGCTTATGTGCCCACTTTGTCTTCAGCGATCGGATCGGGAAGGTGTTTCTTGATGTCTTTAAAGCATTTATTGATGGTACTCTAATATTTTTATGAGACTTGGCCATAGACAGGCTCGGTCTCAGAACCCATAGGGCAGTTCTACCCGGTCCTGCTGGGTCACGCTCCCTCCCAGTCAGCATCAACTCGATGCCAGTGAGTACCTCGAGCTGTGTGAGTAACTTTTTTTAAATCATTCATAAATAACTCAGATCTATCTCATATTAATAAATATTATGCTAGCGAAGACTTTGCGTGTTCAAACTATTTGAATTGTCCACCTCTGAGCCACCATAACAAATACAAAGTCACAAGCTAAACCTTTTGACATCAGCCATATGGTAAATATCAAAGGGTACTGTAAAACCGATTCAAGGCTATCTTTTCATAATTGCTGGAAAAACTTTGAAGTGGAATTCAAACACAAAGAACAAAGTACCGTATATACTCATTCATGAGCCGAGTTTTTCAGCATGTTTTTATGCATTTTTTTGTGGTAAAATTAGGTGCCTCGGCTGATACTCGGGTTAGCTTATACTTGAGTATATACGGTAGGTACTTTCATGCCTCTCTGGACAGTTACTACATTGAGAACAGAGGAATGCTTACGGAAAATTACAATGGATTGACATCTTTAAGACATGGCTGAGTTATAAAAAGAATTTGGCTTCAAGGTAAGGATTTAGGGTGTATGTGTGTGTGTATGGAGGGGGAGGTAAAGTGATAATAAAACAATTTTAATAACATTTTCTTAATATTCCAAAGATAACATTAAGATTCCTAATCCTAAAGCTCATTAAATCTTCTGTGCATTGTTTGGATCAATATTTCTTGTTGTTTATTTTAATGGAACATGAGAAACTTTATATAATTAAATTGGAAATATGAAAGCATTACAGGCTTTCAGATAGGGAACCCTAAAGTGACTACTAATGCCCACCTGCAATAATCTCCCGTAGTTTGGGGTCGAGGTTCACAGTGCACGGCAAAAAGGTCTTTACATCTCGAGCAACAAGGACTGGGGTCCTCGAGGACAAAAACACTTCAAAATTACGAATATCTCCATCGATTTCAAGGAGTGGCTCAACATCTTTTGTTGTGGGGATATTCTTTGATATTCTAGGAAAAGAAATAGATTTTAAAGATCATTAGTCTAATCATTAGAAAGGTATATTCTGCTTAGACCTTAAAATTTGTTTCTTATACAAATACACAATACATCTTATTCTCCTTTAAAAAGTAAAGTTAAATGTTACAGAGTTACTACAGTGAAAATCATGCTCTCTTTAGCCAACGGGAGGCTAAAGGCATAGGACCGTCATTCAGTGAAGATCAGGGAGTTACTTTTTAGATGTGGACAGTGGGCCTCAGAACTGTCATAAAACCTGAAGAGCATCACTCAGAACCACTCCAGCTGGCCACAGTCATTTAAGAAGGGCTGCGTTGATAATGTAAGTACACTTTAATAATAAGTTTTTAAGAGACTAGAAGCTTACTGTCTACTACATAATACATGGCAATGACTGTTTGGGGAGAAGAAATAATTCACTGACTCCAACATCTGTTGGAGAAAATCCTGAAAGCTTTTTTGGAAATAGAGATACTAGTCATCTACCGTATATACTCAAGTATAAGCTGACCTGAATATCAGCGGAGGCACCTAATTTCATCCAAAAAACTGCATTAAAAATGTGCTGGAAAACTCAGCTTATACATGAGTACATACGCTATGTTGAAAATTCAAATGAAATGTGGGAACGAGATTCTTCTACTTAACACAAAACTAGACCTATTAATGAAGAAGGTCTAAAATGGACTGTTCGAAGAACTTCTGAATACTACAAAAGCAAACTAAATGTTGTTACTGTCTACTTGCAAAGCAATTTGATGATGTGTTCTTCCAGAGCTCTGGCGGAGCTGTCAGTGGCCCTTGAACAGACCAAACCTACCAGCTGCTCCACCCAAGAACGAGAAGGCGCTCTATGCCTCCAACGGGTGCCGGCCCCAGAACCCCAAAGCGGGGTTGCTACGAGTCAGAGTCAGCTCGGCAGCAGTGACCTCATAAAAATCCCGACAAATCACCAACGACGACGAAAGCCCCTCAATGTCAAGGTTAAAAGTCTTCACACAAAGAAAACTTACGGCTGTAGATTATTTCACTGGTGAATTGTCCCAAATATGGAAACACGAAATAATGCAAGTTAATGGAAGCAACACAGTGCGTTACTGGCAATCAATACCAGCAAAACAGATCAATGGGACAGAAGAGAGGGTCCAGAAAGAAATGCACACACGTGGGCAGCTAATTTATGACAAAAGTTCAAAAGCAATGCCATGAAGAAAGAATCAACTCTTCTACAGCAGGTGCTTGGAAACATGGAATTTAAGAAAATAACCATTGATCTGTTCTTCATATGCAAAAATAAATTTCAATAAGTCTACCTAAATAAATAAAACCTAAACTACAAAATGTCTACACAAAAACATAAGAGTAAAACCTTTGTGACTTTGGGCTAGGCAAGCTATGGTTTAAATATGATTCCCAAAGTGAAATCTATAAAATAACAAATTGGTAAATAAGACTTTATTAATATTAAGAAGATCTGCTTTCACAATGATTTTTTAAAAAGCCTTAAGCTAAAGACTGGCAAAAAATATTTGCTAAGCATCCATCTATCTGATCACTCACAAAGACCCTATAGGACAGGGTAGAACTGCCCTGTGGGTTTCCAAGACTCTACAGGAGTAGAGAGCCTCGCCTTTCTCCCCTGGAGCACACTGATGGTTTTGAACTGCTGACTTTGTGGTAAGAAGTCCAACGAGTAAGCACCACACCAGTAGGTCTCCTGTGAGCTGGAATCAACGCAGTGGCTAGGAGAAAAGGTATCTGACAAAGGAATGGCATCTAGAATATATATAAAACTCACAAAATTGAATAAGGAGCAAACAAACAATTCAGTAAAAAATGGACGATAGGAACAGATACTTCACCAAAAAAGATACACAGATATGCATATGAGAAGATGCTCCACCTCATTAGTCATCTGTTGCTGCTAACTGCCACTGGAGTCAGCTCTTCCTCCTGGCAACCTGTGTACAACTGAACAAAACACTCCCCGGTTCCGTGCCACTGCCGGCATGTTTGAGCCCACTGTTGCCTTCTAACCTAAGGGCTCAGCTCCAACATCACACTGACAAATACTCCACTATCATTCATAGGGTTTTCCCATTTCCTTAAGAAACGTTCAGAAGCAGATTGCTAAATCTTTCTTCCTAATCTGTCTTCCTCTGGCAGCTTTTCTGCCCCTGCTGCCCTGGGAAGAGCGGGTGGCTCAGCTTGCAGGACCACAGCAACATGCAGGCCGCCACCATACACCAAGTGACAGGCAAGCATTAGGGAAATACAACTTTTCATTAAAATCAACCCTCCCCCACACTATCATGATCCCAATTCTACCTGACAAATCCGGCTAGCCCGGAGCACGTACACTGGTACAGAGAAGAGCTGGAAACACAGGGTATCCAGGGTAGATAAACCCCTCAGGACCATTAAGGTAGCAGATGGACATTGGGCCTCCACTCAAGTACCCCTTCAATGCAAGAATGCTTTGTTCTATTAAACTGGCATTTCATGCTGCTCACCTTCCCAACACAATCGCTGAAGGCAAATGGGTGCATAAGCAAATGTGGTGAAGAAAGCTGATGGTGCCTGGCTATCAAAAGATACAGCGTCTGGGGTCTTAAAGGCTTGAAGGTAAACAAGTGGCCATCTAGCTCAGAAGCAACAAAGCCCACATGGAAGAAGCACACCAGCCTGTGCGATCACGAGGTGTCAAAGGGATCAGGTTATCAAGCATCATCAGAACAAAAAATCATAAAACTGTCAACAAGGGGGAGTGCGGAGTGGAGACCCAAAGCCCATCTGTAGGCAACTGGACATCCTCTTATGGAAGGCTCATGGGGAGGAGCAGAACCAGTCACAGTGCAGTATAGCAACGATGAAACATATAACGGTCTTCTAGTTCCTAAATGCTTCCCCATCTCCCCCCACCCACCCAACTATCATAATCCCAATTCTACCTTACAAATCCGGCTAGACCAGAGGATGTACACTGGTACAGATAGGAACTGGAAACACAGAGAATTCAGGATGGAAGATCCCTTCAGGACCAGTGATGAGAGTGGTGATACCGGGAGGGTAGAGGGAAGGTGGGGTGGAAATGGAGAACCGATCACAGGGATCTACATATAACCTCCTCCCTGGGGGACGGACAACAGAAAAGTTGGTGAAGGGAGACATTGGACAGTGTAAGACATGACAAAATAATAATAATTTATAAATTATCAAGGGTTCATGAGAGAGTAGGGAGTGGGGAGGGAGGGGGAAAATGAGGAGCTGATGCAGGGGCTTAAGTGGAGAGCAAATGTTTTGAGAATGATGAAGGCAATGAATGTACAAATGTGCTTCACACAATTGATGTATGTATGGATTGTGATAGAGTTGTATGAGCCCCTAATAAAATGATTTAAAAAAACACCAACAAACTCCTCAGGACCAATATTAAGAGTAGCAGTATCAGGAGGGAAGCAGGGAGGGAGTAACGGATCACATTGATCTATATATAACCCCCTCCCAGGGGGATGGACAACAAAGTGTGTGAAGGGAGACATCGGACAGTGTAAGACAAAATAATAATAATTTATAAATGATCAAGGGTTCATGAGGGAGTGGGGTGGGGAGGGTAAGAATGAGCTGATACCAAGAGCTCAAGCAGAAAGCAAATGTTTTCAGAATGATGATGGCAACATATGTACAAATGTGCTTGACGTAATGGATGAATGTATGGATTGTGATAAGAGCTGTACAAGCCCCCGATAAAATGATGGGAAAAAATTTAAATCAACTGTGGAGTAACTATTTGAATGGCTACAATTACAAAGACTGAGTATAGCTAGTGCTGAGAAGGACATGGACAAACAAGAACTCTCATAAAACTGATGACAGAATATAAAATGACGCAGCCATGGGAAATAGTTTTGACAGTAAGTTACTCCATTTACTATACAACCTCATCATTTCAACCCCTGGCAGTTAACAAAGAGAAGAGATCAGGGTCTTTACCCAGTGATTGTGAGTAACCCCCAGCCAGTTCAGGCAGGGTGCCACAAGCTGCTCCCCGAGTCAGAAGTCTACAATCGGGACTCCTTGGGGAGTTTGTGGCTTCACTCCCACACCTGGTCTATTGCCCTCCACGGGCCATCTAGCAGCAGAGCCACAAAGCCCACATGGAAGAGGCACGACCGGCTTGCGTGGTCATGAGGGGTTGACAGGAAGAAGACAAGCAATCAAATCGATGTGAAGGGGTGTTAGCATAGGGGAGACCCAAACCCACCTGTAAGATAATTGGACAGTCCCTCTCAGAAGGACCACATGGAAGAGATGATAAATCTAGGGTGCAGCATAGCACTGATGAAACCCACAACTATCCTGAAGTTCTCTAATCTTTCCTCCCCTTACTATTATGGTTTTTGTTTTACATCATTAATCATGTTAGATTTGCGTATGTTCATTTGGATATTTAAGATGTTCAGTACATGAAAGTCAAGACAGATAATCCTTCAAAAGCAGTAAAAGGAGTAATAGTTCCCTGGGGGTATGGGGAGAGGGAGGGGGCAAGAGGGAGCTGATAGCACTGATGACTGCATAACCCCATTCGATGGGATCGAACAACAGAATTGTACGTGAATAAATATATTGTATGTGTAAGATATGGCAAAAAAAAAAACTATTAATAGGGAAAAAGAAAAAAGGGCTCCTGGGGGGTAGGGTGGAGGAGGAGGGGATTAAGGGGAGCTGATATCAGGAGTTTATGAAGAAAGAAAACGTTCTAAAACGGACTGTGGTAGCACTTGTACAACACTGCTTGATGTGACTGTACCATGGAATGGAATGGTATCTGTCAGAGCTCCCAGTAAAATGATGGATTTAAATAAATAAGGCGTTGAAGGGCAAGGATACCACTTTGAAGACTAAGGTGTGCCTGACCCAAGCCGTGTATGTTCAGTGGCCTCACGTGCATGTGGAAGCTGGACAAGGAATAAACAACAAGCAGAACTGATGCGTCTGCATCATGGGGTGGGCAGAGCACTGAATATACCAGAAACTGCCAGAAGCTCGAACACATCTGTCTTAATGAAGCACAACCAGGATACACCTTAGAAGCGAGGATAACCAGCCTTCTCATGGCCTTGAACGTGTCAGTAGGAGACGCCAGCTCCTGGAGGAGGAAGAACATCAAACGTGGCCGAGTAGAGGTCAGTGAACAGGAGAAGACCCTGCACCACACAAACTGGCCCAAGGCCGCAGCAATGCCTCCCACAGGAAGCACTGGGATGCCTGGGGCAGGAGCCGAGCAACGTCTCATTCTGCTGTAAAGGCGTCACTATGGGGTCAAGCCAACTGGACAGCACCTGCCAACAACTTTAGTTACAGACACACTGATTAATACGTAGCATCTGCTATAAGCACAATGTCACCCAGGTTTCCTAAAGCAGAGGGTCAGTGAAAATAAGGGAAACCCTCAACCAGGTGGGCTCACACAGTGGCTTCCACAATGGGCTCAAACAAGCCAAACACAGCACTTCCCTTTGCTACACATAAGGTCACCCTGAGTCAGGGCCAACCTGACAGGATGACCAACAGACACACGGATGTGCTACTTGGACCAGTAGTCAAATATTAAAAGCCTGCTAAGAAAAAGTCCAGAGATCAAAATTTGCAACCAAGAAAAGCACAGGTCTTAGTGAGAAAATAAGGGCAGTAATTTTGTCTTCATCAATTTGAGAAAGTCTCATTTGTAACACACCTGCATCCACAAAATGACAAAAAAATGGGATTCCTCAGTATAAATTAAAATGGTGATTAAATATACTTAAAATAAAACGAAAAATCTGGAAAAGGGTGGTATGAAATCACTTGCGGAAATGGCTAACTTATCAGCACTTAAACAGTTAAAAAGGTAGTTCATCTATTTCAGGAGTTTAATACAAAGTACTAAGAAAAGAGACTAGGAAGACTGAGATAAAAACACACAGCTGACAAGTCACATGAAACAAATTAACTGAATTTTAATGCCAGCTCCGCTTAAGCTTGAATGTGAACAGTGTTCTCAATATGCGGAACAACACTGCTGTTCACAAGCCAACAGTCGACTGCTGGATTCCAGACTGAAGTCTCTATTCTAACCTTGTGAGCTCAATACATTAAAGTCTTCTGCTGAAAGAGATATTTATGTAAATGATAATCTTTTGGCAGTAGGCCACCAAAATCATGTGTGTCTTTATTTTTCAGATATTTTCTCCAAAGGTTAGCATTTGAAGAATTTAAGTAACTTCGCTTTCAATTGAGAGTGATTTTAGCTTTCCGGAATTCTGAATCACGTGGGTCAAAGTTGCTGGCAGATGAATGGCCCAAAGAAAGCATCACAGAGCCTGGGGAGCAATGGGCTCCTTGGAAGTCGTACTGCGATTCTTTCCATGCTTCCACTCTAACAACGCTTGTTAACGCCAACATTAATGTGAATGTAAAGCATGCTGATGATAAATAGCAGCGGTTTACAAAAAGCCCATAGGGATTCTTTGGCAGAGATTACATAAGGCATTCATCTCACTTCCATTCAAAACAAGGTTTTAAATTACACGAAAAACAAGTTCTATTCAAAATTAAAGTCAAGTAAATTATGAAGAAGGCATTATCATGTTTAACCTAAATGAGGCTGCTTAATAATATCAGTATTTAATAAGAAATTAACTATTAAAGTAAAAATTCTTAACTGCCTTAAAATTTCATTATCTTAAAATACATTGACCTTCTAGTATGTTCTCAGATACTCTGCCAGCGAACACAGGGATCTCACACCGGACACCAGGAAAAGAAGAGCCAACGACCGTCAGAGCATCGTGAAGAGAGGAGAGGAAGCCTTAAGATGAGAACAGTTACCAGACGGAGAGGAGAAACACAACAGAGACTCAACAAAGCCAGAAGCTGATTTTCCGAGAAGAATGATAATACCAGCAAATCTTCAGCTAGAAACAGAGGTGATACAAATCTCCAAAACCAGAGATGAAGCAGGGACATCACAACGGAAAGAAAAAGGATCTTATGGACAATTGTAAGTCAACATATCAAAAAACTGAAGACAAAATAAGCAAATGCCTACAAGCATATAACTCTCCCCAAGTGAGTCAGGAAGAAACGGATCTTAACAGATGCTCAACAAGTGAAGAGACTGAGTCAGGAATCAAAGACCTGCCAAGAGAGAAAAGTCCCGGGCTGACGGCTTTTCTGGTGAATTAAAAACAGAACACGGACAGCAGTGACTCCAGCCCTCCTTCACTTTCCAAACCTAGAAGAGGCAAGAGGCAGTAGCACTTCATTCCCTAACTTACTCTATGAGGTGAGCATTCCTTTCATACCAGAACCAAAGACAGCACTGCGCGTGCAAATCACACGGGGTATACCTCAGAAACACCAGGGTAAACAAACATTACAAATTAGATCAATGTAATTTACACTCCACATTAATGGAACAAACAAAAAAACCTTTAAGTCATCATCTCCGTTGATGTAGAAAAGGCATTTGACAAAATCCAACATCCTTTTTTTTTTATAAAACATTTTATTAGGGGCTCATACAACTGTTATCGCAATCCATACACACATCAATTGTGTAAAGCGCATTTGTACATCATTCTCAAAACATTTTCTCTCCACTTAAACCCCCGACATTAGGTCCTCATTTTTCCCCTCCCTCCCTGCTCCCCCCTCCCTCATGAGCCCTTGATAGTTTATGAATTGGTATTTTGTCATATCTTGCCCTGTCTGACGTCTCCCTTCACCCACTTTTCGGTTGTCTGTCCCCCAGGGAGGAGGTCACATATAGTTCCTTGTAATCGGTTCCCTCTTTCCTACCCATTCTCCCTCTACCCTCCCTGTTTCGCCACTCACACCACTGGTCCTGTAGGGCTCATCTGCCCTGGATTCCCTGGATTTCCAGTTCCTATCTGTACCAGTGTACCTCCTCTGGTCTAGCCAGACTTGCAAGGTCGAATTTGAGTCATGGTAGTGGGAGCGGGGAGGTAACATTTAGGAACTAGAGGAAAGTTGTATTTCTCATCGTTGTTACATCGCACATCCTTTTTATGATGAAAAAATGCCACAATCTAGGAATAGAAGGGAAATTCCTTAATATGATAAAAGACATTTATAAAACAGAAACAAAATCCCATAGATCACATCATATTACGGGGAAGAGACTGAGGCTTTCCTCTTGAGATCAGGAATAAGATAAAAGTGCCCATTCTCACTGCTAATCAATATTGTACTAAAAGTCCTATCCAAGCAAGTATGCAAGAAAAATAAAAAAGAGATATCCAAGGTGGGCAAGAAGAAATAAACTTACTTTGACAGATGTAATGACCTGGTATACAGAAGCCCCCAAAGCATCCATAAGGGGGCCACTGGAGTTAGTTAAGCGAGTCCAGCAAGTGGTAGGGTACAAGGTCAACGCACAAAACAGTTGGATTTCTACGAAGAACTAGCTATGAGCGTGCTGGAAAGGAATTAAGGAAGCAGCTCCATTTACAATACGTAAAAACTAATACATAGGAATAAATATAGCCAGGAAGCTTTGAGATTTGTAAACGGAAAGAAATTAAAGAAGACCTAAATACAAGAAAGATGTACCAAGTTCATAGAAAACTTGCTATTGTTAAGATACCAACACTACCAAAACTCAATCTCCATAAAAATTCCAACAGCATTATTTACAGAAACAAAAATGTTAATCCTTAAATGTAGGTGAAACTAGAGGGGACCGAATAGCCAAAACTCTCCTGGTAGAAAATGCCGGCAGGAGGCTCACAGTTCCCAACTTCAACGTGGTCTACAAAGCTACAGTGGCTGGTGTGCTGATATGCAGAAAGCACATAAGCCAGTCGAATGGAATTGAGAGTTGAGAAATAAAGCAGTACATCTAATGCCAACTGACTTTCAACAGGAAGCTCAATCATTTCAGCGGGAACAAGAGAGTCCCTTTCACAAATGGTACTGGGCCACCTGGACGGCCACCTCCAGAAACATGAGGTGGATCCAACCCTTACACCACACATGAACGTTAACTCCAAATGAACCCAGGACCCAGAGGGAGAGCTAAACACAAAACAACTGAAAACACCTCACGCTCACTGTCACCAAGTCGCTTATGATCTAGTCCTTCCACTGCCACCAACTCCTCTCACGGAGACAACCCCACAGCCAAAGCAGGGACGTGGCCTATAGGAGACAGCAAGAATGGATGTGCAGGGTACTGCCCAGGCCGCGCCCCCTGGTCTGGAGAATGTTGCAAAACAAACCCTGAACACTCCTTTCACTTTCAGTCTTTTTTCATGAACAGAAGAGAAAATCCTCTTCGACTTTCTGTTCATCTTTGTCACACGGAAGAGGACGAGCAGTTAAATGAAGTCTTTATGGGAAATGAGTTGGCATCTTTAAGCATGCTTAAATACCGGTTGAATAATAAGAGGGAGAAAGGAGTACAGAAAAACTGGCTGGATGATATCCAATACTCTTTCTCCCAGTATCTGAAATATTTTGAAAATGACACCTTCATTTATAACTCCAACTTCTCTGTCTAAAAACATCGATTTTAAGGGACAATATGAATTTTACTAATGAGCAAAAATTTGGTTATTTGATACCACTTTAAAACGGATTTAAACCATTCTGATTTGAACTCCTATTTATGAGAATTTTCATTTCTACCGCAGATACACTAAATCAGAAGTTACATTTTAAAAAGATTCCCAGGTGATTCTTACATGTCAATATTATATATATATAAATCACCTGGGGAATCTATAGTCTGATTCACTATAGCTGAGGTAGAAGTGAAAATTCTCAGCTGGGAGTCAAACAGGAATAATCCCATCAAAGTCCTGCTTTAACAGAGCAACTGATATTGGTGGGACTGTAAAACAGTCCCACCTTTTGGTAAACAGTTTCTCAAACACATAGCATAGTTATCACAAGGCCCAACAACTTCAGTCCTAATTATACACCCAAGAGAAACAACAACAAACACAGAGATAGGTATGCAAACATTCACAGCTTAATTATTCACAAAAGTCCAAAGGTGGAAACATACCAAATGTCCATCAAGAGACAAGTGGGGGAAATAAAATCTTATTTGCCACTAAAATAAATGGAGTATTGACTCATTGCACAAGGAACACTGAAACATTGTGCTAAGTGAAGGAAGCCAGTCACAAAAGACCATGCACAATTCCATTCATATCTATGTCCAGACAGGGAAATCTACAGCGACAGGAAGCAAATGAGCGGTTGTTCGGAGTGCTTCTGTAGGGGGTGAGGGGCCACATAATTGGGGAAAAGGAATGATCTTAGATGCACTCTCCCTAAAGCTTTCCATCCAGCCTTTCAAGTGCTGCTGCCAATTCCATCTCCTAGAGAGAACTCTGGGAAGAGCACAATGCTCGCAGGAGACACTGCAGGATTCCAAACAGCTCTTTGGGTTGGGTTCCAGGCAGCTTCATGGGGCTGTTCTGGCTCGAGACTTGAAGCTGAGAGATTATCCTGGGCTAACAGCTTTGGAGGCCTATCCCGCCCCACTGGCCCTGAACATATGGGTTCTAGATTTTAGGTTCTGTTTTAGGATTTCAGGATGGAAAATTTTCGGTTCTGCTTCAAAATTTGCCTTTTCATTAGAATTTCTTTTACAGACCCAAATTACTTATTTATTCTTATGAATGAAAGATGTAGGCATGTAATCTAAAGGATAAAAAGTTCTCAAGATGCAAATTCAATGGAGTAACACGTACACAGCTCACATGGGCAATTAGGCTTCAGCTGGGTAGCCCAGAATCTGCCTTAGGAGCAGAGGGACGGTTACCCGACGTGAACCGCATCTGCCACAGCCCCCCTTTCTTCAAGCCCTATTTACGCATGGGGTTCGACGTCTGCTGCTGGTAATGTCCTGTTTTTATGTGTCACATGTTCTCCTCACTGGTTTGGACATGAATAACAAATATGATCCCATAGAGAGAAAAAAACGGTAGGAACAGAAATAACAGGAGGAAAATGTTTATGACCACAAAAGTTCTATGCTTTCTAAGTTACGGGGGAAAGCAGCATAGAATTATTTTGATCCAGAAGCGTTCACCAAGAAATGGGTTGAATAAGTCCACAGTAATGACTCAATTTCCCAGTGTGCTCAATGGACTAGAGAACTCAAGTGTAACCAAAGTCTGCAGACAACACCACACAGCAGCTCCCTTTCTCACCAGGTGTCGAAGGGATCAGGTACCAGGCATCACAGAACAAACAATCTGACCAGAGTGAATGATGGGGGGAGTGCGGAGTGGAGACCCAAAGCCCATTTGTAGGCCACTGGAGATCCCCTTGCAGAGGAGTCTTGGGGAGGAGATGAGCCAGTCGGTGCAATGCAGCAATGATGAAAAATACAACTTTCCTCTAGTTCCTAATTGTTTCCTCCCCGCTCTCACTACCATGACTCGAATTCAACCTTGCAAGTCTGGCTAGACCAGAGGATGTACACTGGTACAGATAGGAACTGAAAATACAGGGAATCCAGGGCGGATGAGCCCTACAGGACCAGTGGTGTGAGTGGCGAAACAGGGAGGGTAGAGGGAGAGTGGGTAGGAAAGAGGGAACCGATTACAAGGAACTATATGTGACCTCCTCCTTGGGGGACGGACAACCAAAAAGTGGGTGAAGGGAGACATCAGACAGGGCAAGATATGACAAAATAACAATTTATAAATTATCAAGGGCTCATGAGGGAGGGGGGAGCGGGGAAGGAGGGGAAAAATGTCGGGGGTTTAAGTGGAGAGGAAATGTTTTGAGAATGATGAGGGCAATGAATGTACAAATGCGCTTTACACAATTGATGTGTGTATGGATTGTGATAAGAGTTGTATGAGCCCCTAATAAAATGATTTAAAAAATAAATAAATAAAAGAAGCTCCCTTTCAGGCCATTACAAAAGCTTACTGCATTATATTTACATTTCCATTAAATGCAATCTTGATAAAAGCAGTGCTTTCCAGGATACAATGTCTGCATTTAATGCAAAGTGGTGACATTGTGAAAAGAAAGAACAATAGATCATCTCAGACCACTTAAAATAAGGCTACAAAATATGTGACTCTAAAGGAATGAGATGAACTTTTTAGAAGGCATTCAAGGAATATTTAAGAGGTGGTCTTCAGTGGTGTGTGATTTGGGATGTCATTCAACCTCCCTCGACTCCAGCTGTCTTACTTCAAAGGGTTGATGTGGATTTCTATGAGTCCATCAATGATCTCACAGGAGGAGGCTTCCAACAGTTAGTGGAAAAATGGAATTCAAAAACACTGGACTTTTCCCAACTTTTTGAAGTACCTTTGTAAATACTTCCTGTCTTTTCTCCATGAAGGTAGAGGCTATACTTACTATGAAGGAAATGAAGGAAAGCAGTGGTCTAAGCGGAGATGGAGCTACCATGCCTGAGCCTTCTTGGATGTTGGCTCATAAGAATGCAATTTCCGTTAACTACAGAGATGGGAAAGGACCAATAAACAGAAAGGGTAAATAAGGACGCTCCAAGAAGTAACTGCTTAGGTTCAACTACGATACTGAGAAGCAGTATCTTCATCCCCGTGTAAAACACAGTTGGGGACTCTGGAGCCTTGGTGGCGCAGTGGTTAAGCATGTGCCCGCTCATCACAAGGTCAGCAGTTTGAAACAACTAGCTGCTCCTTGGGAGAAAGACAGGGCTTGCTACTCTGGTAAAGAGTCTCAGAAACCACAGGGCAGTTCTACCCTGTCTTATGGGGTCACTATGAGTTACAATTTACTCTATGGCAGTGAGTTTAGTTTGATTTTGGTAGCACTTATATGATTTAATATGATCCTGTAATTTAAGAACTTTAAAAATCTAATTTAACCTTAGAAAAACTTTTAACATTATAAAGAATGGAAGGACTCAAGTACTCCATCATTGCAAGAATACTTTATTC
>NW_022103906.1:99072357-99096920 GCF_000313985.2 Echinops telfairi | reverse complement strand
ATGGAAGAAGCACACCAGCCTGTGCGATCACAAGGTGTTGAAGGGATCAGGTATCAGGCATCATCAGAACAAAAAGTCATATCATTGTGAATGAGGGGGTAGTGCGGAGTGGAGACCCAAAGCCCATTTGTAGGCAACTGGACATCCCCTTACAGAGGGTGTCAGGGAGGAGACGAGCCAGTCAGCATGGGATGTAGCAACAATGAAACATACAACTTTCCTCTAGTTCCTAAATGCTTCCTCCCCACCATCATGATCCCAATTATACCTTACAAATCTGGCTAGACCAGAGCATGTACACTGGTACAGATAGGCATTGGAAACACAGGGAATCCAGGACAGATGATTCCTTCAGGACCAGTGGTGTGAGTGGTAATACCGGGAGGGTGGGTTGGAAAAGGGGAACCGATTACAAGGATCTACATATAACCTCCTCCCTGGGGGACAGAAAACAGAAAAGTGGGTGAAGGGAGAAATTGGAAAGTGTAAGATATGACAAAATAATAATTTATAAATTATCAAGGGTTCATGAGGGAGGGGTGAGCAGGGAGGGAAGAGAAAAAATGAGGAGCTGATGCCAGGGGCTTGGGTGGAGAGTGGATGTTTTGAGAATGAGGGCAATGAATGTACAAATGTGCTTTACATAATTGATGTGTGTATGGATTGTGATAAGAGTTGTATGAGCCCCTAATAAAATGATTAAAAAATAAATGTTTTTAAAAAAACTAAAAAAAAAAAAAAGGAGGAGGGGTATTTGTTGAATATCTACTACCTCTCATCTCCTGTCTCAAAGGCTTTACCTAGCTTATCAAATTTATATCTCAAGACATACTAATGAGTATGATTTCCATTTTTGAAATAAGAAAATTGAGGTTAAACAACTGCCCCGCCATCGTGCCATCAAGTCAGTGGGAGAGCAGGACTCTTCCCAGCTGACATGGTGACCAGAATGGTCCATCGAAGGAATGCTGGTATATACTACACACAGACACCCTGATAAAGATCAAACACCCTGGCTTCTGTTTCAGCTTTCTGGCGACCTGAAATAAAACTTCTTTTTAACCTTACGCATAAACTTTTTTCTCTCTCTCTCTTAAATTTAAGACATCACTTCACTGGTCACAGATTTATGCCGCCAGGTACACTTCTATACCCCAACTGCCTTAGTGCAGTATCTGTTTTGTGAGGGTTCGTTTTATGTCAACTTGGGTGGGCAGGATTCTCCCAGGACATGACGTAGCATGATGCTGTGAACTACATGATGGGATCTTCTGTGAAGCAGCCAAGCCGTTATGGGGAGAAGACACATCCTTACTCTGGTCACAGCATTGTTACAAGGCTGAGGGCAGGGTTCTTAGGGTGGGGCCTACTCTTACTATAGATGTCCTGTGTGCAGAAGCTAGGTCCCTTTTGCAGGATCTGGGTCCTGCATCTGGTCCGCCGGTGTCATGCTATCTCCCAGGAGCCATCAGTATACTGCCTGGGATTTAGTCAGCTGACCTCTCATTCATTCAGCTTGGCATCCACCAGTGTGCGGTCTCCCTGCTTCCTGTTGCTCAGCTCAGGCAGCTACGGGAGCCAGGAGAAGCCTTCAGCTTACATCTGACCTGAGGCCTTGAACCAGTTTGGACTAAACTACTTGTACAATTGTGTGAGCCATTTCTCCACCACCTCCCGAATAGTTTTGTTGCGATAAAATTCACCAGTCATCCACTTCGACATTTCAATTATGTTTAAAAGGAGTTGTATGGGCACCACCACAATCCGATCCAGTACATCTTCCCTCCTTCGTGTTCACCATTTGCTTCCCAATTCCCCTCAACCTTCCTTCCCGGCCCGTTTCCCCGACAAGCCATTACATCAATGATTGGGTCTATGCATCGGCCCCTTCTGTGCTTTGTACACTGGGAAGCACACCAAAGACCAAAAAAAGGAAAGAAAAGGGCCCCAGCAATATTAAATAAGGAAACTTCTGTCCAGCAACAAGGAAGAAACATTTAGCCCTACAACAAATTCAGGATGGGTGAAGCAAGAGGGCCATAGCCGACCAGGCACCCTATTAGAACCAGAAGAACTGGAGAGGCTAGATCGAAACCCCTGCGTACACATCAATATAATGCCCACATGAAGGGAGCTGATTGTGCAGATCCGTACCTCTCGTATTATCCTATTCTAAGGAAAACAAAAGGACAAAAAAAGTCGTCCTTTATCTCATAAACTGTGGGCTTTTCGATAGTTATAGGATTCACAGTGCCCTGAATGCAGAGAAAAAAGTGACGTACAAGCAGTTTCTCCTTTCAGGGGCAGAGTACTGGATTACCGACGATGAAAATGAAGGCTCTCCAGAACCAGAGAGAGCCACGTCCAGCCCAGCCCCAGTAGAGCTGGGAGAGCACCCCGTACAGACCCTCCAGGAAGGCCGTCAGGGGACAGGACACAGCACGACCCTGTGTTCATTTCAAGCAATGAAAAAAGAAATTTCCTACTAGAGCCCGTGGAGTTTGCGCTGCCCATGGAATAAGAAGTGAAACCAGGTATATTTGCGAATTTTGTAAGGTACCGCTTCACAGAGAAAAACGTTAAACAAAGTACCACACATTAAAAAAAAGTACTAGGAACCTTTGTTTATATAGAGGTCCTATGCTAACTACAATATATGAAATAATTGTAACTGTTTAGGATAAGATCTCCAAAAGTAATCAAACCAAAGGGCGAGGAGATAACTTTGCAGTGTCTCAGGGATGATATCTGCACAGTTGTAGAGCACAGTAACAATAGTACATTGTATAACAAAGGAACATATCTCAACAAATGAACACTGGGGAACAAAGAATGTATTTTTTGTTTGATATACTGTATTTATTTTTACTGTTTTTCAAAGTAATATGGATTATGTTGATTATTTTTACAAGAAGTTTATAATTTCATGAAAATTACAGTTCATAAAATAATGTTCCACATACATTGCAAAATATTATTTCATAAAGTGAGACATTTTATATTCAAAACCTGAAAGTTATAAAGAAATATGATAAAAAGTTGATGACATGTAAACCCATCTATGGTTTAATGCAAAAAAAACCCTAACAGCCAAAAAAATACACGGCCACTGGGTAAGTTGGTAAAAAATATCTGACCTTTAATGGGATACGGTAGATCGCTATAAGACCCAGTCATTGAAGCACAGTAGAATGCTTCAAAGAATTTTAAGAAATGTGAGCAACTTGAGGATAGTATTGGAGATTTAACGAAGGAACAAAATTACCAGTTAACGTTTTCTTTTTTGCCTTTCTCAATCAGATTAATTGGAAACATCTTGCCACAACAGAGTAAATTTAAAATTTGGTGGCATTCCCACATACCTATAAGGACTTTCTTAAAACTACACAACCAAAACTAAACAGAGAACTGAAGATGTGTTTGAAACTGATGCAAGATTATACTAAGCTTCCCAACTTTGATAGCTTTTTCAACTTTGATATTCTTTATAACAGTTCTTTTTACCACCAACTGTATTTGTTAGCAATTGTTATAGATTTGAATCAATTTATAATAATGTTGCTCTTTATTCTGGTTTCTGAGTCAGATTTCATTTGCAAAGAGGTTTCCACTAAGGAGAAAAAGTCTGAAAAACACTGTTCTACATATAGTATAATCCCTACCCAGATACTAACATGCAAGTGATTAAGTAATAGGAAGTCAGATAACAAAACAACAATTTCAAGCAAGGGTGATGAGACTAGACTTCAATAAAGAGTGAGAAGAGACAATAATTCACCACTAACTCACTCAGTAAGGAAATGCACACCTCCCCTAAAATCACTGCCATCAAGTTAACGTTGCTGACTCATAGTGACCCCCTGTGAGTGTCCAAAACTGTAACTGTTTACATCAGCGGTTCTCAACTTGTGGGTTGAAAACCCTTTGGGGGTTGAACGACCCTTTCATAGGGGTCGTCTAAGTCTAAGACCATCGGAAAACACACATTTCCTATGGTCTTAGGAACCAAGACACTGTTCCTCCATCGTCTCCAGGAAGGTCCTTCCACATGCAGACATGCCCACATACAAGTACCTGGTATGAAGACTGTTACCCATGCTACACCATGCTTCAAGACATTTCATTTATTTTTTATTAAAAGTCAGTATTTCACCATATATAATTACATATTGTTTTGTGATTAATCACTATGCTTTCATTATGCTCAATTTGTAACAATGAAATCACATCCTGCATGTCAGCTAATTACACTACGATTCATAACAGTAGCAAAATTACAGTTATGAAGTAGCAATGAAAATAATGTTATGGTTGGAGGTCACCACCACATGAGGGCCTGTATGAGAGGTTCACAGCATGAGGAAGGCTGAGAACCACTGGTTTACATAATTACAAAAACCAGTCTTTCTCCCTTATAGCTGTTGGTAGTTTCAAACTGCCAACCATTCGGATCACATCCCACCTCATAATCACTGTACCACCAGGGCAGCTAGCATTAAAAGGCCAAACTCATTGTTTTGCCTTTAAGAGTTAATCCTCTGATATAGTTTAAAATATTCAGATAGAAATGAGCTAAAATGTTTACAGCTATTGTAGCCAAAGCTAATACTGTTGATGAGGCCCTCCATGTGACCAAAGATGTCAGTGTACTTCCTGCCACTGAGTAACCTCAGAGCGTGGGGTCCGAGTGCAGAGGCGCGACCCTCCACACAGCGAGTTGTCTGTTTAGTCAGAATCAAACCCAAGTGTGAAATTATTACAAAACACTAAGTTTGACATTTTAAAATATAAAATAAACTTGTAAAAAGACCACATTTTAAAAATAAACAAACAACAAGAAAACACATCTGTTTTTTATATTTTATTTAGGAGAAAAAAGGTACTACTGAGCGTAATAAAAACTACACGATCAGATATTCAATCATTTGCCTGTGATCATAATTCTCAGTGCTAACAAAGATCTTGTAAAGGCCAGTTTTACACAAAAACAGAAACGGCAAGTCAACCTTGGAGTTTCAAATATGCATGGAACTGATTTTGTATGACTTTTCTGCTGTGAACAAGAGAAAGCAAAATGAACTAGACCTCAGCTCTGTACCCAAAAGTGTTAATAATGCTTCTAGGGAAACACTCCCATCTTGTGGACTTCTTAGATATTGCTAACAAAGGTCACCTCATAATGGGGTTTTAAACTCTTAAGAATACTTTGATTTAAAATTATGAAATGACCAACTTTTATTTAAAAAACAAGTAAGCTCGGGGAGAAAAACTGGTTACCCGCACTTTAAAACTCAAACCAAACTCACTGCCGTCTAGTCTTTGCAGAACTCCTATCGACCCTACAGAACAGGGTAGAGCTGCCCCATGAGTTTAGTGAGACTAACTCTTCACCAAACCAAAAAACCAATTCTGCTATTGTGTCGATGCTGACTCACAGCAACCCCCTGTGGGTTTTCAAGACCGTGGCTGTCTGCGAGAGTAGAAAGCCCAGTCTTTCTCCCACAGGGCTGGTGGTTTCGAACTGCCGATCGTGTGGGTCGCAGCTAAGCACGATGCCACCAGGGTGGTGGCCACTGTGTGCATGCATATTACTGCTGGTCCTAACTATAGGGGCGTGCCTGTGGTTTGGGTGGCACAGACCAGATGAGCATGGGTGGAGTCCATCTGTCCACAGGGCTGTGATCTTGATGGAATCAGATCACCAGGCCTGTCTTCCATGGCACCACGGGGCAGGTTCACCTGCCAACCTGTATGTATGTTAGCAGCTGAGTGCAAATCCTTTGAGCCACCCGGGGACTGTGACCTTATACGTAATGTTGAGTTTCCATTTGACATATAAAAATGTGGACATGCGGGGCCGGGCAGTGTTTTGTTCTGTTGTGTACTGGGTCACCGTGGGTTGGAACTGACTCAATGGCACCTCACAACCACAACAACAGAGGAATTGAATTTGTGGTTTCAAAGAGCTCTAGATAACATTCCTAGGTTTCTGAGCACAGACGGTAGCAATGCACAACTAGGATTCGCCGTTCTGCATTAGTATAAAACGCTGGAAATTGTTTAAGATTAATGCTGAAAAATATTTTTTGAAATCAACTTACCCTATTAAAAGTAAGAGAAAAGCTATTGAAATAGCAGCCTATAGGGGGGAAATTACAGCCATTTAGTGCACATGGGAAGTGAGATAAAAGCTTAGAGACAGATGCCCAGCTCTGTAAATGCTAGCTATCAGAAACGGTTTCCTGAAGTCTTCCATACGAAGCAACTGAAGTTACTAAATATAATTAGACCCCAAGAACTTGGTTCTATTTGGGGTTTTACATGAGTTGGTAGAAGTTTCCGTTTTTAAAAGTAGGTAGTTCTCAGTTGTGCTGCCCTACTGATGCATGGTTATTATTCTAGTCACTCCTGGACACACCACTTGAAGCAGAAGAAAACCCATGTGGGTATGAAAAGGAGGATTTAGCTCAGTGATGTCTGCCTGCGGCCCGCAGACGGTCGGCCTCATTGTGAAGCCAGGGCTCCGGTTGTGTGATCTTAGTTAAAGACATGACAAATGAAAGCCTGTTGCCATTGATGCCTGTGCTCGGCAGGCCCGTGAGTTACAGGAATCTGCTCCAGGGGGCTTCCGTAGCTCTCATCCTCCTGGGAGCCCGATAGCCAGGCCTTTCTTCCCCACATGTGCGTCACCCAGGGACCTGAACTTGACTCCCTCCCTCTCTTTCCCTCCTCGGTTATTCTCAGTGAGAGAATCTAGGTCGAGCCCATATTGGGGATCAACTATTACCAGCTATGACTGCTTATTACGAGAGCACCACACACAAAAGACTACGAGTGAACACAATGTCTGGCATAGTAAAAATGGAGCCAACGTCAGTCACACAGCGTTACAAGCCGCACTAACACCGGCTGATGGGAAGACCCCGAGAGAATGACCAGGGGCCTGCCTCACGACACGCTGGCATGAAGCAAGCCCACCGCACTCGGCTCTCAAGAAGGGTCACAGAGAGACACACAGAAGCTGCAGACACACAGCCTACCTCTAGCTGCAAGGAGACACAGGCAGCATCACTCTGATTGTCCTCTCCCCTGACAGAGGGCAGGGACCGCTGTGAGCTGACCAAGGCAATCGCCGTGCAACCCAGGTATCCTGAGACTGAGACTCCCCACGCCCCCCGCACGGGGACCCTAAGACGCATTCTAGCCACACGAAGGAAGTGTTCATCTGAGTGGAATTTTTTCCTTTATCATTTACTGTCCTCACACAACCCACACTTTCTTGATCCAAATGCTATATAGTTTCTTCTCTCAGAAACGTGCACTAGTAGAAGCACAGAATTTGGCAATGCTTATGCAAGTTAGTCTGTGAAGCTGGAAGTGTAGTTCAGGAGATGCGTATTAGATCCATACCTACTGGATTCCAAGCCCTAGAGGCTCTGAGTGTTGTTAAAATAGTCAGCTGCTAACCAAGAGGCTGACAGTGTGAACCCACCGGCCACGCCACAGGCGCAAAGGCAGGCAACCTGCTCCCATCGATGACAACTTCGGAAACCTTCCGGGCAGTTCTAGTCTGTCCTATGAGGGGGAACGACTCAAGAGCACTCAACAAAACAACAAATCATGAATACAGCCTGATGAAACATGGGGAGCGTGTCCTGGTGACAGAGTTCCCTGAAGTAGTAGCCTTTACTTTACACTGGGACTGAAAGAACATGGCAAAGAGAGGGGCAGATGCCGAAGAACACAGTGGAAAGGTGCAGAGAAGGAGGGAATGGGAATGCGATGAGGCTGGAGAGCCACAGTAATGATGTAGGAGACTCCAGGTAAACTTGGTTTCGGTAACTAGAATGCTGACCAACGAAAAAGGAAGAGTGACGAATAGATTCAATTTGTGCTGTCAGAAAATATGAACCCACCAGAACAGGCAACTCTGCCTCAACGAAGTGCAGCCAGAGGCATTAACGGCGTCTGTCTCGGAGAGGAGGAGGTGAAACAACTGCTATTTGCAGACCACATGATTGTACACATTGAAAGGCCCCAAAAGCTCCACAACACGAGTACCGGCAGTGATAGAGGAACACAGAAAAGTGGTGGGATACAAGATCAACGAACAGAAGTCTATTGCTTTCCTATATATAGATATATCGGACAAGACCACCAAAGAGGAGAGCAAGAAGGCAGTACCCGTCACAATAGCCAAGAACAAATTGAAATGTCTAGGGATATATCTAACCAAAAAAACAAAAGACGGACACAAGGAAAACTACAGAACCCAAGACAGAAAACCAAACGTGACCTCCACAAATGGAAGAATATGCCATGCTCGTGGATAGGAAGACTCAATGTAGTACAGACGTCAATCTTACCCAAGGCACTATATAAGTTTAACGCTAACCCAACTGAAATACCAACAACCTTCCTCAAAGAATTGGAAAAACTGACCACCAATTTCATATGAAGAGGGAAGAAGCCTAGAATTAATAGAGAACTCCTCAAGAAGAAGGACCAAGTTGGAGGGCTTGTTTTACCTGACTTGAACACCTACTATACAGCCACAGTGGTCAAACAGCGTGGTACTGGTATAATGACAGATAATCAGACCAATGGAAAAGAACAGAAACCCCAGAAATAAAACCATCAGCATATAGACAACTGATCTTCAACAAGGGCCCAAAAAGCATCAAGTGGGAGGCGGATGCCCTCTTTAACAAGTGGTGCTGCAAATAATGGATATCTACCTGTAGGAAAATGAAACAAGATGTTTACCTCACCCCATGCACAAGAGCAAACTCAAGGTGGATCACAGACCTAGAAGTAAACCCCAAACTATCAGGACCATCAATGAAGGAATTGGGATAAACCTAAGAACCTTGGCTCAGGGAATGGAATAGGGAAGGGTACACACACACACACACACACACACACACACACAGGTGAGCCTGAAAACAACACGTGGGATTTCCTAAGGATAAAACACCTGTGTGCATCGAAAGACTTCACCAAGAAAGTAACAAGACAACCCACAGAGTGGGAGAGGATTTTTAGCAATGACACATCAGACAAAGGGCTTATTATTAAAATCTACAATACACCCCTGGGCTGTAAAAAGAGGAAAACAGTTAACCCCCAGAGGAAGTGGGCAAAAGAACTGAAAAGAAGTTTCACTAGGAAGGAGACCCATATGACCTGGTCACAGGCATTAGAAGACCCATAACAAACAAAAACATATTATTGAGAATGAAGGGCGTTGGAGCAGAGACCCAAAACCCATCTGTAGACAACAGGACATCCCCTCACAGAAAGGTCACAAGGCAGGGATGAGTTAACCAGGGCGCAGTATAGCGTTGATGAAGCACACAATATTCCTCTGGTACTTTGAGGCTTCCTCACACCCCACTATCATAACCCCAGTCTTGCCTTGACCAGAGCATATGCACTGGTCCAGATAAGAACTCACAACACACGGAATCAAGGTCAGATAAATCCCTCAGGAACAGATATGACAGTAGCAATACCAAGAGATTAGGGGGAGAGTGGGGGGACTGATCGACGGATAACAACACACACACACCCGAAGGGGGATGAACAACAGAAACATGGGTGAATACATGAAAAAATAATAATAATTTATAAATTATCAAGGATTCATGAGTGAAGGACGGGAGGGGAGGGGAGAGGAAAAATATGAGAAGCTGATACCAAAGGCTCAAGTAGAAAGAACATGTTTTGAAAATGATGGCGACAAATGTACAAATGTGCTTGACACAATGGATGGATGGATGGATGGATTGTGATAAGAGTTATACGAGCCCCCAAATAAAATGATTTTTTAAAGATATGAAAATAATAATTTTTAATTTATCAAGGAGTCACAAGGGTGGGAGGGAGGGAGGAAAGAGTAGCTGATACCAAGCGCTCAAGTAGAAAATAAATGGTTTGCAACTGATGATGGCATCATATGTACACATATGCTTGATACAATTGATGTATGGAATGTTATAAGAGCTGTAAGAGCCCCCAATAAAATGATCCTTAAAAAAAAAAAAAAAGTACAACCAGAATGCTTCTGAGAAATTGGGATGGCGGGATTTTGTCTCACTTACTTTGGACCCACCTTGAGGAAGAACCAGTCAGTAGAGGAGGAAATGAAGCTTGGTAAAGAAGGCCAGCAACCAAGAGGAGCCGGACTCTCAAGGAGATGGATGAGCACCGACAGGAGTTACAGTAGGCTCACACACAGGAAGGACTGTGAGGGCGTGCGGGGCCGGGCACCATCTCATTTGGTTATACAGGAGGTCTCCATGAATCAGAGCTAACAGCACCTAACAACCTAACATTTTCAATACCCCCAAACCTTGATTCCATTTTATGCTAACCATAAATCAAATTAGTTATCACTCTACTCGGGTTTTGTCTTGCTTGGATCCACACTACTGCACCAATAGGTAACATTATGATAGAGAACAGATTGAAATTGTCAAATATTTTGCCTTACTTGAATCCACAATCACTGCTCATGGAAGCAGCAGCCAAGATATCAAAAGACATACTGCATTAGATAAATCTGCTGCATGAGACCTCTTTAGAGTACTGAAAAGCAAGGATGTTACTTTGAGGACTTAAGGTGCGCCTAGCACAAGCCATGACATTTTCCATTGCCTCATATGCATGTGAAAGTTGGACACTGAATAAGGAAGACTGGAGAAGAGTCGATGCATTTGAATTATGGGGCTGGGGAAGAGTACTGAACAGACCATGGGCTGCTCAAAAGACAAATCTGCCTGGGAGGAAGTATCGCCCGAGTGCTCCTTCGAGGCAAAGACGGCAAGATCTGGTCTCATGGAGTCTCTGGAGGTCGTCCTGCTTTGGTAAAGCGAAGGGGGAGCAAAAGAGGGACGCCCTCACCACGACGATGGGCACCGTGGCTGCATCAGTGAACCACGGTGAGGATGGGGCAGGCCGGCCGGGTTTCCTCGTGTTGTGCACAGGGTGGCCATGAGTCAGAGCCACCGCGAGGGCACCGAACAACAGGGCTCTCCACAGCAACTCTGTTGTTCTTCTGCCTACGGCATCTACCTACACATGTGCAGTATCTTCTTCATATTAATAGCATCTTATTAGTCATCTTTCACTGGTCAACAAGCTGGGGTTCAAACATTACAGCTGACAAGTACAAGAAAAAAAAGAGGATATTTTAAATGGTTTAAAAAGTAGGCTAAATAAGTTTATTAAAAAAATGAAGTAACGTTAAAGAAGAAACGACCAGGATAAAGCTTAAAAGTTATCCGTGTATTCAGAAAATACTCGTTGGGTTCCTCCGTATGTGTCAGGCACTGTTCTAGGAGACTGGCTTTCTTAGAAAAGGAAATGACCTTTAAAAACAAGAAACAAAGCAGGGAAGACACAAAGGTAAGGTGGCCAGATTTTAACATTGGTAAAGCAGGACAAAAGCGGGGCACCATTGATAAAACTCATATCCTGGCGAAATAGCCACATGGCAGCCGAAAACCGTATACCCTAGCTTGTCGTGCATTCTTTCCAAAAATCGGGACTTTTTAAAAACACTGTGGGACGCGGGAAAAATTGTTAAAAGTCTGAACTGTCCCGCCAAAAGCAGGACGTCTGGTCACCTTACCCAAAGGGAAACGGAGAGAATGGAAACCTCTGACGACCGTGCCGAAGCCGGTTGGCACAGAGCAAGAAGGCTCTGGAGGAAAAGGCCATGTCTTCACGCACTTTGATACACAGAGTCACTATGTGCTCGCCATTCTCTCATCACTGATTTCCTCTCCACTGCAGGGGCCATTCCTCATTTTTGCACAACTTTCCGCTCACCCTAACATTATCACTGAGGTTCACACTTATCCCCAAACAGGTTTTCTTAGATCAATCAGGATCCCAAACTCAGGCCACCTTACACTACGGATACACTCTAATCAGCCCTTCAAAGCACAGAGGTTGTGAACAGAATTTCTCCAAGACCCTGCAATGGATGTCCGTGTGACTCAAGTAAAAGCCCTCACATTGACAGCAGTGATCCTCAGGAAGTCATACATAACTGGAACGCCCTCTGCTCTGACCTTGTCTCCTACCTGCCCTCCCTCAAAGATGACCCATCCTCCAGCCACACACCTGCTCCATGGTCTGTGCCCTTCGGGTCTCTCTGCCTGGATCCTTCCACCGCACAGTTCTCTCACCTTCTCAGTGTAGACTTTCCTGATGGCCTCATGTCAGGTGGAACCTACCCTTTCCTCCGCTCTTAGTTTTTCTGGGCTGTTTGTCACGTTTTAACATATGGCATGCCTACTCATTATAGGAGAGGGCTTCCACAATTCATAGAAAATTTCATTCTTTTTTATTTTATTTCCCACAGACTTTCTGAAAGCCCTGGTATATACCATTTACGGTCTCCTCACTCCCTGAGAAATGTAAGCTCCTCAGAGGTGGGGGCTATACTCTGTATGGAGGGAGCCACAGCCCGCCTCCTAGAACTGAGGCTGAGCCGGCAGAGGAACTCAGGGGCGATTTCCAAACCAATGAATCACTTACACTTTTCCCAGTTCTCCCCCACCTTTGGCATTGCTACTACTCATCTGGCAGCAATGACCACACAATTATCAATCTACATAAAAATTTTAAAAAGTGCTTCTTCCATGTGGGCTTTGTTGCTTCTGAGCTAGATGGCCGCTTGTTTATCTTCAAGCCTTTAAGACCCCAGATGCTATATCTTCTGATAGCCGGGCACCATCAGCTTTCTTTACCACATTTGCTTATTCACCCATTTGTCTTCAGTGATCATATCGGGAAGGTGGGCGCCCATTGATATAATTTTTTGTTACCAGTGGTGAGAGTGGTGATACCAGGAGGGTGGAGAAAAGGTGGGGTAGAAAGGGGGAACCGATTAGAAGGATCTACATATAACCTCCTCCCTGGGGGATTGAAAACAGAAAAGTGGGTAATGGGAGACGTCTGGCAGTGTAAAATATGACAAAATAATAATAATTTATAAATTATCAAGGGTTCATGAGGGAGGGGGATGGGAAAGGAGGGGGGGAATGAGAAGCTGATACCAAGGGCTCAAGTAGAAAGCAAATGCTTTGAGAATGATGATGGCAACAAATGTACAAATGTGCTTGACATAATGGATATATGTATGGATTGTGATAAGAGTTATATGAGTCCCCAATAAAATGTTTTTTTAAAAAGTTTAAATAAAGCAAATACATTTTAAAATGTCCTTGCCCCCATTCATTTCCATGGAAAAAATTAACAAATCTAGATCCCTAAAGATAAATAAAAGGATAGAATCTTGGTTTTAGTTTATTTTGATGTACCTGCAGATCAGACCTGCTTTTGTTAATTTTCACAAACAGCAGAAACATCGCAAAACTGGAAACATATATGTAACTGTCAAGATTATACCTGATGACAGGCCTCTTTGTTCTTGGTCTGCAGGATTACTCTTCACCTTACATTTGAAAATAAACCTGGGATTTATCTTTATCTAAGGGATTTCCATTTTAGAGACTATAACCTCCCCCCCAGCACGAGCCTGATATGGTCTCTTCTATTGGGGGGGGGGGGGCCTTAAACCCCTGCAAAGGGAGCAAACCCAACTGCTCCTCTTAACAGACTAAGCTAGAAATCTTAAACATCAGAATAAAATGTTTAAATGTACACTAAGGCAAGTGTGTTTGAGGAATAAAGAAAGACGCAGTAACTACAGACAAGACTACAATTTAACACATTCTGAAAGATGCCCACCCCAATACCGCAGGAAAGGAGAGAATAATTCCATTTAAACACTAAACTCCATGCAAAAGAAAAACTCAACCAAAACAGCAGGCACGAAACACTGGCACAATGCACTATTTCCAGTATCGCAAGACCTAAATTATGAGGAAAATTATCGGTGCAAAGGCCATGAGACCCCTTCTTCACTTATGATCTAAAGTAATTGGTGGTTAATTTTTAAAGTGATTCAAATCTACAACTGACGTGGTACAGGAAAAATAAAAAGCCCGTGGGGTGGGTGGCAGGGGTTAATAGCTGAGGCCAAGGCAAAGTGGCTGGTGAGGGCCAGGGAGGCCAGAAGTGCAGAGAAACAGTCCCATCCCACTGCGGAAGGTGGGCCCAACAGCAGGGCCCAATAGGAGAAAGATTACCCCTTGTTATGGAAAGTGTCTAAGCACAGGAATCCCATTGCTTTAGCCATTCAAAAGTTTTAAATCTGAATAAAGGCTGTATATTAGATGTCAACAGAGTTCAGTCAGCAACAAGCTATTTCCACTGTGCATATAGCCCCTTCCACAAGCACCATTGTCTGGCCAGCCAGCCTAAGAAATGGTGTCTGAGCCGTCTAACCGAAATGGCAGCCAGGGTCTTCCTGGAAGTGCATACACTGATCTTTTAAAAAGCTCCTACCACTGCTCACAAGTTTACTAAAAATACCAGAAATATAAAGTTTTAAATGAAAATATTCCAATGGCCTAAAATGCTATAATAAAAAGTAGAGAATATCTTTATCTTCAGTTTTTATTTTACTCCTTTTTCTTTTTACTAAATGTATGTTAACAACAACAAAAAAAAACCCTTTCAAATGATCCAGACAAAGGCTTTTAGCTCAACACATAATTGCAACAAAATTACAATAATTGTACCAATTAAAACAATCTTGAATGAACAGTATGTCATCTTAATGTTCCAATGGTTTATAGAGGGATCTACTTAATTAGCTAAAATTGCTTTCCAGTGCTAGTATCAAATGTCATTTGTTAAAAGTTGAACAATTTAGAAAATAATTTAACAAAGCAATTTTTCCAAACACCAAGAACCAAAATTTTCTTTTTCAGCAGAATAAAGCAAGCAGATGTGTCATCAAATTGCTATAAAATAAATGAGGCTTTTTATGGACAAAAAAATAAATTTTACTACTAGCGTTAAAAATACTATTTTCTGATTGTTTTTACTAAATCAGAGTTCTTTAATAAAATAAATGAATATCAATTATATCCTGCTGCTTTCTGTCTGCTGTAAATAATTTTTTTATTATCCAAATGACAAGCAAGGACATCAAAGAACAACTGTGGTTATCTAGAAACAATGTATCTAAACAGCTCTAACACAGAACAACACATTATTTTCCTATAGTCCTCATTCCTCATCATCGGACTCTACTTTTTGGAGCTACTTTCCAATGCAGTCTCAAATTCTGCTGATACTGTTGTCTCCCCCACCCCCTTGTTGCAGCTACAAAATCGTCCATGTCTCTGTCCCACACACCAGGCCAAACCCACAGCCACAGAGAGGAGTCTGACTCCAGGGCCCCAGTAGGACAGAGAAGTGCTCCGTGGGGTTTCCAAACAAGAACCTTCCCAAACCTTTCCCCCACGGGAGCACACTCAAACATAATGATTAAAAACCAAAGACAAGCATCCCCAAACCATGCCAAACCCAACACGCTCGTGGATGGCAGGCCGGCCGATGCTGAACTCAAAATCCATGGGTTGGCGGAAGGGCAAACAGATGTCACATTGCTCCTGACGCCTACAGTTTGCCTGAAGAAATAAGCAATACCAACGTCGGCATTCTATATTCTGTGTGCACTTGAACAGAATAAACTGCTCTAATACAACTTCAACAACAGCAAAACTGGTGTGCGGGGCGGTTACCGCTCCAGCCAAAGGGTTTCCCCTCAGCGCAGGACCACGTTGTTTGGTGCAGAAGCAAGTGAGGCTCTCATGCCCACCCAGAAGGCAGAGCCATGAGCGCACGTGTCTGACACGCTGCCTAGAACAGCAGTGGTAGCACTAGCCCATGAGATGGAAGGCGGGCTGCCCAGCCCACAGCATAAGTAACGCTGTCCCTCGGGTGTGGGTCTGGCTTGCAGAGTGGCGTGTTCTTTGGCTATTCATCAGCCAAAGGGACCATGTGACTGAGAGACTGAAGACCAGAGACAGGCTGACTGAGACAAGATGCTGCAGACTACAGAACTACATCATGAACATTTTGATACTGACTTGTAATTGATTCACTTCCCTAATAAACCCCCTAATGGTGAATATTGTCCCTGAATTCTACGTGGCCACTGAATGGATTTGAGAGCCCAGCAGAGACAGAGAGGGCTGTGGCACAGGAAAGCAGCCTGGAGGCATTTTTGAAGACCTCACTTGGAGGTGGAGTCTCCTTCCCTGCTATCTAGCCACAGGAGGTCAGACATGGCTTCCAGGACATTTCTGCATTGAGCTATCAATTTTGTTCTAAACGTGTGTTTTATCCTCAAACAGAACATGTTATTCAACACTTAATTATTGAAGGGCAATATTCTGCATCACGTGTAATTTCTCTTCTACTACTTAACAAAAAATGTGTGGTGTGTGTGTGTGTCTTGCAGGTACAGGGATCATCATGAGGGCAAATGACACAGCTAGTGGAGTACAATGTAACAAGAGCTGTATCTGCAGCCCTGGTGGAGCTGTTGGGTGGGAAGTGAACACAAGCTTCCCCCAGCCACTCTGCAGGAGAAAGAAGAGGCTGTCCTGCTCTTGTACAGCAGCCTTAGAAATGCAACATAGGACTGCTATGAGACAGAGTCCACTAGATGGCGGTGGTTTTTTTATATCACCCTGCACTATTCTAATTCTTGTAACTTTTGGGTACATTTCAAAGTATTTCCAAATAAAATTTGTAGTTTAAAAAAATGTTAAGTTCAGCAAGGGCATATGAAGTGCTTTTAACTTTGCTTCCATGAAAACCCCACTTCCTTGGCCAGCCCCAGCAGGAAGCAAAAACACAAGTAACAATTAAAAAAGCCTAACCCACAGTAAATACTCACACTAAACACGTTACATGAAAAAAACTGAACTGCAGAAAATAAACAAAACATCCAGAGAAACCTAAACCTCACGGCATCTCTAAGAAATGAAGAGGTAAGGTCTCAGGGCATCATGCTATATTCAAACTATCAAATCTACAGTGAGATTCAAATGGCTGCTCAGCTTTTTGATATCTGGTCTTCCTGTTACCATTCTAGAAAGGAAAACTAATAAATATGACTCTGGGCTTATTTTCTCATTTGAAGTAATTATCAATGGTAAATTAAAAGCCACGTTTTGTTTCTTTGGCTGATTTTAACATTAGGGTCAAGAGCGAGGGGAGGAAGGAGCAAGAGGAAGAGGAGGAGGAAACAGAAACTCAGTACCATCATGTCCACTGCGATTCGATTCACGGGGAGCCTACAGGTCAGGGTAGAACTGTCCTTGTGGGTTCCCAGACGGTTTGTGGGAGAAGAAAGCCTCACTGTGTGGAGCAGCTGTGGCTTCAACCCGCAGACTCTGATTCAGCACCCTCACCAGCCTCTCAGGAGGAAGAGGAGTGAGAGAAAGCATCTCTCCTCCGCGCTTCCCCATGCCACCGGAAGCACTGCAGGGTTTAAGAGAGCCCAGGGGCTTCGTGGTTCAAGCGCTCAGCTGCGACCCAGAGGATCAGCAGTGGAGCCGCCCTGTGGCTCTGAGAGAAAGCTGTGGAGGCCTACAACTATAAAGATTATAGCTGGGACACCCAGGGTGCAGTGCTACTCTGTTGCTAATACGGTCACAAGAGTGGCAGGGCCCTGATGGCAGAGTTGATTACTCAGGGGGCTGTTAACCACAAGGTCACCACTTTGTGAGAGACAGATGAGGCTTTCTACTCCCGTAAAGCATTATAATCTCAGAAAGCCACGGGGACACTTCTACCTTGACCTAGAGGGTCGCTGTGAGGTGCAATGAGCGCCCTGGCAGTGAGCTTGGTTTGGCTCTAGGAGTGGGAACTTGACAGCAGTATGCTGGGCTTTCTCCATAGGGCCAAGTGTACGTGTGGGATCCCCAGGTGATGCAAACAGCGAACATGTCCAGCTGCTAACATAAAGTTCAGAGGTTCAAATCTACCCAGGGGTGCCTGAAAAGAAAGTGGCCTGGCTACCTACTTCCAAAAATGTCAGCCATTATAAAGCCTATTATCCTAGTTTCCAACAACAGGATTATCTAATATAGTAACAAGAGCAAACAAGAAAAGACTAAATAAATAAACGGGACCCCATAAAAATGAAAACACCTTTGAATCAAAAGCCTTGACCAAAAAGTATGGGGAAACAAGCCACAAACTGAGAGAACAGCCAGCACGACTCTAACTACGGGGTTGCTGTGAGTCAAAACTGAACAGCAACTATTTGTCATTATTGTTGTGTTTCCCTTTGAATGTATACATGCATAATGATTTTCCAATAAACCTGATGTGTGTGGTTACAAAAATAACGAGTGCATTGTAAACTACAGGTCTTAGATGTCCTCATTCAAATGACATCATTAACTAAAAGTATTAGCATGGCAAGAGACATGTACTCTACAATCGCCATGAGAGAAAAGGTTAGAGAGGAAGACATTTGTTAATCAACACTAGGTAAAGGCCTCTAGATGGAACAAATGGTTTATGCTTCGTGCTAATTTACAGGTTGGAAGTCTGAACCCACCTAGCATCAGCCTCAAATAAAGGCCTAGCTGTCTGCTTCCATGAAAATTACTGTCTAAGAAAATCCTCTGGGGACGTTCTATTCTGGAACACAGGTCTTGTCACACCAGAGTCACCTAAATGGCAAGTAGCATCCCTGTTTCCAGATTTTCAAGGTTCTTCAAACCAAATGCAGTACTCTACAAACAACATCAATTTAGACAGATCTTAAGACTCCAAGACCCCAGCCACTAGTCAATTCCAATTCATAGAAGGGCAGAGAAGAACAGCTCCAAAGAGTTTCCGAGGCCATAAATCTTTACAGGAACAAACTGCCTCGTCTTGCTCCCTCACAAGGGGGGGGGGGGGGTGTGATTTAGAACTGCTGACCTTGCAGTTAGCAGCCAGCACATAACTCTCTATATATATCACCAGGTCTCAACCTCAAACTATTTCATACGTAACTAAGGCACTCCTTCACCTTAGCTGATAAAACTATCGACCTTCAAGTTTAATTCAAGTTCCTAAACGAAGTCTTAATCTTTTCTCTTATGTATTTTCACACAGACACACATATCAACAAAATATTCACAGGGAGAACAAGTATAAAATACTACCTGTTTCTGTTAAATAGGGCTTTGATGTATAAATATCCCATGTGAGAAATATAACCCATTAGAGAGGTATGAAATACAATTATGCAACTAAAATTTTAAAAGTTAAGATGACAGTCTTTATGACTATTCCTATCTAGCATGCATTCGTGATTACACAGCACCTGTGTTCTGATGTACTGATGGGATAAAATACCACTGTAATGCACGACCAAGGAAGAAACCAATCACTTATCTTGTAACAAGGTTAATTCTGAAAAGCCAAAGAGCAGGGGCAATCCCAGCCTGTGCTGAGCATGTCCCACTGCCATCTGCTGGAACGCGCACTTGGTGCAGCTCACAAATGCAATGACTGATGTAGCTTAGGGTAAACTACACACAGCAAAAACAAGAAGTGCACAACCTTTGTAAAGTAATGCAGCCAGCAATGTTTTATTTGCACTAAATAGTAAGTAAACTATTATGTTTATATCACAAGTCATTTGAAGCACTTTTTAAGTCTCTACTTCAGATTTAAAAAATGATTAAGCTTCAAAACCTGTTATTTATCTCAAAGACATTACACGAAAGATGGAAATGAAAAATGAGGGCTGGAAACTAAAGAAAACCACATGCTGAGAATACTGTAAAGGAAGAAAAATTGCAATCTTAAGTTTTTCTAGATGAAGCTTTAGTATCTCATCTATATTTTTCAAAGAGTTGTTTCAGTTTTATAAAACTGTAGAGGTTCTTTGAATTGTCCTTTTTCCAAGATAGCTTATTTAGAGTAGCAATAAAATCTTCAGAAGATACAAAAGGGTCCTACAACTTTGTGAATTTGACAAAAACTGCTAACTCTTAAAACTGTAGTTTACTGAGTCCTAACTGCATGTCTTTGATGAAAACCAACTTTTAAAAAACGTACTTCAAAATGTTTTACTATAAAAGAATAATTCCTTTACTGTTTAATGCAAACACAATTTTTTTTTTCACCCCAGCCAGTGTTCAGTTTCTAGAATCTTGCAGAGAGTAAACTGTGAGAAACACCTGCACAAATGATTTGGAAAATGTACCTTTTAATATACAAAAGCACTTTAGAATAAGAAATAAAATGGAAATACACAGTAATGTTTTAATGTTTGTATTTCATATGTTTAAATATATATAGCCAATACAAATAACTAGTAATTAAGCATGCTTAGTATACAGTTTGCAGATTGAAAGATTATGAACAAGTAAAGCTGCAAATTTTACACATTATATATATATATGCTAATACAACTCCAAAACTTTCATGGAAAATAATAGAACGATTCACTTGCTTTGGAACTCTCTATTTTGTTCATATTCATTTTGTTTATATGCATTACATTTTCCAAAAGTTCAATCTAAATATAAAATTAAGTAGGTCAAATAAAATACCTTTCATAAATGGTTTTTAACGTCATTTGGTCTGGAACACCTTCAGTCTCTTCCAAATATAAAATGAGCCATGACGTGCGGTACGGCCACTGTTCAGTAAGATTGATCCAGCTAGCAAGGCGATCCCAGTTGAAACTAATCTGATTGGCTCTCAGCAATCGTCCTTTAAAGGGAAACAAGACATCTTAAAATTAATAGAAGAGTAAAGTACTACTGTGTTCAACACTGAGTACATTCACACACATGAATAATTAACTTCAAGTCTTGGCCTTAAATGTACACTATAAACTGAAGTCTAGTATGTACCTGGCTTCCAAAATCCAGTGTTACACTGTAAAGCCTATAAGGGTTAGACCCCATTCAGTTTCATTCCAAAGCAGTGCCGTGTGTACGTGAGGTCTGCCATGGCCTTATGCATGGTTCTTACCACAGACATAGCCAAAAACCTCTCGGAACATACTATGTGCCAAAATCTGTCTAGATGCTGCCCGTGATCAGACACGAAGAATTCCCAGAAAGGAACACATTAGCTGACCAACTGTCCTTCCAACCATAAAAGGACACACTTTAAAATCAAAAGGTGCATCTAGAGAACCGCTGAGAAAACATGACTCCGCAGCTGGGTCGACATTGTGCAGTGTCAGGTCAGAGCCGGGAAGGGCAAGAAGTCACAATCCTGGGAACATAAGGGGCCAAAAGACCGGCTCTCTACAGTCTGGGGAGCCCACCCTGTCTGTGCCTTGTCTTGTGCAGACAGTAAATCCCTTTGTTTCTCTTGCCCCCCGAGTCTGCTTTGCTTCACTTGATGACAGTAAAGACCAATAAGCTCCCTTCCTCCCAATTGTTCCCAAACTCCAACCACACTGGTCTTCAACTGTTCACCAGGGGTCCTCAAACTTTTTAAACAGGGGACCAGTTCACTGTCCCTCAGACTCATTGGAGGACGGGACTATAGTTTTTAAAAAAACTATGAATTCCTATGCACACTGCACATATCTTATTTTGAAGTGAAAAACAAAAAGGGGCAAAAACACCCAGCAGCCTGGATAAATATCCTCCGCAGGCCGCATGTGGCCTGCGGATGTAGTTTGAGGACCCCTGGCTCACAGTCTCATCTCAGAGCACTTGAACATGCAGTTCCTTCTGCTTAGGATGTTTGCGCCTTCATGCTTATTCAGTCTCAGTCTCACGTCATTTGTATGGTAGTGAGACGATTTTATGTCAACTTGAATATGTACTAAAATGTAGGGGTGAAATCCAACCTGTCAATCAAGTCACAACCTGATGATGGCCCCTTGGAAGTGTGGCCTTCTTATAACGAGGGGAAACTCAGATTCTCCCTCTCTCTCTCCTCCTTCACCTGCCTGTTTGCTGTGAGTCTGTCCCTGACCCTGAGAGCTGGCAGTGCCCTGCTGTTTCCACACAGCTTGGATGCACGCACTCTGCACGCACTGGCCTGGGATCTCCCCGCGTTCTCCATCAGTGCATGGTGGCTGTGGGGGTCGGAAGAGGGACTTGAGGACTACTCTCAGACTTAGCTGGACTGGCCTGGGATGCTGCTTGATGTAACACTCTTTCTTATGCATGGATGAGTGTCCCTGCATTTGTTTCTCTAGTTAACACGGCCTAACAGTTTATTTCTCTGATTCTTTCAACAACGCCCAGCATTGTTCAGGGTGCTGAGGAAATGACAATAAACACCCCAGCCCGTGTGGCATTGCACAGAGGGGGCAGACAGGCAGGAACACAGGAAATGCTGAGATGGGTTGGGCGGTGAGGCCTGGAGCACAGCGACTCCGAGCACAGAGGTCGGTGTGCCAGAGACAGAGCCGCGGATAAGGCAGCAAGGGAGCACGTCACTGAAAAGTGCTAACATTTAAGGAAAGAATTACCGCAGGTAAGAAAACTCTTTACTCGCATGTGCAAAGACTTCTCAGGCATCACAGGAAAAAGCAGCACGGAGTGCAGAGAGGCGCATAGGACACAGTAGCCCGAATGTTCAAGCAACAGCAGTGACAGCACCAGAGGTGGGGGAGGGAGATGAAGTCAGAGCGGCACAGGGGTGGAGAGTTGTAACTGATTGTAGGAGCGGCTTTTATTTGAGTGAGATAGAAACACATTACAAAGTTCTGAACAGAGAAGTACCATGCGGACTTCAATGTTCCAAGGATCCCTGTAGCTGCCACACAGAGGGAGGCGGTGAGGACAGAGGAAGGGAGACCTGTCAGAGGCACTGCAATGTCAATGCAGGGGAGGGAGACAACACGGAGGCAGAGGAAGGCACTCAATTCACTGCCATCGAGTCGGTGTGGACTCACCGTGGCCCTTTAGGATAGGGTAGAAGTGTCTTTGTGAGTTTTCAAGCCTGTAACTGTTAATGAGAGTAGAAAGCCTCGTCTTTCTCCCAAAAAGCGGCTGGTGGTTTTGAACTGCTAACCCTGCGGATCACAGTTCAATCTGTAACCACTGTACCACCAGGTCTCCTTGGATAAAGATAGTTCCCCAGAAATGGCGAGAATGGTCTGATTAGTCTGAACATTGTTAACTGCTGTGGAGTCAGCCAACAGACTGGAGTCAGCTGGTATATAAAATAAAGAGGTCAAAATCGTCTGCACAAAGAGGTAGGAAAAAATGTTGAATTAACTGAGAACAGGAAGACTATGGGTGGAGTAAGTTTGGGAGATGCTGAGTTTGAGAAAGATATCAGACATGATTAGATGTCCAAGGGGACACTGGATGGCTACACCCACTGGAGAGTCTTGGGCATCTCAGTGGTATGTAGGACTTGGAGGGTCGGTGGGATCATCAGGAAAGCTGGTATACATAGAAAAAAGACTGAGCCAGCAAAACCCCACAAAAACCATGGGTAAACGGAGAGGAGGAAAAGCCATCAATGTCCTAGAAGGAAACGGGGCATCTGTGGCCTTACAAAAGCCAAATAAAGAAAGGATTTCAAGACACGGGGAGTGGTCATCATCTTGCCAAATGCTGCTAATGGGTCAAATAAGGTGAAAACTAAGAACTGTCCGCTGGATTTTGAAACACAAAGGTAATTCCATGGCATGGGAGTGACCTTGAAAAGGCAGTTTTGCTTCAGGATGGACAAGAGGTTATTGGAACAGGTCCAAGAGGGGAGAGGGAGGGGCTTTGCTGGGAATCGGGTTGACAGCCAGAGGCAGCGTCTAGACAGGCTTGCAGGCCCCACGAGACTTACAGTACGTGCTACCTGCACCTCCGTTTCACCTCCGATGACATTTCTCATCACACGGCAGGCAGGGTGGTTAGGCTTTCCCCACGGGTGGGGCAGAGTTCACTCCTTCTCTGCTTTTCTCCATGACACTGACACCGAATGTGGCATGTACAGCAGACATTCAGTGCATGTTGTTAGAGCACTGAAGCATTAGTCATGACATACCAGAATAGCTTCCATTGTAAAGCTGAGACTCAAGACTACTGAGACCTGGGACTAACAGAATATAACCCTCTGTGCCATATAGCACCATACCCTGAGCCACACGGTATTAAAGCACACCTCCAGTGCAATCACCACAGCGTTCACACCAGTCAATAGTACCAAGTATCAATCAATGCCAGTCTAAGAAAAGGCAGATCTCACAAACTATATTGCTGGTAATGATAATGACCGTCTCATGACCAACTAGCTGGTAACTAATGGCGGTTAGAAACTACATTATTGTACAAAACAGAATTCCATACAAGGAATTCAGCCACTGAGCTACAGTCTTCAATTTAATGTCCCGGGAGAGGGACATATCTGATCGGAGCACAGGGGAGTAGATGAAGGGGGAGAGTGGAGCACATCCTGGCCCACCAGGCCGTGTGGACGATGTTCCCAATTAGAGAAGCCAGTCCACAGAGAGGACCACATGGCCGGCCCCACTATGAGCCATGACGCCCCTCACTGACCCATAGCCCTACAGGGGACAACACCAGAGGCACAGTGTGGGAATTGCGCCCAAACTGATCCTGCCACTCCAAGACAAAACACTAAGGGGGTGCAAGAGAAGAGCAAGGGAATGGGGCGGCAAGGTCCCCAGGGAA
>NW_022103906.1:99054914-99070813 GCF_000313985.2 Echinops telfairi | reverse complement strand
ATGAGGGCAATGAATGTACAAATGTGCTTTACACAATTGATGTATGTATGGATTGTGATAAGAGTTGTATGAGCCCCTAATAAAGCGATTAAAAACAAACAAACAAACAAAAGACACTGGTTAATTATAACTTAAAAAAAAAAAGAAAAGAAAAGAAACTACTGTCATTATTGTATAAAACAGAATTCCATGCAAGGAATTCAGCCACTGGGCTACAGTCTTCAATTTTATTGTCAATATTTCATTTTCAATTTATCACATGAAAACTATAACAGGAGCATACAAAATCTGAATTTCAACGTTTAAAATAATAAGTTTATTATACATGTTAATATAAAAAGATCTGTAACAAAGGAAAACCTGAGATGAAATATTTTTTAAATGTTTTAAGTTTTAAAATAATAATGTAAAACGGATGGTTAATTTTCAATGTCAAAATTAATAATGGCTTCATTCGATAAATCAACCAGCATTGCTAATGTAAATAAAAATATCGAATGTGTCTTAAACTGCTTTGCTGGTGTGAAAGCTTATTTATCATGAGATAGTAAAGAACAAAAGTTACCCGTCACAGAAACAATATTAAGCAATCTTCTCATGGTCTGAGGACTTATATCACTGAACCAGTCCTCAGTCACCAGCAGTTTTGTGAGATCAAAGGACATCTGCCGGGTGATGGTCCGCTGCATCTGTCTCCTCCGGTACGTGTCCTGGAACAGCCCATGACAAAGAAGGGTGAGCGCCTATGCTCAGTTGAAGAACGGAAGGGCTTTCTAAGAAGCTAGTAAAATGTGAATACCATAAAAAGACTGAATTTTTAATCAAAGAACATTATTCCTCTCAGTGCTCACAGGAAAGCAGGTATAAAGTTCATTAGTAGCAAATGCATCACATACTATCAGCTTCAAGTGTACTTTAATTTATAGAAAGCTCAATGGCTCTAAAATTGTAAGTCAACAATTGTGTAAAAAGAAACACATTGCAAACTCTCAAAGGGATTCATTACACATAAGATCTCTAAAAACAAATAACCAAGTCTCTTAAGGTTTTAAGGATTTAACATTCTAATTTTTAGATTATTTCAAAGTGTGTGGCAATTGTGCAAAAGGTATGACTACTCTTATCACCCTCTTCCCTTGGCTAGCGGGCCAGGTGTCCCCTGGACGAAAGGGCGAGGGCCAGGCCTAGCACAGGTGTGCTTCCTGGACAGTTATGCAAATGAAGGAAGGGATGGCAGCACAGGAAAGCCGGCTGCCAACAAAACTAAACCACACTCCCTGCTATCCCGTCCATTTCCACAAGACCTGACAGCACAGACTGTAAGTGTCCTTGCAGGTCTCCAAGGCTGCACACCTTGAGGGGAGCAGAGAAACCCCATCTTTCTCCTCAGAAAGGCAAGTGATTTCGAACAGCAGGCCGTGTGATTAACAGCCCGATGAGCAACACACTTTACTACCTACCGAGGTGCCTGCATATTGAAGTAGGATAAACCCAAACTAACCCTCAGCCGAGCGACCCTAGACAGGGTTTCTGAGGCTGTACATTTTTCCAGGTGCAGACAGGCTCATCTTTCTCCCATGGACATGGTGGGTTTGAACCAGCGACCTGGTGGCTAGCAGCCCAAGGTTCAGCTGACAGCACTAAGAACAAATATATAAAATCAACATGTGGGGATATGTTTCATTTTAAAAGGTAAAATTTGCCAAGTTAATGTGTGCTGCTGGATGGCAGAGAGCAGATTCCGGCACCCGGCGACCCGACAGAAGAAGAAAGAAGCGCTGCCCCGTCCTCAGCTTGTCGCAGTGACCGTGTCAGTCCTTGGCCAAGGTCTTTCATGGCAGCCAAACAGGAAAGAAAGTGGCGTCGTCAGAGCTGGCATGGTTTAGCTGCCACCAAGCGGCAGCCTGACTGTAACTACAAGTGCACACTTATGCTCCACCACTTGTCTGTCTGTCTGTCTGTCCTACTGCGGCGGCTTCTGTGTAGGTACAATGCGGGAAGCTATGTCACCAGCATTTCAAATATCAGCAAAACAAAACAAACTCGCTGCCATCAAATCAATGCAGTTTCATAGAACCCCCCTGTGGATTTCTGAAACCTTAACTGTTGATGGGAGTAGAAAGCCCAGTCTTTCTCCCACGGAGCTGCTGTGGTTTCAAACTGCTGACCATGAAAATCGCACCCCAACGCATAACCACTACACCAGCCCAAAATGAAGAGGTTTCAGCACAGCTCCTAGACTCAGCACAGTGTCCACTTCAGAGGCCGTTATGGAGCACATCCAAACCCTGTCGACAGCGGATGCTGAGTGAATGAAGCAGAGCATTATCAGAGACAGTGCCAGAAGATGAGCCCCTCAGGTCAGAAGGCACCACAATGGGTCAGAGGAAGAGCTGCCTTCTCAAAGCCCAGTCGACCGCAGTGTTAGGGAGTAAATAAAGGCTAGAGAAGTAACGTCTGGGGGCCTTCATCTGCTGATGGGGCATGAGAAATGATAACAAACAGCTGCAAAAAGCAGCTAATCATCAGAACTTAGAATGTGCAAAGCATGAATCTAGGAAAACTGGAAGTCATTGAAAATGAAATGGAATGCATAACGATGGAGATCCTAGGCATTCGTGAGCTGAAATGGATGGGAATTGGCCATCTGAATCAGAAAACCACACGTTCTACTCTGCTGGAAGGGAAAAGTCCAGAGAACAGCATTCTGATCATCACAAAGGGCATTTCAAGATCTATCCTGAAGTACAATGCTGCCTTTGATGGGATTGGATCCACCCGGCTTCAAGGAAATCCAATCAATACAACTATTATTCAAATATACGCACCAACCACCAAAACCTAGTGATGAAGAAATCGAAGATTCTATGAACATCTTCAGTCTGATGCACTGAAAAGTACTGGAAATTGGAATATAAATGTTGAAAACAAAGAGGAAGAAATCATAGTTGAAAGATATGGTCTTGGTGACAGAAACACAGCTGGAGATCTTGAAAGAATCCTGCAAGACCAACAACTTGTTCACAGCAAATACCTTTTCTCAACAACACAAACAGCAACTGAACACATGAACTTTCCCAAACAGAACCCACAAAGATCCGACTGACTGCATCTGTGGGGTGAGATGATGGAGAAGCTCAGTGTCGGCAGCGAAAACCAGGCCAGGGGCCGACTGTGGACAGACCACCACTGGTCACATGTAAGCTCGGGTTGAAGGTGAAGAAAACTAAAACAAGTCCATGCAAGCCCAAAATAGGACTTTTGAGTTTATCCACCTGAATTTCAAGAACATTTCATCACAGTGACTGATGCACTGACACTGCTAACAGAGGAGCTGTGGGAGCACATCAAGAACATCACTCACGAAGGAAGCAAGCGCTCATTAAAAAGGCAGGAAAGAAAGAAAAGATCAAAGTGGATGTCAGAAGAGACTCAAACTTGCTCTCAATCATAGAGTAGCTAAAGCAAATGGAAGAACTGATGATGTCAGGGAGCTGAATAGAAAATTTCAGAGAGCAGCTTGAAAAGACAAAGACAATTATTGAAGTGTGCAGATTCCTAGAGTTAAGAACATGCTCAGCATATCTTAAACTGAA
Organism: Echinops telfairi; assembly: GCF_000313985.2. Taxonomy (NCBI): domain Eukaryota; kingdom Metazoa; phylum Chordata; class Mammalia; order Afrosoricida; family Tenrecidae; genus Echinops; species Echinops telfairi. The sequence continues at coordinate 99,067,217 of NW_022103906.1, read as the reverse complement.
AGAACTCAGAAAAAAATTCATGCTTCAAGTTGTAATATTGAATGATTCTATGGGCAAAATATTTAATCATGGAAGAAGTAGCAAGAAAAGAAGGGACCACAATCAGCCAAACTGACCCCCTCCCTAGAAGTATGTGCGACAGAGGACAACACGAATCCTATAGGTTGGGGAGAGGGGCCGCCTGCCACGCCCTCGCTGAAACAAACCCAGAAGGAACAAGATAAAGGGGCAGTCTGGACCCCATATCGGCACACCACGCCTGGAGGACGATGTCCCTGCACGGAGCTGCTAAGGCACAGAGGACTGTAGGCCAACAACAGCTCAAGACATGTTGTCCCCTTACTGGAGCATACTGTCACAGAGGACAATCCTGGGGACACATAGCAGTGAGGTAGGACGGTCTGAACCTCCTGGGGCAAACCAAGAAGGAAACAGAACAGATCAGCAACCAGCGCAAAGCAAAGCCACAAAGCTCCTAAAGAGCCCCCAAATAGACTTTAGGCTAGGAGGGGCAGCTCCCAGAATTGCCCCAGGACCAGTGGGGAGATAGTCATAAAGTTCAGTGGACAGACCTGAAATTATGTATGTTTTTTCTCTTTTTCTTTTCTTTCTTCTTTCAATCATGTTGTTGGTTTGGTCTCTGTCCCTGTTGGTTTCCCGACTCACATAAGACAGGCGTGGGGACAAGCTCGAGGAGAAAGCAATGGGGCTGACGGTCCCAGAGGGACTTGGGGGGAGGAGGCAGGGGAAGGGTCTGGCGGTCCTGAAGGACTTGAGGGGAGGAGGTGGCGGGGTTAAGGGAGTGGTGAGCTAACAACACCATAGACAGGGGAACAACTAGGGAACTAAAATCAACAACAAGGCAGACATAGAGATCCTGGGGATGTTGGAGCAACAGCAATCTAGCTGAGAGGAAGTACTAAGAGGTGGAAATAGGGGGAACGTGATGGTGGGGCATGAGGAAGGTAAAAGGAAACAGAGGAATAATCTAGGAAGCAAAGATATGGAGAGAGGTATAAGCATAGGTTTGTCCATATGTAAATACATTAATCCATAAAAATAGAGGTATTGGCATATGTACATATATTTGTATGGCAATACACTGAGGTAGTGGACAGACTTCAGGCCTCTGCTCATACCCTCCGTCAATACAAGAACACGTTGTTATAACAAATTAGCATTCTGTGATGCTCACCCTGCAGGCACAACCGCTGAAGATAAAATGGGCACATAAGTAAGCGGCCATCTAGCAGATAAGCAACAAACCCACATGGAAGAAGCACACCAGCTGGTGGCATCATAAGGAGTCACTGGGACCGGGGAACAGGCATCAGAAGACCCATAACAAACAAACAAAAACATATTGTTGAGGGGGGGGGGAAGAGCAGAGACCCATAGCCCATCTGTCAATAATGGGACATCCCCTTACAGAGGGGTCACAGGAAAAGGATGAGTCAACCAGGGCACAGTAAAGCACCGAAGAAACACACAATATTCCTCTGGTTCCTTGAGGCTTCCTCATTATACCCCCTCCCCACAACTATCATGACCCCAGTCCTGCCTCTCAGTTTGGACTAGACCAGAGCACATACACAGGTACCGATAAGAGATGAGAGCCCACGACACACCTGGCATCCAGGGACAGGAATGGGGAAAGCAACACCAGAAGGTGTGAGGATGATGCAGGACCCGGCGTGCTTCATTCTGCTGCACGCAGGGCCACGCTGTCGGACTGACTCGAGAGCACCTAACCACCACCACCACCACATTCCCCCTTCTGCACAGAGAGGGCTCCTGGGATGAGGTAGGATAGTGACCACCCCAGCGTCTGAAGAGGAGAAAGTCCAGGTGGGCGAGGAGGGCATGAGTCCTATATGGGAACACAAAGGAGAGGATGTACCTCGACTTAAGGAAGGAGCAAGGCTAACGAAAGCCAGGAGTTAGTCTCACACGACAAACTCACCCCTGCAGGTGTGGTGGAAACAGCATCTCCACCTGGCCAGGAGTTGACACAGCTGTTTTCAGCCCTGGGAGAAATCACTTGAGGAGCTATAAAATCTTACTCCCAAATACCCACTTTCCTTAGGCTGAGGTAGCATGTGGACAGAATATGCATGGTGTGGGGTCAGTGGGTGCATTTTAAGTCTCTAAGGTAACTAAGACTGAAGACAGGTTAGAGAGGTTAGGGACTCCCCAAAATGTACACGTATTATGGCTCTAGGTTCAGTGACGGAAAAATAACCTAAAGCTGAAAGGAAACTCAATGACAAAAGCTATTTAAACACTTACTTAAGACAATGTTTTCAAAAGTTTACTGTTTTAAGTAGCATCACTTTAATTCTACATGAATAATAGCAATTCGAACATTAGACTCCAACAAAAGGCATTTACCCGTCTATTGAGGGCTGTCTTGCTGCCGAGTTTCGTCATGTCCCCGAGGCTATTCTGTGAAACCCTTCTGTCGCCATCTTCCTGTAACCCTGATGGCAGGGATCAAGAAAACAGTTACACAAAGACCCTGTGGCTCACGCTCGGCAGAGAGCAGCAACACAGTGACAGCTTTCAAGATAAAATGAAGGTCGATAAAAAAACAAAACACACACACAACTGCTCATCCCAAACTCCCTAATGAACTTGAGGTTTACCTGTAGCATCTGAACATGGAATATCTCCATTTGTTGTTGAAGATACAAGAAACTTTCTTGCATTGCTTAGCCCACGACTATTAAGGAAAACAGGCAAATGAACAATATTGCGCATGTAGTCGTGTCCGTTTATATTTGAGTCACGAAGCACACTATTGAGGTTCTGGTTAATTGCCTTTATAATAATATGTGGATCACTTGCGAAAATGGCAATGAATGGGCCTTTTGAAAATAAAACTCGGACCTGTGGTAGAAGAAATATAGAGCTGTGATATAACTGTTAAGTCATCAGATGCAATAAAATATCTTTTCAGAATCGGTGCCATCCTTTGGTTACTATATTTCAAACATGCAGTAGTGTTTCTTTTTATCAAAAACACTATTTTACAAAAACTGCATTTTACTGAAGGTTCAATCTGTAATTTTCACCATTGGACAGAGACAAAAGGTGCCCATAAAACCAAGTGAACAATAATTGCACTGTTCCCACTTCGCGACAGTTGCACTCTACAGAACAGGTAAGATGATCGAGATATAGGAGAAACATTCACGCATGCACGTTAAGAGATACTTGGTCCACTTGTCTCTGCCTATAGCTATATTTGGTTAATTGCAGTGTACCTTACAGATACCAAGTCACTCCAGCTTAATCAAACTGCCACAAATTCTTCTCTGACTCTAACTAACAAGTACCTGTTAGGAAAAGCCAGCACCACACCATGGGCTCATGACATGCTTTCTTCATGTTTTTCCCTCATTCTGTCATTAAACTAAAAGTACTGCTTCAGCTGTTTAACCATTTTTGAAAAAACATTTACTATGTTTCTGAATTTTTAAATGGTTACATTTACATGCTAAAAAAGGAAAGAAAAAAAGCACAGGGCAGAAACAGGCAGCAATTTTCAATTCCATGTGATCATTTCATGAAGTCATGCGCCCTCTCAGCTGGCACCCAGGTACAATGTCGAGTTTCAATGAGGTTCAAACGTACAGTGTCCAGCATCTGAAGCACTTTGTCTTGTTCGCAGGCATCTAGCCCATCAATGATCACTACCAGCCTTGTCTGATTCTGAGTGAAGCTGTCGATGGTTTTTGCCATTCTGGCCATCAATTCCACTTCACACTTAAGGACCTGCACCAACGAAAGGTAAAGGGCTAAGGAGATCAAAAAGTAACATCTGTTTTTTAAAGTCATGACTGAAGGTCGTTAATAAAAAGTAATGGCCTGTAACGAACAACAGCTGTTTCACTGTTTACAAACAGACTACACACAGAGAGCAGCGTTTCCTCGCCCAGTGACACCAGAAGGTAACACTGCAACAATGTCAGCAGGGAAAACCGCTGAGTGACTTAGGTGCCAAGATCCCAGAAGCTGAATGCCAAAAGGCTTGGATTTGAATGCAAATTCAAATGCTCTTGACCCGACGCGAGAGTTGGCACCCTGATGGCATCCACACTTGGGCAAAGAAAGAGGAGCTACAGAAGTTTTAGAAAGTCTCCTTTAGGGTGTCAGCCACTCCGGGGTCCGGTGGACTCCTTCTCCTTCCATCCCCTCTCCTCAATGCCCACCACAAGGCAGAGAACCGTGCAAAAGGGTGGAAAGGCGCCATTGTTGACTATTGGAGCTAGACAGGGACTTCAACCTCCCGCTTCCCTTAAAGATGTGAAATCTTTACAATTAGATGAGAGTTGTGGCAGACTCGGTATATTGGTATAGCAATTGGGGGGTGGGGAGGAAAAACAATTGTGTGCATGTGCACCTTGTTGGTGTTGTTAGTGGGCTGTCAAGGCAATTCTGACTCTTGACATCCCAGGTGGGCAGAGTAGAACTGCTACCCAGGGTCTGCAAGGCGGCGCCTGCCTCCCCAAGTTCCATTCCGTCTTCTCGTCATCCATGCAATAGTACTGAGCACCACTTTATGCCAATCACTCCTCTGGGTATTGGAAATTCAGTGATGATGGGGCTGGGGTGGGGAATGGAAATGGCCCCTGCCATAGTAGGAAAGACAGACTGACTGACAATCTACTAACTCCCCACATCTTTCCACCACCTTCTCACACTGCCTTCGACTCTAAACCAGATGCCATGGGTTGATGCCAGCTCCAGGTAAGTCAGAGTCAACCTGCCTCCCACCCCTTTCATTGGGTTCTTAGAGATCTCCAGGCCTTTCTTTTGAAGCACCTCTGGGTGCCCTCAAGCCTTCAGCCTTTCAGTTTGCAGCCGAGCTCATTCATGAGCAGCCGCCAAGGACTACATGCACTGTCACCCACCGGCTGACACCACAGCCCATGGATTGCACAGCCCTGCCACATGAAGAACCCAGAGGCAGGTGTGGGCTGTAGGAGGTTCGGGTACAGGTAACCACTGAACTTGTTACATGCCATCAAATCAATTCCAACGTGGAGGGACCCCTTCAGAGAGGGCAGGGCTGCCCCCCAGGGGTCCCCAGGCTATCATGGTCACGGAAGCAGAATCTGGACCTTTGCTCCCACCGAGCCGCTCACAGATACCAACCACAAAACCCTCTCACCCTGTACTACAAGTGCGCAACGTCTGAGCTGCCTTGCCTGCAAACGCCCACTCTTCATGGGGAGTGGGGATGGGGAAATGGCCCTACGGTGAAAGCCCCATCTCACTCAAGAGCGGCGTGCTCAAGAAAAGGTGTCCTGGTGGCACATGGGTTGCTCACTGAAAGGTTGTTTGACCCCATCAGCTGCTCGAAGGAAAGAGATGAGGCCTTCTGCCCTGTCTATAGTTGCAGCTGCAGAAGCCCAAAGGGGGCGTTCTACCCTGTGCTACCAGGTCTCTGCGAGTTCAATCCACTTGACAGGATTTGACTTATGTACAAGGGAAGGGCCCTGGGAGTTTTATCCTCAAAAAAAGACAGAAAAAGAAAAAAGAAAGTCTCGTTTAGTTCCAAAAGTAAAATTCTATTTTATATGATTTGGTGGTTCAGTTCACTGAGAAAAACCAAAGAGCTCCGCTTTCCCTGCTGGGCTCTAGAGAGAGCCAAACTCTGACCCGCGGGGGTCAGCGTGAGTAGAAAGCTGGGCCTCCGTGCCGGTGGTGCTCGTGCTCAGGCCAATGCTCTCGCCCAGTGACACCCTGTGCAACAGAAGCACACCGGCCAGTCCCGGGCCATCCTCATGAGAACCATTCCGACGTCTGAGCCCATGGCCGCACCCACTGTCTCAACACACCTCCGTGCGGTCTTCCTCTTTCCCACTGGCCAAGCACAGTGTCCTTCTCTAGGGCTCTTCCTGCTGACATCACGTCCATGGGGCATGCCATGAGGTCTCACTACGCTGGCTTCTCCCCTCCAGAGAAAGGCCTGGTGATCTCCTTCTGAGGGGCTAGTCCTGGGCACAGCAGTCTGACCACGCGCTCCTGCTGGACAGATAGGCAGCATCTCTGCCAACTGTGCTCGACGTTCCCACGAATGGAGGGCCACACTGGCAGCAGCGAACAACAGTATGACCTATGGGAAAATCTGCTACCTCAGGACCAATAATGAGACTAAAGATACAACGAGGGGAAGGGGAAGGTGCAGGGAGAAAGGGGGAACCGATCACAATGATCTACATATAACCCCTTGCTAGGGGGTCAGACAACAGAAAAGTGGGTGAAGGGAGACAGCGGTTGGTGTAAGACATGGGGGTGAGGGGATTTATAAATCATCAAGGGTTCCTGAGGGAGGGAGGGGGGAAATGAGGAGCTGATACCAAGGGCTCAAGTAGAAAGAAACGTTTTGAGAATGATGGAAACATATGCACAAATGTGCTGGACACAATGGATGGATGGATGGATGGATGGATGGATGGATGGATGGATGGATGGATGGATGGATGGATGGATGGATGTTGCCAAGAGCTGTAAGAACCCCCAATAAAAAGATAAAGAAAAAGGAAAACCTTATGGATGGTGAAGAAATGTGGTGTTGCCCGGCTACACCAGAAAGAACAGGTCTGAGGTTTGTCTCAAAACAGATGGATGGATGCTGATAAGAGCCCCAATAATACGATTTCTAAAACCCGGCATGTCACTAACTTTCTCATTTTAAGCAAGCACTTCCAAGGAACACTTTAATCATGGCAGTGCTTACCTTCATGAACCCTTCACCTTTCAGTCTGTGCAGCCTGGAGGCGGCGTTATGTAGCCGCTTTCGCTGGGAATTCAGAAGAGAGTCCAGCACTTGCCACCAGGTCCGGCAGTTCAACACAAAGGCCAGTCCAACGACGGATGTGATGGCTATCAGAACAGCATTCACGGTCAGGTGTTTGGCATCAACTCGGAATATGGCCAGAAGCGTAATCCCGGCAATAATGCAGGCAAAGATGAAAAGGAAGATGACAAAGGAAGGGAGGCAACACGTTTTCTTCCACTTCTTTTTACCTGTGGCAAATTAATTTGAACAATGAGATTTAGAGCACATATCTAGGAAATCCTAACCATGGCAGGTTCAGCTACGCTGAATCTGATGGTCAAGGTGCGCTTTCATGAAGATGCACCGGAATGACTGGAATCTGAACACGCATCTACTCTGCAGCCTTACAGAGAAGGGAAGCAGAAGTCCTACCCTGTGAATCTTCAGTCTTGAAGACGCGAAAAAGCCTTGTTGCCAAAAAGCCAAACTCTCGTTCACAGGCATCTGAAAGGGTAGCAATCATCTCAGCCATTGACGTTTCTCCACCTACACTGGACAGCCTATTGTAATCTGTGAACAGAAACCTTGGGGGAAAGACAAAAAAGGCATGACTCAGACAGCTGAATTATCAGAAGCTTTCACATATGGCACGTGTGTCTCACTTTGCACCGTTTTCTTTGCCCTTTTCAAAATGCTGTACACAGGGTTTTCTAAGCACCCAATGAACACTTTGGACACTTGAGAGAAAAGTAATTACAACTTAAAATGTTAAGCCCAACAATGCCATCAAAACCCCAAGTTTTAGAATATCTTACTTTACCTATGTCGAAAACAACTACCGGGGTTTTTAAAAGATAGCTTGAAATATTCTTCCCGTAGTTACTCTTGGAAAGAACCTTGACTCCCTAAGGGGTTATCACTTGGGCTTCAGTGTCTGAGCTAAACTCTCCTCTCAATCTGGCAGATAAGCACGCCTCTCAAAATATCATCTGGGATCAAACTGTTCTATATATATGTTACAATCTTGGCTTACAACATGATAATTGTTCTACTTACTAAAAATATTTCGTTAATTTAGAATGTTTGTTTTTCTTTAAAAATGCTTTCCCCAATTATTCTATTGTTTTATTGTTTTCATTTCAGCCTATTATTTTTCAATCATTTTCTTAATACTCCATCTTATGTGCTAATTACCTTAGTTTTCTCTTCTATTAATGGTTCAATGTTTTATCTGATTTGCTTATTCTCTTTTATTTTCATTTGATTTATCCAAAAGAAGTAAAAAATCCTCAATCTTTTAGTGAATTTTTAGTTGTTTTTCTAACTTCTATTGCATTTTTTATGCATTTAATTTTCTCATTTTATAACTTTTTAAATTATACTTTTCTCTGGATCTTTATTACTTGACCAAAACGTTTTGCTTGTTTTTCTCACATGTATTTCCTATTTGATCTCAATAATAATTTTACATAGGAAAGCAAGCTTCTTTACACACATGAGGAAACAGCTGTTCACAGAAGTGAGCTCAGTTGCCCAGTTACACACTAGATCAGTGGTTCTCAGCCTTCCTCACCCTGCGAACCTCTCACACACCTCATGTGGTGGTGACCCCCGACCATAAAATTATTTTCATTGCTACTTCATCACTGTAATTTTGCTACTGTTATAAATTGTCATCTAAATATCTGATAGACAGGATGTATTTTCATTGTTACAAATGGAACATAATGAAAGCATAGTGATTAATCACAAAGACAATATGTAATTATATATTGTGAAATATTGGTTTCTAATGACAAATAAATAAAGTTTTGTCAGAAACATGTTTTCTGATGATCTTAAGCAACCCTTGTGAAAGGGTCGTTCGACCCGCTGCATTAATGGAAGGTAGTACCCAGACTCCTTGAAGGCGCCTTTAATAAATGCTCTTTTTTTCAAAGCACATTCTAAAACCGAGTGGAGAACATGACGCACCTCACTAAAGAGAAGCACTTCCCGTCGTCACCTGAGGGATGAGCTAATGTTTGGCATATGGTGCAAGAATGATGCTACATGATGCTAATTGGCCATTGGCAGCAAAAAGGTCCCCCAGCTGTGTTGTAAAGGATGGTATCAAGGAAGAATATGCAAAACAAAAAACCCACTGCCATCAAGCAGGTTCCAACTCACAGAGGCCCTGTGGAGCGCTCCTGAGGCTGTAGAGGTGCAGGGAGCAGTCAGCCTCGGCTTCCTCCCTCGAGTGTGAACTCCCATGCCCACTCATGTCCAGCCCAATGCCTAACCCACAGCACCTCGGCCTCCCTAACGAACACACACTGAGGAAAGGTTTACAGTCAAAGTTTGGCTCATCACAGTTAAACAGGTTACTTTAGTAGCATCTCTAGTCCTATAATGTTCATGAGGGAAATAATACATGACGTATTTCTCAAACTGTTTCACCAGGCCTTTATTTTTTTAATCAAATGTTCAAGGTATCATCGGTCTTTTTAGAAAATGTGTGCTGAGAAAGCATGCATTGTAAGCTTTCCTCCGTCTTTCTGATGACTCCTCCTGACAAAGGAGGCAACTCACCTCACAGGTAATGCCTTGGTAGTCTGCTCTGGCAGCTCAGGTGGATTCTCAAACATCAATTTGAGGAGGAGTTCCAAATAGCCAATGTGTCTTGCCAATCTAGTACTGAGGACCCAGGCCCAATTCCAACTCTCTCCTTCTCTTCGTCCACCAAAGTAAATCACAACTGGGATGTAACAAAGAGTTTCTAAATTACTTCATCTCAAGACAGAAACACAATCAGAAAGATAGGATCTTAAACAGAAACTCATCAGGTAAGTCAGAGTCTGATTTATCACTACTTGCAACTGTTGAAGTTATGACTTCCTCCAATAACCCAGATATTAAATCTACGGAATTTCTTGCAAAGGAGAATACCCTAAGAACAGAAATTATGTTATTTTCCACTTTGCTTTTGAATTAAAAAAAAGTCATGATCAAAATGCTTAGTATTTCCTAACTTAAGCTATGGGTGTAATAGTAATGGCTGTGAATAGTAATTTTCAGAAAAGATTTCAATGCAAACGATTAGTTAAAAAATGAAGAGATGTGTATTAAAAATTAAAGATGTCTGCTTAAATGCACATAGCCAGTATACTCGTGGACAATGTACCTTTAGGCCAATTTAAAATATACTAAATAAGATCAACTTTTCTACCCACTTATACAAAATCTCCAATTTTAAGAGACAAATATAGGTAGTATTTTAAGTGAAACAATGAGATTTGACATTTTTGAAAAAGATAAAAAAGCAAAAACTTACGAAAGAATATATATAAAGCAGCCAAGAGGCTCAATGACACTGCTATTCCAAGATTCGGGTCCACAGTGAAAGCGAACAGTAAGCCGCACCCTCCACAAAGTAAAAGCGTGAGAAACACGATCAGCCACGAGAACTGAAAGAGAGGCTCAATCTGCTGTCCCGCAAACGTCTTCATTTCATCTGAAAGAGAGGTTGGTAATCAGAGGCGTGAAAATCATATCTGCACTGTGACAAAGACAACTGTCAACTCCATGAAACGCTGTTCCATGTGCACACTGGACAGGTGTGGGCACTTCACGGAGCCCCGAGACGTGGTGCCCTTCATCATCGTGAGCCCAGAGGCCCATCTGCCCTCGCGGGACGCACTCTGCTCTTCCACATTCAAAACACACACGCGCACGCACGCACGCACGCACGCCTTTTCCACTGGTCAAGGTTTTGTCAGAATGGATCTTTTGTACCAGAAAGCAGCAGTGTACTTTCTCACGTTCAAATATACAAAGAATCACTTCACTGGTGTGTCTTCAAATGACACAGAACCACCATTCCTCTTTGTACTTCTCGTCACCTCTCCCCCAGCCCACCTTGTTACATTTGCGCATACTGTTCTTTAAGGTTTATGTTGAGCCCCCAAGGAGTCATTCCTTTAAACACACACATACACAAATGTGGGAAATTATGGACAGGCAATTCTAAAACCTGTCCTTGAGGAATGGGTCAGTTTGCTAAGGGACAGCTGCATGCATTAGAGGGGAGAGATTAGTGGAGAGGACAACTCAAGAAAAGCAGTCTGTTCTGGACCAAGAACTCGCCCTGTGCTGCCGTGCAGACAAGAGACGGGCTTGGAAGACGAGACCACACAAATCAATGAGTCTGTGGGAGACCTGCACATCATGGTTATAAGCAGCACGTAAAGAAAAGCTGCTATTAAAGTGTTTTTAAAAGAGAAAGTGTCCTAAATGGACCCGCTTTAGAAAGAGAACTCAAATGACGACGTGGAAGATTAGAGGGGACCAACACCCTAAGAAATTCATTTCGTGAACTAACATGCACAAACACATACATTAAGGTGACCAGATTTAAAGCGGGACACCACTGACCCGGAAGGGGGGGGGGTCTTGATTAAAAATTTGGTCTATATGGACCAAATAGACCGTTCCCTAGCTTGGTGTGCATTCTTTCCAAAATCCGGGACTTTTTAAAACGCCAAAAATCGGGACTGTCCGCCAAAAGCGGGACGCCTGGTCACCTTAACATACATAAACTGTTTCTCATTATTTCTTTTAAAAAGATAAGAGAGAAAACCTTGACATGCCCCCATACAGAGACTTTCTACAAACATACACTGTACCTTCCAGTTTCTTGAGTAAGAAGGACTTGCCACTTCCCCACTGAGCATATAAACCCACACATATGGGGGGCTGCATGGTGGGCTCACTGAGAATATCTGCCAGCGCACTGCTGTACAGGTCATAGCCGAGCATGTCGCCATCTGTCTCCGTCGGGGACAAGTGTCCTGCAAGCACAAAACACCATGCATCCATTCACAAGTGCCATCCTTCTAGAAAGGCTTGTCAATACTCACTTATCAATATTTACTTGGAGAAAAAAATTTCTATTTTAAAATATCCAGAATATTCAGAGGGGAAACATACTTTTAAAATCTTTGCGTGCAATGTCTTTTTTCCATAAGAATGCTAAAACCCGAACTACAGGGAAAGACAAAATAAGCTACAGAAAGGTATCATTTTAGGATGAGGAATTAAAAGCCATCATAAACAAAGAATAAGTTTGGGAAAGGGAGGGGGTGCGACACATTGGCTGGGCCCGTGATTAATATCTGTAACATATAAAAATGCCTAAGGTGTATTTTTTTTTTTGAAAATTTAAGTTTTATTGTTAACATTTTTTTCTTGATATCATCAGTTGGATTTACTTTCTCTTTAGATAGAGCCTTTTATCTGAGCAACTTTTTTCTTTCCTTTCAAAAATCATTTTATTGGGGCTCGTGCAACTCTTATCACAATCCATACATACATCCACTGTGTCAAGCACATTTATACATTTGTTGCCATCATCCTTCTCAAAACATTGTCTTTCTACTTGAGTCCTTGGTATCAGCTCCTCATTTTTTCCCCTCCCTCACAAGCCCTTGATAATTTAAAAATTATTATTATTTTGTCATGTCTTACACTGTCCG
>NW_022103906.1:99024749-99053537 GCF_000313985.2 Echinops telfairi | reverse complement strand
TCTATTTCCCCATCCTCATATAATATATTTGTATATGTACATGTCTTTATCTAGAGCTCTATAAATACCCTTTGCCTCCCAGCTCTTGTATTTTTAATATGAAAAACTCAAGAAAAATAGTGGGCAAAAAGACAAAGTGAAAAATTACAAATACAAATAGCCTATGTAGTATTTATAGAATTAAAAGATCTCAAACTGTCACTAAATTTTTAAATGCAAATAACAGTGGGATTGTGTTCTTACTGATCTCATTAGCAAAAGTTAGGCAAAATATACCAAGTAGGTGCAAAGCTGTAGGGGAAGAATTGCACTATAATATACAGACAAACAGAGAAGACATGATTACACACTTTTTAGAAAGTCTAACAAAAGTGTGGGCAGATATCTGCTCAGTTAGCAATTCTATTTCTGGGACTTCATCCTAAGCGTCAGAGTGAATGGACAGATGTCTAAAGATAGTCACCAGAGAAGTCTGGCAGAGCCTCCAAACAATTAAGAATTAAGAGGATTAAAAAAAAACAAAAAAGAATCAAATTGAGGGAGGGGGCAAAATGAGGAGCTGATATCAAGGGCCCAAGTAGAAAGAAAATGCTTTGAAAATGATGGACAAATGTGCTTGATACAATGAATGTATGGATTGTGATGCAAGATGTAAGAGCCTCCAATAAAAGTATTTAATAAAAAAAATTTTTTGAGAGGGTAAAGACAGCCAACAGAAAATGTGTACTTTCTATTATACTGTACTTATATTTTCTTTCTTTGAATTGAATGAGCAGACAATGAAAATATTTTAAATGCAAAAACTCCTCATAGGAATACAAGAGAACCATATGCACAGTGACATCTAAGTAAGAAGGTAAACTTGGAGGTGGCAGGACTCTCCGGCCTCTCCTGGTTCCTGGAACTACCAGAACCCTTGTAAATCCTATCGGACAGCTGTTCTGTATTTCCAAGTCCCACCTATGGACGGTGACATTCTCATGTCTGTTCTTTTCCATCAGAAAGTACTTTATTTTTTAAGACATCGTGCCAGCCATTACACAGGACACCCAGAGAGGACACAGCTAATGACCCAAAGCCTTAGCCTCAGACAGGAGGACAATTTTAAAAGAAATACAACAAAGTGCTATGCACAGGAAGTATTTAAAAACAGGAACTGTAAACAAAGTACTTTAGACATTCAAATGAAGTGAGGAGATTGGTTAAATTTTCATTAAGGCAAAACCTTTCTTTCACAGGGAGAGAGAGCATTGAGGTATTCCTGGTGGGGGCAGACCAGATGCCCAGACAGGAGCCTGCGTGCTGGGGCGCCCTGATGAGAGGAGCGCTGTGCTGACAGCAAAACACAACAGAGGTCATGCTGGAGGGGGGCTTCCAGAAAAGCAGGTTTTGCAGAGGCCTTAAAAGCTGATTGATGACTCTGAGTGTATTTAATTTAGAATGTTATAGTAAGAGTTATCATCAGAAGAATTTTAAAGAGGGAGGAGTATTTTCCACAGGAAAATGCAAACTTTCTCAACTTTTGCTACGTAAACTACTGTTCAGTGGCAATTGCAAAAGTGATGCTAGCCTTTTTATACTTATTTTCATATTTTTAAATAGAACATTGATTAAAAAAAAAAGCTCAGACAGAAACAAAGTCCAGTACTTACTAGCTCCAAATATCTGAGTTAAAATGCTTTTCTGGTGGCTGCAGTCAATGTTGTAAGGGGTCTCGCCAGCTTTATTGGGCCTATAAAGTAATCGTCCATCCTTAGGATTTCTTAAAAGCAGTTCGGCCAGTTTCCGACTCCTGCCCCGGATAGCGATATGCAAGGGAGTATCTCCTTTCTGTAAAAGAATGGGAGAAAACAAGAACGTGTGCATTTTTATATACTGGTGTGTTTTATGTGTAGCAACAAGGTTTGTGCTTCTGTAAAACAGAAAATCAGAGCTTTTCATGTTTTAGGAGTATGTATATATAATGTTATATACACATTTCAATAGAGCATACAAGGAAACTTCAAAAACGTTGGTGAAAATTTTTCATTGTCTTTTTATTCTAGATTCCCCACAAACTTTTTGAAGCCCCTCTCATTCATAGAAGTTAATTTTTTATTGCTATCCTTATCCACAATTTCTTTCTCTTCACTCCTTGCTTTGCTTTCTCCCCAAATTCTTCAGGACTAAGTTGCTTTTCTCTCTCTCAGCCTACTCACAGAAGACAAAGACAATTCCCAGCATACTGGTCCACATTTATTATAGGTTGTTTATCTATCATCCAAGCATTTACTGTCCAAGAACATAAACTGCCTTCCTCAACAAACGCGTATTCCGTTTCAGTTTTCTACTCTATTTGTGTAGCGAGCTTCAAAATCAATTCTGCTACCCCATGTAGCATTAGTGAGCTCATCAGTTTCTCTGACCTGTGTCCATCGTCCTCCATTATGGTGTGGCTGTGGTCGTCGTGGTTACAGGATGCCATAGTCAGTGTGAACTCACAGCAAGCCTGTGCACGCAGAAGGAGACACTGCCCAGGCCTGAGCCTCCTCACAACTGCCCCCAGACTCGAGCCCCTTGGGGCAGCTTCATTAGTCTACCTTCTGATCTCCCAGTCCTGCATGTTGGATTTCACCTTCTCTGACTACAATCTCCAGCTCTCCTCCTCCTCACCTCGCTTAGCACCACGCTGCCCGGCATCAATCTACCCTATGCCTTTAGAGGACCTCCAGCCATCTCGATGGGCCCTTCTCTTAATCTGCTGGCTTCACCAGCTACCTCAAGGCCATCCTCTCCAACGGCCTGATGCCCCACCCCAACCAGAATCACAGGGCTCCTCCACAAAGGTATCCAGTTCTTTTTGCCCTCCTTGCATTCTTGTTCTCTGTATTCTCGGATCCCACTGCTAGACTGATTCCATTATAAAATCCACTCAATTCAGACATTTACTGCATTCTGCATGCAAGTAGTTCACAATGGAGTGGGAAAATGTTAGGACAACAGGAAATGACTATTTGACATGGTAAGAGAGAGAACAAAGGCTTGTGAAATGTTCTGTTGGGATGCAGGGACCAAGGGGTGTGGGGGTGGGGTGGGGTGGGGGGTCAGTCTATAAATGTTGAGTTGGAAAAGTTGTGTCACATACATTTACAACAATGGCAAAAAAAGAGCAGTTGCTCCAAAACCCTCACTGCTGGTGAGTCAATGCTGACTCACAGGGAACCTACTGAACAGAGTGCAGAGTGCAGCAGGCCCAGTGGGTTTCTGAAACAATATTTATGGGAGTAGAAAGCTTCACCTTTCTCCCACAGATCTTCTGGTGGCTTCGAACTTCAGACCTTGTGGTTATCAGCCCACTGCATTAACGACTGCCCGTGAGTAGCTTCTCTACAACCAAATGCCTCATGGGGTGGGTTCCTTGGTCTAGACATTTAGAGTCAGGAATTTAGGGCCTCGGGCTGTCCCAGTAATTCGCTCAGCAATATGCTCGGTGCCTCTGCTCTCCCTCGGAATTGGAAGTGCAGTGGCTGGGGCCTTACACCTTTGCAAGCAGCCGTTTGTGACACACAATTGCTCTCGATTCCCCAGGAACAGCAGAGGAAGGAGGAGAGTCAGGAATAGGAGGAGGTATGTTAAGTGGGGCTAATTGTCTCCATGAACAACTGCTTCCTTCGCCAAGGATCATAAGAACAATCTGGTGTCCAGTTATCAACTGAACATTCTGATCAGTTTCCATATACAAATTCTGATCAAAAGACGGAAACTACAGAAGACCATTTCGAATTCTTAGAGTCTACACATTCTGGGGCCATGAAAGTTGGATGAACCCCTGAAACGACTGCCCTGAGATCATCTTAAAAACTAAACCCAAAATATACCCTGGTGGCTTCTTAAACCCCAACAACCCTTCTGCTTACTTAGTAAAAAATGTCTGCCCCGGACTTATGTTCTTTAAAGGCCTGTCTCTGTGGGATCAAACTGACCACAGCACTCAGAGGGTGAGCGGGCAGTGAGGGCATGTCAACAGGAGAGGTGTGACGCAGAGAGTGGGTGACAGCTGGTGGCACAATGAGGAGTGGAGAAATGGGTGACGGACTGTATGCTCTGCAGTGCACGGTCACAACAATAAGATAATGCAACATACTTGCCTGTCCAATTCCCAGCAAGCTAACAAAATAACCATAAAGGTACTGTAGCATCAAGATCCCACACAGATATTCCCCAATACAAAATCCCCCCTGGCTCACAAAACAATCCTGTCGACACAGGGCCAGACAGCGCTCTGAGAAAGAGAGAGAGAGCGCGCGCGAGCGCTCACCTTGTCCACAGCAGACACCTTCGCCCCCTTGTCCAGCAGCAGCTCCACCACCTCAATGTTTCTCATCTTGGTGGCCTTTATAAGCGGTGTCTCGCCATCCTGTGGGCAAAGGAAACGTTTGTGAGATTAATCGCTTTATTTCTAAACACTTAAAGTCATACATACATGCAAGTATTTGACTATCTTACTCTGTTAAATAGTCCATATTACAAATGTTCTTAAAAAATGATACTTTTAATCACAAAAAAAGTGCTTGTCCTTTTAAGACCAACCATTTGTATCAAACTGATTTACAGTGTTCGACCAAGAAGGAAATGTGCCAAATCAAACCAGGCAACAGTTTCCTCACAAGCTGACCCTTATGGCCCGGCCCAGCTACACTGATTTCTGGAGCTGCTTCTCATTCTCACTACTACCCACTGTCCAACCACAGAGTTCCGCTGTGAATGCCCAAGCAAACCAGTGTCTACCTTTCTTTACAAATCTATACCAGCATCACTTTAATACTGTGACTTACATACAACAGAGGAAACCACTGGAAACAAACAATATGCCTTTAGAAAACTTCAAAGAGGGTATTGTTGCTTTCAAAACCCAAATTAAGGGAAGCATGGTGAAATCACAGTTCAGCGCTGAATTAAGAAAGGAGCAAAGCATGATCAGAAGCAACAGATGGTCACAGGGGTTAACACGTGTCCAAAGAAGGAATGTTTAAAAAAAAAGAATTTGAAGAACTACCTGCAAGCCAGAAGGTGTCCCAGGAAATTCCCTGCCCTCCGGTACTGAAGCTACGGTCATTGGGTTAGAAATACGTTGGTCCTGATCTCTAGCAGAGGAAACGGGGTGGCCTTATGGGCAAGTTTACAATTTTTCTCCATTCAGTATGCATTTTTGCCATGCCATTTCAAGTCAGACCCCAACGTGCAACACCCTGACACTGCAGATGTCACACAATATGAGCAGAATCGGCCGTTCACAGTGGTCTTCTGAAAGGCAGCGTGTGTTCTGGGCCACAAACCACAAAAGCATGTTGGAAAGTATCTGCTGACAGTTATACTGAAGAGCTTACATTGTTCCTTCCGAGTGGATTTAACTGAAGTAACAAACGAGACACCGCACTTCACTGTGAATACACAATTCTTTTAAAGTGTGTTGTCTGACTTACAGCTTACATTAATAAAAACTGTGGCAGTGTCATTCTTACACCAAACAAAGGTGACAGGAGGACAAAAGCAAAGCAGTGCTGTTCCCACGTCAGACAGAGCTCACTCGCAGTGTCGACGGGTCTGTATACCTTTGTGCAGATCTCCGTGTCCGGGTTGCACTGTAAGATATCTCTCACCATCGTTGCATTTCCTTTCTCAACAGCCCAATACAAAGCCGTCTTATTGTCCTAAAAAATAAAAACCATGTTACAGATTGAGGTGTGTCCCAAAAAACATGTTGTAAATCCTAACTCCACTTGCTAATGTGTTTGGTCAAGTTGACCGTATCAGTCTCATTAATCTTGCCAGAGATACGAAAGAACAGGTTAAGTAAAGAAGGAAAGAAACAGAGATGAGCACACAGGCACTAGGTCACATAAAGCCAAGGACCTTCCCTTAGTGCCCACAGAGAGAAAACACCTTTCTCTACAACTCATCCTCTGAATTCAGACTTTCAGGCTCCAAAACTGTGAGAATGCAGATTTATGTTTTATAAAGCGCCCCCTTGTGATAGTTCTGCTAGAGCAGCACTAAATAACTAAGACATGTATCAGCAAACACTTCATGTAAGACAGGGTACTACAAAGTACTATTTGTAAAACATGATGACTAACAATCCTACCAGAAAGCATTCACAAACCTGTCCCACAGTTAGGTAACATAGTGAGAGGTAATATTAGTTCTTATTCTATCTTGGACTTACTTCAGTAATTTATTATGAAAGAAGTCTTATAAAACTTTAATATTACTTGGCTTTAAAAATCAGCAACATTACAGAGGTTAATAAAATATGCTTTTTGTAATGCAAGTCTATTTTAGGAAAGTACACTGGGTTAGAAGTCATTGAGGTGTAAGCTTTGTCATTTTGGACACACTACCTCAATATCCTTACCTGGGGCTTTACAGTTATACTATACTTGTCTGGTTTTTTGTGGGGGGGTTTGATTTTCAAAAGATAACAAGAGAATATATTGCCCAACCATATTGCATCATAATTGTCATAATTTTAGTGTTCTAACATTCATCCTCCCCACAATTATATACTTGGTCTTGATCAGATCATTTAAGTTCCCATCAAGCTCAAAAACCAAAAATAGAGCCCCGGGACCTTAAAAGCAGAGCTAAAAGGGAAAGAAAAAAAACATTGAAGAGTATATGATTGTCAGACAAAAGAGTTAGCTAAAACTCTTGAGTCTAGATACATCTTTCAGTGAAAACGTGATTTTAACCCAATTAAACAGTGCATGGCTTTCTGTGGCTCCAACATTGATTCCCATATCAAAATGTTCCTAATGGAACTCCTTTTCGCTAAATGTAAACTTGTTCCCCACATAGCATAGCACTCAAGACTCCCCCTCTGACCCTCATGCCCTTTCCATTTCCAATTTCCAACCTCCTCTTCCACTCCAATGCCAACCTAACTGATTCAACACCTACAGAGTACAGCCTTTCAAATTCCTATTCTCTTGAAATTTTTATTTTATTATTCTGCTAGCCTTGCCTGAAATAGCCAACTCCTCTTCTTTATCTAAATCCAACTCGCCTTTCAAACTTGGCTCAAATCTTCTCTCTCAAGAGTCTTCCTGAGTGTCCTTTTCCTCCTCTCGAGACCGACACCAAAGCTTTCGTGATGGAGTCCACTGCTGACCACTCTGTGCCTCACTCTTTCCTTCCCATGCACTGCCATAGGGTTATGTATTATAAAGAGTGTGCGTGCATGTGTGTGTGTGTGTATACTCAAGTATAAGCCGAGTTTTTTAAGCATTTTTTATGCTGAAAAAGCCCCCCAGTTTTTTGTGGTAAAATTAGGTGCCTTGACTTATACTAGAGTATAAACGGTATATCCAAATAAGCATAGAGTAATCACAATTTTCCACTCTAAAATATGTCTCTTTTTTTAAAATCATTTTATTGGGGGCTCGTACAACTCATCACAATCCACACATATATCCATTGTGTCAAACACATTTGTACATTTGTTGCCCTCATCATTCTCAAAACATTTTCTTTCTACTTGAGCCCTTGTTATCAGCTACTCATTTTTTCCTCTCCCTCCCCACCCACCACTCCCTCATGAACCCTTGATAACTTATAAATCATTATTATTTTGTCATGTCTTACACTGTCCGACGTCTCCCTTCACCCACTTTTCTGCTGTCCGTCCCCCAGGGAGGGGGTTATATGTAGATCCCTGTAATCGGTTCCCCTGTCTACCCACCCCTTCCCTCCACCCTTCAGTTAAAATATGTATTTCTTAAAGGCAGTAGTCCTTTGTTATTTTCAACATAGCATGTTGCAAAATCATACATTGGTTTGATCTACACACAAGAGAACTGGGGTTAAATACATGGAAAATTAGCAGAAATATAGACTGTGCAACAATAACAACAACAAAAATGGGCTATCAAGCATAGATTTTTTTTTAATCTAATACTCGTAGACAAATACATCACTTGGGAAGGATTGTTCCTAAAATTCACATGGTTAACACCTACCTAATTCTAACTTATTATTACAGAATATCCAAACAACAGAGAAACATAATGGTAATATAGCATCAATTAAGTAAAGTTCATCTCCATAGTAAGGTCTGTAAAATGACATGATGGGTAGTTACCATGAACAACTTATTAGACCCTAAAATAACAGCCGGGCCGGTAATCAAACGTACCTGTCCTCGAATGTCTATATCTGCGTATTTTTGTAGAAGTGCTCGAACAATTTCAACATGACCCCCTCTGACAGCACCAATCAACACAGTATCTCCACTCTAAGAACAAACCCAAAAACCACAAACTTAAAACAAGGTGAACTGATGAGAAAAATAAACACTTTTAAATTAAAAAGTTAATCTTTTTCCTGAAAATCACTTGAAAAAGCTTACTATTTCAAAATGAGAGGGGGGGAAATGCATGTTAATACTTGGTATTAATAACCCTAAAATAAGGGACAGAGGACGGTATACGTCAAATTGAGGACTCTGAAACTTGATGGCAAAAAAAAAAAAAATGCTGAATGACAAGTTGCCCAGAGTAAGCATGGTCTTTGAATGCAACTCCCCACTGCAAATATGTCAAATCATTCAATCCTATGGCGGCCAGGACACAGGATGAACATTCATCGATTAGGCAATAAAAATCTCCTGGGATGCTATACAATGAACACCACGGATTCTAAGAATGGAGTGGTGAGGCAAGAGCTAGGAGCAGTGATGGGTCAATGGCAGAGTCCCACTTTCCATGCAAGAAGTTCCAGGTTCGATTCAGAGTCAATGGAACCCGTCCCACCACCACCAATTCATCAGAGAAGGCTTCCGTGTTGGGACCTACAGTGTTTAGCAGATTTTACCTAAAGATCGAGGCTAAGGCAAACTAGAATTAGTTCAGAAAAGCAGTCAGTGAAATCCCAGTGCATAGCCCTTCAGTTAAAACATCATCTTTTTTTTTTTTTAAACATCATCTTAAAATTAAAAACAAAACCAAAAAAACCCCCGAGATGCCCTGCGTAAGAATCTTAAAAGGCAGCAAGAAGTTAAAGGAATTTTCCATCAACTTCACCATTAGAGAACAAATTTCAAATCGCTAGCCTACCCTGTCCGGAATGTTCACATACGTGCCGGCGTCAAGCAGATCCTGTACAATCTCTGTGTGGCCTTCCTTCGATGCAATCATCAGAGCTGTATTGCCATCCTTATCTGTTAAATTCACATTTGGATTCCTCTTCAAAATCTCTTTTACTGATTGTGTGTAGCCTCCTTTCACTGCTACAATAAGTGCAGTCATTGAATTCTAGAAAAATGTAACGAAAGTCCCACCCAAAATTAGTTTATTCTGAAAAACATGATTTACATGCC
This sequence comes from Echinops telfairi, assembly GCF_000313985.2. Classification (NCBI taxonomy): domain Eukaryota; kingdom Metazoa; phylum Chordata; class Mammalia; order Afrosoricida; family Tenrecidae; genus Echinops; species Echinops telfairi. The sequence continues at coordinate 99,044,182 of NW_022103906.1, read as the reverse complement.
AAAATCATAAAACTGTCATTTTCAAATTGGTGATCGTTAATCCAATAACATAGCAATACAAAATAATCAGGTGCATACAAAAAGGGCAACATTTCATTCTGAAGCTACATTCATTCTCTGAAGCCATTAAGGTTCTGAGGGCTTTCAAGTCTTTGAATGACCGTCCGAAAGGGGCTCATGTACAGAGTGAAACCCTTTTACTGAGGTATATAATACATAGTTGACAGGATGACTCAAAATTAAACAATGTATTCTAAATAAAGCAGTCCAAAAGAAGAAGAAGCTGACTCCAATCTAAGTATTTTTTAAAATAAAAATCTATAGGAGAAACTGAAATAAAACAAGAAGCAAACAAACTATTCAGAGATATTTCAAGAAAACTGTTAACATACTCTTGTATCTTTCATAATGATCCAGTTTTCCAAATGTCTTATTTTAAGTGACTCTCTTTAAAAATGCCTACCTTGATCTTGTATCTGTTTTGAGCTCTCTAACAATTTGCATTTGGAAGTATTTCGGTTTGGGATCAGCTCCCCAAACGAATTCACGTAGTGTTTTCCAGCTGCTCAACAAGTCGGTAATCAGGCAGTAATCACAGAGCCGAGTCACCCATGTTTAGCACAAGGGGAAAGCCATGTGTAACCTGCTCTGGTATCCCCGGCACAATCGGCACAGAGCTGGTTACAAAGTTAAACACAGCAAACTCCCTGCCATCGAGTCAACTCCAACCCATCGTGACCCCACAGGACGGAGTGGAATGGTCTCGTGTGTGTTTCTGAGACTGTAACTCTTTGCAGGGGTAGAGAGACTCCTATCTGTCTCAAAGAGCAGGTGGCAGTTTCAAACTGCTGACCTTGTGGTTTGCAGCCCAACTCACAGCCCCTGTGGGTACAGAATGAAGAACTAACCACCTCATTTGCAGCATGTCTAAACCAATTTTGAAGCTTCCTAGATTTTGACAGTTGATTCTGATTTTTATCAGTTGATCAAAGAGGTAAAATAAGTCTAAATCTATTTTTAAGTTATAATGCCATTTTAAAGAAAGGTATTTTATAAAGCATAACTTTTTTAACATTAAGAGCTTTTCAATCAATTGGAAAAGTATTCAATTTATACTAAGATAACAGACAGTAGAATTAATCACAAGCAATGAATTCACTAAAGTATGTATTTGTATATACAATATTGATAATAAAACCTAGTTATCAGGATAGTAGAGAGGCAAGGCTCGTTGTTCTAAGCATCATTTAAGAACTAGAGGGAAATGTTTACATGCATATACTAAAGAAAATCATTTCTCATAAAACCCAAGCCTCTTCTTACTACAAAGGATTCTCATGTGAAAGATACTCACAGCGCCCTCCTGATCCACATCAGCCCCCATGGCCAGCAGGTGCTTGACGCATTCCAGGTGACCCTTGCGTGCTGCCCACACCAAAGGGGTGGTGCCGTACTACACACACAACAAATGAGAAGCAGAGATCATGATCAGAGATCGACCAAAAGAAGCACAGTGTAGACATAATTCGAATAGAAATCACTCTCGGGACCCATAGATACTTGTTTATACCAATTATAGTTTTGTTCTTAGATAAAACATTTTACCATTTCATTTCTGTGTCTAACCACCACATGAATGTCATTTATTCAACTCCCGGTAACTTTTTAAATACATGATAATTTCTCCTTTATAAAGTCATGAAACTCCTAATTTTCAGCTAAGTTCTCATTACTACCCATGGCCTACAGAACAGAATTAAAGTGTATACTCTGACTCTAAACTTAAACAGGAACCATCAGGTGCCGGACACAGCTGTGAGCACCTTACATGGGTTAGTGTATTTAATCCTTACCACAATTTTATAACATTTCCACTGATGAGAAAGAAAACCAGGTCTTGAAACTGGAAACACTACTAACAGGTGGACTGAGACCCACAAACCCAGCAAAGTTGGCTTCTGAGACCGCACCAAATCAGCTCCTATACTTGATGGCATAAAGTCAACGTCAGCCTAGACATTGACTCAAAAGTACCTTTCACAGAAACATGAGTTCAAAGAAAGCAGTACTGTACCTTTGAGGAATCTGACAATCAGTAAGTATATGAATGTTCAGTGATGTTACATGAGATATCTTAAATTGAAATGCGCATTTAATGTCCTACGTCATTCAATATTTTACCCGTAGAATACTTTAGTACTGCAACGAGGCTTAAAATGTCTCTTCAATCCTTTTAGTTTAAGAAATGTTGAGCACATTTTGTCCCTTTTGGCTTTCTACATCGAGGTCTTTGCACATTTCATCACAATACTCCATCTTCTCGATCTGCCCTGCATCCTTTCCTCCCATCACTTTAGCTATTTCAGAGTTGCCTCCATCTGTTGGCTTGCTTTTTATCTTTTTCACTCTTCTTATAGAGCTGACTTTTTTCTTTTCTTAAAAAACTGGACAACACAATATTTCGTTATAATTTATATTCTTTCCTCAGTCCCACATCATTCCTCTTTTTAATGACCTTCTGGTTTCTTCGTATCTGATGTCTCTGATATCATCCTACAATTCTGACGGTCTTTGTTCATGCCTCCTGTGTCAAGTCTATTCTTGAGATGGTATCTACACACTAGCAGGATGTATGGAAGACCAGACCCAATGGCCCTTTGGCTTGACGAACTTGCTTTGATTTTCTCCAGTTCCAACTTGAACTTGCCCACGAACAACTGACAGTTTGTTCCGCTGTCAGCCCCTGGCTGTGTCTCTTCAAAGGATACCGAGCTGCTCCATGCTCAATAGTCCATTTGATTTCTGTGTCATTCCCCAAGATCCGTGTGCATAGTTGTCAATTATGTTGTTAGAAAAAAAAAAAAAAGGTACTTCTGATGAGGAGCTGTTGAAGCAGAACTTTAATCACGTTAGCTCTGATATCAGTTCTATTACAAAAGCCATGTGTTCCAACTTTCACATCCCAAACACCAATACTTATCAATACATCTTAAGGGAATGTTTCATCAATTTCTCACTGCAGTGTGTCATAAAAATAGTCAATGTCTCCATCTTTGACATTCAAGGGGAATGTGCAAATCTGAGTAACAGTTACATTAACTAAACTTCCTCGTAAGCACACAAATAGGAAACTATCAGATCATGTTGTACTTCGGGTTTATCTAGAAATGTTCTTTTTAACAATGAATACAAGGTCATTCGGCTTTACTTTGTTGTTCCTGCCTGCCATAGATCATGATTGTTGGATTTGAAACAGGAAAATTCCAGTTCATTTCAGCTAACTAATGTTTAAGGCACCTATCTCCATGCATTCCATTTCAGCTTCTGTTCTTTTTTTTTTTTTTTTAATTATTGTAGTGAAAAATTTAAAGAACACAAAATTTGCCAATTCAACACTTTTCATGTATGAAATTCCATAAAATTAAGTGTAACAGTCACGTTATCAACCTTCACCAAAATCCATTGCCAAATTTTCCATCCCCATAAACAAAATCCCTACACTACCTGAAAACTCACACACACACACACACACACACACACGCATACCTGTTCCCCTTATTCTAATAATCAGTGTTGTCCTTAGGTGTCATTGATCAGTTCTATGTACAACAGAACAAACACACACTGCCCGGTCTGCACCAGCCTCACAACTGTTCCTACACCTCAGCCCATTGTTGCAGCCAGTGTCCACCTATCTCCTTAAGGGCTTCCTCTCCTTCACTGCCCCTCTCCTCTACTTAGCATGATGTCCTTCTCCAGGGGCCAGTCTCTCCTGACAACACGTCCAAAGTACATAAGACATGGTCTCCCCATCCTCACCTCTAATGAGCACTCTGGCCTTACTTCTTCCAAGACAGACTGCCATGTCCTTTTAGCAGCGGCCAGCACCACAATTCAAGTGCGTCAATTCTTCTTTGTTCTTCTTTATGCAGTGTCCACTTTTCACTTGCATATGAGGCAATTAAAATACCAAGGCTTGGGTCAGGCACCCTAGGCCTCAAAGTAACATCCTTGCTTTTCAATACCCTGAAGAGGTCTTGTGCAAATTTACCAAGTGCAATGCATCCTTGGATCTCTTTTAACTGCTGCTTCTCTGAGCATCAATTAAGGACACAAGCAAGACAAAAACCCTTTCTTCAGTGATATTCCACACTGAAGGCTGCAATCCTTGACCTTCATCAGCAAGTGCTTCAAGTCATTAGTAAACTCTAACCTCTATACCTTTACTTATCCTCCAAAGATCCCAAACTCACTGCCATTGAGTCATTTCCAATTCATAGTGACTCTATAGGACAGGGTAAAAATGCCCCTGTGGGTTTCAGAAACTATAGCTCTTTGTTGTACAGAAAACATCATCTTTCTCCTGAGGAACAGCTAGTGGTTTCGAACGGCTGACCTTGCGGTTAGCAGTCCAACATGTAATCACTATGCATTTGTCCTTTTGTGATGGGCTCATCTCAGTCAGCTGAGTGCTTTATCCACAGTTCATCCCTGCTGTGGCATGCATCTGATTTGACTTTCTCCTTACTTCTGAATCAGATTCCCCTGTATGTATAAACTACGGTGTGTCTGTCCACCTTTGAGGCACAGGTAAGTTATGTCTATTTTGTAGTCGTTGTGACTCGTCCTCTGGAGAACACCAGTGGGCCCGGGGTTGTGCAGGCCCCTGCGGTCAAGTCTGTTGGGCAGATACCCAGGACAGGACTCGCCGAGCCACCTGTGAGCTTTGACACTGAACTCTCTGAGCAAACACCACAGCATTGCCCATTTCTGACAACGTCCAGTCTCCCTTGGCTCGCACTTCGTGGCGACATGCTGTCACTACGGGATGTTTATCTCCGTGATAATGATGAATCCAATCTAATATCAGAAAGACAGCAATAGATGCTATGTATAAAGGTATCCTCTGTGAGATGTATGTCTCCATAAAGTACACTAGCATGAATAAATATAAGACACATATGGCCATTTCATAAGATCATATGAAAATGCTTACACACATAGACACATAAGCTGTGTTATCACACCTACCTTATCAGAGCAGTTGACTTTAGCACCATGTTGCAGTAAAAGATGCACTATGTCTGCATGGCCTCTCCCTGCTGCCCAAATGATTGGGTAAACACTGTACTGCTGGGATAGAAAGGCAGGTGGGCAGGGAGAATGGAGGCACAGGGTCAAGGAGGAGAGGCAAGGGAAGAGAGGAAGAGAAAAGAGAAACAGCATCTTTTAGGGTGATGTTTGCAGACGGATTTGCTGAGGAGCATGAATGTCAGAGGGAATAATAGCACAGAATCAAACCACACCAAATACATGGCCATCACATCACCTGCGACTCATGGTGACCTACAGGGCTTCAAGGGCTGTCAATCCTCACGGCCACAGACAGCCTCCTCTTTCTCCCATGGAGCGACGTGTGGGTTTGAACCACTGCAACCTTGTGGTTAACTGCCTAGCGCTTACCATAGAGCCGCTTCTTAACACAAAGTATGTTTTTAAAAACCAGTTAAAAGTTATTCTCTACTTTAGAAACACAAAATACTCAGCAGACCACTCAATTTCAAATAAATATATATTGTGAACACATTTACTTTTATAGATTTAACACATTCTGTGTGATTAGAATAATAAGAGGAAAATGCAATTTTTCCTCTACAGTCCTTTCATTAACTTGAGTAAAACAGCCTAAATATTCAGTCTGACATACTCTTAAGCAAATACTAATGCCTGTATTAACATTTTTCAAAATGTACAGGAAAGTGGTATGCAAATTGACAAATGCTTAGACAAATGTTTTCTTTCGAGTTCAGATTAAAACTGCAGTGTCACATAAAACAGGCTAGATAATTAAGGATTTCAGATTCTCTTTTTGAAATGCTACATGGTTATTTATAGATAACAATAGAGGCTCAAAATACTGCCTCTGTATTGGTAACTTAGCTTGAGAAAATTTCTCATTTCTGTTTTAAAATCACAATCTAATCTAATTATAATCTTTAATAAAACATAAACAGTGTCTATCTACTATGAAGTCTAAAGTATGATTGGGGGTAGATGTTTCCTAAAGACAACCTGCCACTTACATGCAAATGAACTTTTTGGTAGTACTTACCAGACCAGTGACACTTGGATTGGCCCCATGAGAAAGAAGCAAGTCTACTACATCAGTGCGCCCTTTGTAGCATGACCACATGAGCGCTGTCCAGCCTCCCTAAAGAGACAAAGGGAGCGAAATAAAAACTCTGCATCTTCCCCACCGAGGAAGGTCCGCTATAAGTACTCTTCCTAGAACCATAGCTTTATGGAAGCAAAACAAGGAAAATATGAAGGCAGATCTTTCGATCCTACAAATGATTACTCAACTCACAAGTTTGGACTACCTCTGGAAGTCATAATAGGAAATATTTATAATGACCTCCCCCACATTCCTAAAATCTCTTTTCATTGTATCAAATTTTTTCTCTAGAAAAACTTCTAAGGCGTTTGACTTCTCTTCCTTGTATGAGCCCACCCGTTGCCCAGAGAGGGAGTCCGGTGGTCAGACTGCCTCCTGCATTTAAACACAGCCTTTTAAATCTCAGAGCACTCCAGTCTCTCTTGCTAAGTCAATGACCATGACGACTGTGAGTAGAGAAGATAATCTAGTAAGAACCCAGAACATGATGCATCCATTGTCGAAGCTGCAGGAGCAATTTCGTTAGCCATTATGCAAGGCCATTATTATCAAATCATACTAAGGAATAAATGTTTTCAGGTTTTCGTTATTTTTTTAAATTAGTACCTGAGCAAATCTGCGTTTGATTCTGAGACCATACATCACTTTATCTTTCTAATTCTGTTTTTAACAGCTAAACGGGAATTTAAAGATAAATAAAATAAAAACCTCTTGACCTTGCCTGGAAGAGGTAGGACTAGACAGAGAGCAAGCAGGGGTTGGTGAGCAGGGCGGAGGCGGGAGGCTCTGAGGGTCTGATGGTACATGCGCAGCATGAGGGATAGCTGGCATGATGAAGTCCTCCGTAGGCACCTCTCACGGGCACAGAACACTGTACATTTGTCAAAACCCACAGGGATGTGCGACTCACAAGTTTAACTGTATGTAAATTATCAAAAAAACCCAGGCTGTGGAGGAGACACACAATGGGTCATCTATCTAGCTGTATTACACACAATTACTTAGAAGTTAGCCAAAGAAATTTTGGAAAACAATCTTTTTTTACTGGGTATTGTAATGCTAACGATAAAAAAAACAGCTGTATATAAACACTGCATTATTAGATCAATCTGATGCTCACCAAGTATAGGTTAGTGATTCTGAAACGGGGAAAAAGTAAAGAGGACCATTTTATAAAGTCCAATTTATAAATGTAGAAAAATAAGGGAGATAGAAAATTACCATTATAACAACACAGTAACAATTACTGCAGGCAGAACTCATGGATAAATGCTAAAAGGAGTAAGTGAACATGAAGCAAAAGCAGGCTATTTGTATAACTTATTATTAAAATATCTTCCCCTAAATAAACTGTGATTAAAGACATAGTACAATTTCCTAGAGCAGAACTCCAGCACAGATGTTACACCTGAGCCCAGAGAGCCAGGCAGCAGTGCAGTGAATACACAACACAGGCAGCACTCCACAAAGGCCCATCACCACCGGCATCCTTCTCCAAAACGCACCATCTGAACTGAAGCCCGAGAAACTTAACATAAATCCAACCCGAGGGCCATCCTACAAAGATCTGACGAGTATTCTTCAAAAATAGCAAAGATGTTAAAAGTTAAGACTTACACGACTTATTTAGGGCAAATTATAGTATTGGGCATTTCTAACACTTTTTAGTTGGGTCAAGTTTACAGACAGCTTTATTTTCCCCAGAACTTCACCTCACGCTCATAACCACACTTTCATTTGCATAATACCCCCTATGCCAGACGCTATGAGGGAAACACGTAGCCTTGAAACAATGATGTCCAAATTCACAAAACGAAGCAATTGGAGTCAATCATTCTTTAAGACCTAGTGTTTCACAAACACCTTCTTCAGTTTGGTGTCAACTCAAGTTCCTCCGGAGAAAGGATCGCCCTGCGGCATCTTCCTGACCTCAGCCCTCACTCATCTCTTGGCCGTACTTTCCAGATCCAGCAGTCCTCTGAGGTTCGGTTCCCTTCACAGTGACTACTAGGGGACACAAAGCCTTCCATTTCTCCAACTCTGGGAAATTCAAAGGCAAAGGGAAATACCCTTTCAATGTTAAAAGGCTTCGGTGAAGTACTTTGGAGAGACAGGAAGACGTACAGAGAGCCATAAAGTTTGAGGACTCCTAATCCCACATTCATAACGTACTTTCATATTTCTAACTCCCTTGCTAATTCGTACAGCGGAGTGGGACAGGAGAAGGGTTCTGCAGTAAGGCAGACCTGGGTTCAAAACCTCTTCTGATTGCTTCCCGCCTGTGTGACTTTGAGCCAAGATGAACTTTGCCCTGTCTCAGTGTCCGGGACTGTACTCTGAGAACAAAACTTACCCTCAGTACCTGGACTGTTCTGAAGAACAAGGACTATGGTCCAAAACATAGGAGTCTCATATTAATGCAGCTGATAGATTGGGATGGTTCCTTTCACCCCACACTGAGAAGCAAGCAGCCCCCTGCATTGCCCTGCAGCTTCATGCACCAATCAGGTTAGTAGCCACATTTGACTCGCAGGTATCATATTACCTTTTCTGTAGGTTACTGTCATTATTATCTTCTCCTGGCCTACTGTACAGCACTGTGGACTTTTACGCAGTATTTATAAACATTGATTGAAATTTTTAAAAATAAATAGGTAAGATACTGTTTTCAGAATCGCCCTATAAAAATGACCATTTCGTTACTTTGGTTATAAACCTACCAGGATGGAGGTAAAACGACAGTGAATTATTCTACACAATGAAAATACAAGGTGCTGGAACACTGCCATTTCGAAAGCCAGATAACGTGTGCTCTACAGAAGGGGTCTCCGTAAGTAGCACATGTCTTGCACACTCAAGAGGCTAGCTATTTCACAGAATAAATTCATAAGAAATTATTCCCTTTTTTCACCTCTGTACTTTAACCAGGCACTAATTGAAATACGAGCTAAGTGATAATTAAGAATCATATCTCTTATAACTTTTAATGTGCACAGATAGCATGCCTGAATAGAATTACATATTACAAAGGAACTTACAAGTGTGAACCCTGAAAATTGTCACATTAAACAGAAAGAGTTTTTGATCTAAATTACATCCCCCTTAAAAATTTTCTCTAAAAGAAACAGTTTGTTCAAAAGTTCTAAAACACTGATATAGAGCTAAAGAGTAATGAGTTCTTTTTAACAATATTTCAAAATGTTTTACTCTGAAATAAACTTAAGATGATGCCCAGAGATAGTCTAATGCAGGGGTCCTCAAACTTCTTAAACTTTAAAAGGGGGCCAGTTCCCTGTCTCTCAGACCCATTGGAAGGCCGACTATAATTTAAAAAAAAAACTATGAACAAATTCCTATGCACACTGCACACATCTTATTTTGAAGTAAAAAAATAAATGGGGCAAAAACACCCGGTGGGCTGGATAAATGTCCTCGGTGGGCCACATGTGGCCCCCGGGCCATAGTTTGAGGACGCCTGGTCTAAAGGACACATGACAGGACCTTGATGCGAAAACCTTCCTTCAAGCCTCTCACTGCCCAGTCCCACATCCTAAACACACCACCTTACACATCAAAGTATGTTATCACCTCACACGTTAGCACAGGAGTCTACACACATCTATTACTGCTAGCTTGATCTCGGCTAACTAGTAGGGCAGCATAATGACTGACAGACATACCATATCTCGGTGCTCCAAATTAGCCCCACAATTAAGAAGTTCCTCCACGATGTGCACATGTCCTTCTTTAGCAGCTGACATAAGTGCTGTCCAGTTATCCTGCAACACATGCACAAAAACATGACCACTGCAAAGCCAAACAGCTCACTCCAAAGTGGGGAAGGGAAGTTTATTTACATTTACATACCAGGTGATCATACCAAGTGGACATGACGTGACCCACCCTGCACTCCTCTAGAATATCACGACAGCACAAGTCCGACAGGCACTGGCACTTCTCTCCAGATGTGTGCTACTACTAATAGTGCAGGATGGGGTCACACTGCTTGGTCAGTCTTTCCAAAGGCTGTCCAATCACATATTGCATTATTTTTAAAAATGTCTATTACAACCTTAAATCTAATGCTTATGGCTAGCATCAGCAGCCCAAGTTAAAATTACAGAGCCTATAATCAGGTTTAAGAGCACATTCAGAGGTTATTAAACCACAATGATCCCATACGATGAGATAAAGAAAACCAGTGGGTCTACCTCTGGCTTTTAAATAAAGAACACTGGTACCAAACCCTCTTTTTTTTTTCATGAATGTAATTTATAATTTAATTTAAATTATCACACAATTAAAAATAATAGGTGTAAGCATGTGATTATTTTTAAATGCCTGGAAATTAGAAAAACGAGAGGAAATGCATGCATTTTAGAACAGCAATTTATCACTCAGAGGTGATATCAGAAGGGAATGTATCTTTCTGCGTATTGTCATATATGATGTCTACAATAAGTCACCCTCACGGAGAGGTACTTAATAACAGGACTCATCAATGTTCTCTAGGAAGGTAGGTAAGTGTCCGAAACGTAGAGAGCCGGGACCCTGCGTGACAAGTCAACCTTTCGCTCCTGTATTAACCTCTTTTAAAAATGGACTTAGCTACACTGAGACATATCTGAAAGTATCATCTATTAAGTATTACTTTAGAAAAAGAAACAACAAAGCTCAGGAGAAGGACAAGAGGACAGAAAAGGGCATGATGATGATACCAGATCCTCCAGGTTGCAGTTTGCGCCATTCTTGATCAGCTCTTTCACAATCTCCAGGTTGCCTTGCTCGGCCGCTATCATCAGTGGGGTCTGGCCGCACTAAACACAAGCAGCACATAAGGGAAATGCGTCAAGAGGCTGGGCTTTCACAGGAGCGTCACAGTTAAACACGCCCACCACGCCTGCACAGTCAGAAAGGAACGCCAAGCACTGGCTGTGGTTAATTTAGAATTAAATAATTAATTTTGAAACAGTTTTGAAACCTTAGTGTTCGTACCAATAGTAAAGAAGTCAAAGAGAAAACTCGACGGAACTTTTCCTGGTACAGTATTTATTTGTGGGGCTGCAATTTTCATTCAAAATAAGTCACCAAATATAACAGTAGTCCCTGGAAAGTCATTTCAGCAACGCACGTAAAAATCTCAGCACACCAATGGCAGTGCACTTCCCTAACAGGTAAGACACGATGTGCAGTGTGATTTTAACTGACTGTGTGGCAGCAATGACAACACAGATGCTACCTTACACGCACACAGCCTAGAAGTCATCCCTTAGAACCTCAATCGATACAACTCAAAGTCCCACTTGTTAGGTTAGGATTTCCAGGAGCTCAGAGCCAGGAAGCCCTCAGCCCTGGAGGCGGTGGGGCAGGTCCCCGAGAACCCCGAATGTAGAACTAAGGTTCTCTCTCAGGCTCTCAGTGTACCATGACATGAGGCCCAATCAGATATTCAAACGCACCAACTGGCTCTTTGTACACCAGTGTGAGGGGGCATCTATGTCTGTTGGTTTTCTTTTAAATACCAATTTGACCACATCATTCCTCTCCTTAAAACTGTTCAGAGATTTTTCAGGGCTGTTTTGGGTAAGAACCAAAATGTTGCCTATGGCTACAAGGTTCTGAGCCCAGTGGGGAGACCACGGGGTCTCTCTCTCTCTCCCCTTCATGAGTGTCCTTCCCTCGCCACTAATGTGCCACAGGCCTGTTCTCACATGCTCCATCCAGTTCGTGACCGCCCACACTCCAAGCTTTCTCCTTCACTGACCCTACAAGCTTCCTTTACCTCATTCCTCTTTGTTTGCCAGTATCCGCTCACTTGGGAAATTAACTGATCACTGTCTCGTTCCCCTACCAGCTCCAACTCCAGAGGCCGGAGAGCCCACCTGCTCGGATGTGTTTAACTCCACAGCTCCACTGTGGGGCAGCAGTTGCCACACAGGGACTCAAGCAATTGGTAAGCAAACATCTGCTCAAAAAACAAATGGTTACCAAAGCCTTAAAGAATTAAAATGTCAAATACAAAAGCAAATAAATTATTATAATTAGCAAAAAAATGATGGATATTTTAAATGTAAAAAGAACCCAAGTAAAGTGTTGAACACAAATACTGTTTTAAATAAAGCACAAAGCTAATCACATTAAATGCAGACCCTTGTATGGAACAACAGACAGTAAATTACAGTCACATGTCATTTACTCATGTCATTAAGGAGTGAGGTATTACACATGGAGTACTACGCGTACACAGGTGGACAAGTTTATCCCTTACGCATTAAATTTGATTATAACTTTCAGACAACCATCACTGTGAAAGGCAATGCACACACTGCGACTTTCTGAAACAAATTACTTTAAACATTATGTTTATGATTCTGAGTCACGGCTATGAGCATTCATTCCTGCACCCGCACGCCTCTCTGTCGGCTCTCCCCTCTGCTGGCACCCCTTCTAGCCTACTGCGGTACAGCACGGAGCAAGGCCATCAGTCTGATACATAGTGTGGCCAATAAATTCTGAATCCATAGCCCTGAGGATACATGAGTTTTACGACAGAACTTTCAAAAGAAGAATTCCAAACACTCAAGAGGACTTTTCTGTTAAGTACATTTCAGAGAGTCCACACAGCCAAAACTGACCACTGAATTGCTCTTTCTGGAGTAGACTGAAAAAAAATACCTCATTATTACCTACGCAGAAAAAAGAAAGTGGTCCACACTTGATTAACTAGAAACTAGTCGAATAAAGCACTTATGTAGCCATCATTTTCCCCTGCGAAAACTTTTGCCTACTTGCCATCTGGGAGTTGCCATTTGGTTAGGAGGTGGCAAAGTGCCCCGCTAGCGTTGAGGACTGTCCACTTGCAGCTAGATGCCATCAGGTGCCACAGCCAATGACAACATGCAGGGCTTCCCAGAGAGCGCTGTCAGGGGACGACTCAGAGGCCTATTCTTTTCTCCCTTGGGGGCCTCTCATGCAGTTACCACACCGGGGCCGTTATCTACACAGCTGACATGCGCTCACAGGCAGTCAATGATGAGTGGCCAATAGGAAGGAGCTTGGGTCATCAGGATATTAAGAGACACTGCTATGTGTTAAATAAAAATCAATGGTTGTTCTCATCAGGTGAAAACCTTTCTGAGACTAAATCAAGAAAGCCCACATGTGCCAGGCCAACCTGAACAGCAACAAGGAGCTATTCCACATATGCTACGGGAGGCACATTGCTAGAAAAATGACTTGACACTGGGGGTGTTTCCAATAAGCAAGGCTACTTTTAAAACGAATGTCAGAAAGGCCATTGCTTTGAAGACACCTCCGTCAATAAAGACTATCCCTATGAGCCAATCAGTGTAGACTTCTCCCTGAAGTCTCCTACAGGCCCCGACGAACCCTGCCCTCCCACTGCTTTCCAATTCTCCAACACCACTCATCAAAGTGACTCAACTCTAATTCTGCTTCCAACACCACCACTCCAGCTTTGGAATGGCTCCTCTTGCTTGTCCTGTGAGAAAAATAAAATCTTTACTGTGTCTAAGCCACTAAGGGGGCCTATTCCTACTTGAAGTTTGAAGCAAATCTTAATTGATATTTTTTTTACAGCTGCACTATCAAAAAATGCAAATACTTTTCGGGAAGAGTTACCATGAAGTTTAATAGATCCCCAAAAGTTAAAGGGTAGTTACTTTATAAGTCAGGCCCTGTTTACTCTACTTAGACACTAAAGTTGGAGGGACAGTGATAGCCCAAACACTGCTCTACTTACAAATGAAAGAAAGAAGAGAAACCCACATGGCTTTTATGTTTCTTTCCAAGTTAAATTTCCTCAGAAGTTATCAGTCAAAACACTAAAACAAAAGACCCTGAGAAGCTACTTTACCCCCAACCTTCACAACAGCCATAATCAAACAATCCCAGGTAGCTTCAAATTGCATACTAAAATTGATACAACATTAAACTAGATGCAATAATTTAATTATATTCACGTAGTGCCATTGCATGCATGGTGCTAAGTTAGGTCCTTTACCAAACATGCTGCATTCTTCATGGCAATAAAATTAATTGTTCTGGTGGCGTACTGGTTACACACTGGGCTGTGATCCACATGGCCGGCAGTTCAAAACCAACAGTAGGTCCACAGGAGAAAGACAGGGCTTTCTACTCCCGTTCACAGTACTGCCTCAGAACGCACAGGAGGTCCCTCTAAGTCCGCACTAACATTGGAGAGTTTGAGATGCTTATCAATGTGATGTTCTCTCTCCAAGTGAAGGTATTTTCTGTGTTTCCTAAGAAATGGTCAATGAAGTGAAATTAAATCTTTTAATGTACTAAAAAAATTCAATTATTATTCCAAATATTCCAACTCATAAAATGACTACTTTTATAACTACTCTATAATAGTGGCTCTGTTTCCAATTATAATTTTTCCTTATCTATAAACAATTCCGTAGAAGGCCTGGTGGAACGGTGGGTTATGCTCCGGGCTGCTAATTACAAAATCAGCAGATCAAGCTCACAAGCCACTCCACAGGAGGAAGAGGAGGCTCTCTGCTTCTGTAAAGACTTACAACATCAGAGACTCACAGGTCCTGTTCTATAGGATCACTGTGAGTTGGAACTGATGCGATGGCAGTGAGTTCCAACCTTTTTTTTTTTTTACTATTCATAATGATAGAGGGGTAGAATGATGTTACCCCTTGATATGGTAGTTACATGATCTGATGTCAATTTGGGACTTGACAGGATTTAGAGTGAAGGGGTGGAGTCCACTCGGTCAGTCGGGTCATACCCAATGAGGCCTCTGTGTGGGCATGGACACACAGGGAACTCCTGTATTTCTTCCTTCCAGGCAGAAGACCCACCCTCTTTCGGGATTCTGGGAACTCCTGTATTTCCTCCTACCAGGCAGAAGACCCACCCTCTTTTGGCTCACTCCCTTGGAGATGTTTTACTGACCAGAAGACACATGGTGCCTGGGAGCTGGAGAAGCCACATGGACCTTCCCTGATGCAAACAGGCCTTGGGAGCCAGAGGAGCCACGTAGAGACCCTGCCACCACTGGATCCACAAAACTTCCAACCCACTGGCCTGTGATCCTCCTGCATGCGTCATCATTCCATGTACTCTGTGAGTCTGAAGAGGACTTTATAGATTGGTATCAGACATATGGGCTAATATTGGACTTATGGACTTGATCTGAAGTGGGCTGGGACATTTTCTCAATATTCACTTGTTCTTGTATATAAATAAACCTCTTTCTTATATACATGAGTGTCTATGAATTTGTTTCTAGTTTACCCAAACTAACACACCCAATATCCACTGCTGTCAACTCAATTCCAACTCAGTGGCCCTACAGGCCAACATAGAACTGCCCCATAGGTTTCAGAGGCAGTAAGTCTTTCTGGAACCAAACTTTCTCTTCTTTCTCTCTGAAGCAGATAGTGGGTTCACACTGTTAGCAACGTAATTCCTAACCTGCTGTGCCACCAGGGCTCCTTATAATGATGTGAACTGACCACAACATATGTTGTTCAATTCTAAAGCCACTGCAAATATAAACATTACCTTTTGATACATTTCATTCTGAAGACTCAAAAAAAGACAGCAGAATAGAAATAAACTGTAGTTTTTTTGAAGTCAAACAGAGCAGGTTCATATGTAAATTAAACCAGGTAATATCTTAGATAGGAATTGAATAGGTTACCTATAATTCAAGATAAATACCAGTAATATTCCCTATAAAGCTATTTAGTCAATTAAATGAGCTAAACTATACAAATACTTAGCATAGTCCATTAAAGTATAAAAAAAAAAACATCAGTTATAGGAAGGTTCATCCAAGTACATGGAGATTCAGGTTATATGTATATCTGCACATATATGTTCACGTTAGTATGTGCTGCATATATATAATAAAGCACACAGGGACACAGCTATGGAGATTTCCTTGACACATATCCAAACTAACAGGACTGATTTACTGGGTTAGAAAATTTAAACCAGTCTCTGGAATAACTTAGTCAATTAAAGTAATATCACTCACAACATAACATGCTACATGCTAGTTTAGAAGTAGCATCTGATAAATACAGGCACGTACATATGTAAATATATTTATATACAATGATAGGGAAATAGATCTATGTACATATATTTATATGTTAAGTATTAAGGTAACAGACAGACATTGGGCCTCTACTCAAGTCCTCCACCAATGCAATACTTTGTTCTAATAACCTGGCATTCTGTGATGCTCACCTTCCTGATAAGATCGCTGAAGACAAAATGGGTGCATAAGTAAATGTGGTAAAGAAAGCTGATGGTGCCCAGCTATTAAAAGATAAAACACCTGGGGTTTTAAAGGCTTGAAGATATATAAGCGGGGCCATGTAGCTGAGAAGCGAAAAAGTCCACATGAAAAGTACACCAGCCTATGTGACCATGAGGTGTCGATGGGATCAGGTATCAGGCATCAAAAGACCCAGAACAGAGGGTGGAGGGAGGTTGGGGTAGAAAGGAGGAACCGATTACAGCGATCTACATATAACCTCCTCCCTGGGGGATGGACAACAGAAAAGTGGGTGAAGAGAGACACCGGACAGTGTATGATATGACAAAATAATAATTTATAAATTATCAAGGGTTCATGAGGGAAGGGGGAGCAGGGGGGGGGGGGATGAAGAGCTGGTGCCAGGGGCTTACGTGGAGAGCAAATTCTTTGAGAACGATGAGGGTAACGAATGTACAAATGTGCTTTACACAATTGATGTATGTGTGGATTGTGATAAGAGTTGTATGAGCCCCCAGTAAAATGATAAAAAAAGACCCAGAGCAAACAATCATATCAATGCAAACAAGGGGAAAGGCAGCAAAGTGGAGACCCAAAGCCCATCTGTAGACAATTGGACATCCCCTCACAGAAGGGTCACAAGGAAGGGATGAGCCAGCCAGGATGCAGTCCAGCAACGATGAAACATACAACTTTCCTCTAGTTTTTTTAATGCACCCTTATGCCCTCCCCACCAACTATCATGACCCCAGTTCTACCTTACAAATCTGGCTACACTGGAGCATATACACTGGTACAGATAAGAGCTCGAAACACATGGAATTCAGAACAGATAACCCCCTCAAGCCCAATAATGAGAGTAGCTATACCATGAGGGTAGGGGGAAGGTGGAGGGAGAAAGGGGGAACCAATCACAATGGGTGACGGGTAACCACCACCACACCCAGCAGGAAGAACAACAGAAAAGTGGATGAAGGGAGTCAGTGGTTGGTGTAAGTTAAGAAAATAGTAAGAATTTATAAATTACCACGAGTTCCTCGTGGATTGGCAGATTCAATATAGTAAAGATGTCAATTCTGCCAAGGCACTATATAAGTTCAATGGTATCCCGACAGGAATACCACCATTCTTCTTCAATGAAGTGGAAAAACTGATTACCAACTTCATATGGAGGGGGAAGAAGCCCAGAATTAGCAGAGAATACCTCAAGAAGGACAAAGTGGGAGGGCTTGCTCTACCTGACTTTAGCACTTACCATACAGCCACAGTAGTCCAAACAGTGTGGTATTGGTATAACGACAGATATTCAGACCCATGGAAAAGAGCTGAAGACCCAGAATAAAAACATCAGCACACAGGCAATTGATATTTGATAAAGGCCCCAAAAATATTAAATGGGAAGCAGATGCCCTCTTCAATAAATGGTGCTGGAAAAAATGGATATCTAACTGCAAAAAATATGAAGCAAGACCCTAACCTCACTCCATGCACAAGAAAAAACTCAAGGTGGATCACAGACCTTGAGATAAAACCCCAAACAATTAGGGGCATTAATGAGGGAATTAGGATAAACCTGAGAACCCTGGCACAGGGAATACATAGGCTATCAGAAATAAAGAAGGCTACAAATACAGAGGAGTCACAAATAGACAAGTGGGATATACTGAAGACAAGTCACCTGTGTACATCGAAAGAATTCACCAAGAGAGTAATAAGAGAGCCCACCGACTGGGAAAACATCTTTAGCAATGACACATCAGACAAAGGCCTCATTACTAAGATCTACAATACTCTGCAAGCTTACAATAAGAGAAAAACTAACTGCCCACTAAGGAGGTGGGCAAAGTACCTGAACAGAAGTTTCACAGAGTCTGAAATCCGAATGGCCAATAAACATGAGAAAATATTCCCAATCTTTAGCCATAAGAGAAATGCAAATTAAAACAACTATGAGATACAACCTAACACCCTCAAAGATAACTGAATTCAAAAAATCAGAAAGCAATAAGTGGTGGAGGGGCTGTGGTGAGATAGGAACTCTCATCCACTGCTGGTGGACCTGCAGGTATGTACAGCCACTATGGAAATCAATTTGGCAATTTCTAAAACAGATGGAAATTGAGCTACCACACGACCCAGCAATCCTCCTACTGGGCATATATTCAGAAGAGGCAAGAAACAAACCACAGCCAGACATTTGTGCTCCAATGTTCATTGCGGCACAGTTCACAATCGCAAGGAGTTGGAACACAATCCAAATTTCCATCAGCAGACGAATGGATTACAAAACTATGGAACATGCATACAATGGAGTACTATGCGCCACTAAAAAGTAGTGATGAACGCATGAAGCATCGCCAAATGGGAAGAACTGGAGGAAATTATGCTAAGTGAAGTAAGCAAAGCACAAAAGGACAAGTACAGCATGAGTCCGCTGAGGTATGTCTATAAAAAAAAGAAAAGAAAAATGCAAAAGGGGCACAGGGAAAAAGCTACTGTATACAAACACTCCAGGGGTAAGGTTCAGGTAGTATGGCAGGGGCCAGACCAAATCCAGGGATATATGGGGTAGCCAACTAAAAAGGGGGTGGGGGTGGGGGGGAAGAAATGGGTAGCAGGGCAACAGAGCACAAGGGTAATGTAACCAAAGGCGGCAGAGGGAAAAAGCTACTGTATACAAACATTCCTGGGGTGAGGACCAGGTAATATGGCAGAGGCCAGACCAAATCCAGGGATATATGTGGTAGCCAACTAAAAAGGGGGTGGGGGTGGGGGGGAAGAAATGGGTAGCAGGGCAACAGAGCACAAGGGTAATGTAACCAAGACAAATTACTGAAACCCAAATGAAAGCTGAGCATGATAGTGGGGCAAGAGGAAAGTAAAAGGAAATAGAGGAAGGAACTAGGAGGCAAAGGGTATTTATAAAGGTCTAAATAAAGGCAAGTACATATGTAAATATATTTATATATG
>NW_022103906.1:99018117-99024210 GCF_000313985.2 Echinops telfairi | reverse complement strand
CATGATAGTGGGACAAGAGGAAACTAAAAGGAAATAGAGGAAAGAACTAGGAGACAAAGGGTATTTATAGAGGTCTAAATACAGGCATGTACATATGTAAATATAGTTATAAAGGATGGTAGGGAAATAGATCTACATGCATATATTTATAGGTGTAGTATTAAGGCAGCAGATGGACATTGGACCTCCACTCAAGTACTTACTCAATGCAAGAACACTTTGTTCTATTAAATTGGCATTCCATAATGCACACCTTCTCGACAGGATCGCTGAAGACAAATGTGTGCATAAGCAAATGTGGTGAAGAAAGCTTATGGTGTCCGGCTATCAAAAGATATAGCATCTAGAGTCTTAAAGGCTTGCAGGTTAGCAGCGGCTATCTAGCTCAGAAGCAACAAAGCCCAGATGGAAGAAGCACATCAGCCTATGTGACGATGAGGTGTAGAAGGGACCAGGTATCAGACATCAAAGAAAAAAAAAACATATCAGTGGGTGCCCACCTTCCTGATATGATCACCGAAGACAAATATGTGCATAAGCAAATGTGGTGAAGAAAGCTGATGGTGCCTGGCTATCAAAAGATATAGCACCTAGGGTCTTAAAGGCTTGAAGATGAACAAGCGGCCATCTAGCTCAGAAGCAACAAAGCCCACAAGGAAGCAGCACACCACCTGTGTGACCACAAGGTGTCGAAGGCATCAGGTATCAGGCATCAAAGAACAAAAAATCATATCATTGTAAATGAGGGTGAGTGCAGCGTGGAGACCCAAAGCCCATCTGTAGGCAACTGGACACCCCCTTACTGAAGGGTTGAGGGGAGGACATGAGCCAGTCAGGGTGCAGGGTAGCAACGATGAAACATACAACTTTCCTCTAGTTCTTAAATGCTCCCTCCCCCGACTATCATGATCCCAAATTCTACCCTACAAGTCTGGCTAGACCACAGGATGTACACTGGTACAGATAGGAACTGGAAACACAGGGAATTCAGGACAGATGTCCCCTTCAAGACCAGTGGTGAGAGTGGCGATACCTCGAGGGTGGAGGGAAAGTGGGGTAGAAAGGGGGAACCGATTACAAGGATCTACATATAACCTCCTCCCTGGGGGATGGAAAACAGAAAAGTGGGTAAAGGGAGACGTCAGACAGTGTAAGATATGACAAAATAATAATAATTTATGAATTATGGAGGGTTCATGAGACATGGGGGGTGGGGGGGAAGGGGGAAAAATGAGGAGCTGATATTAGGGGCTCAAGTGGAAAGCAAATGTTTTCAGAATGATGATGGCAACAAATGTACAGGGGTGCCTGACACAATGGATGCACGTATGGATTGTGATAAGAATTGTATGAGCCCTCAATAAAATGATTTTTTTTTTAATTACTAAGAGTTCATGAGGGAGGGGAGAAAAAGTGAGGTGCTGATACCAAGGGCTCAAGTAGAAAGAAAACGTTTTGAAAATGATGGCAACAAATGTAGAAATGTGCTTGACACAATGGATGGATGGATGGATTGTTATAAGAGCTGTAAGAGCCCCCAATAAAATGATTCAATAAATAAAAATAAAGGAATTCGCATCCGGAGTCTTCAAAGCTGGTGCAAGGCCATCCACCCAAGATGCAATGATCAGTGTCTTTTCACGTGGAACAGAAGAGATGACAGGAAATCAAAGGCTCACAGGAGAACTTATCCCACAGGATGAGCAGCCCGTCTGCAGCACCGCCTCTTCGACCTGAGAACAGAACTTCAAATGCTGCCTGGCTGGCCACCCAGCCAACCATCTGACCAAGGACATAACCAAAAAGAAGAAAAACACAGAGCAATCTCAAACCCCTTTAAAGAAGGGGGAGTGGGGCGGCAGACCATATGGACTTGGAGACTAGAGGAACTTCTCAGAGCAATGTCCTAGGAGATGCTTGTAGTTGGAACTGAAGCTATTCAGCAAATAATAGATGGGTAGATAGCACCCTTGAGTGGTGCGCTCCCTTAACAATCAACTGTCTAAGACCAAACAGCCCACACTGACCCCAAACCAAAGATGAGAGGACACGGAGGCGAAGGGAAGCTGTGTCCCGGGAAACCATGAGGAGGCTGACACACCCTATGAAGCGTGCACACAATGGTATGCAACACTGACACAAGCCACGGTCCGTTTAGACGCAGGGCTGTAAAATCGTGAAGTGAATGAAGTGAACTACTACAGTAGAGCGTTGGAGCTCCATTACAGAAAACGGTCTCCCCAAATCCTAATTGCATATGGTCAACCTCCTCAAAGGAAAACTGAGTCTGATAAGCCTAAGTACCCTTGAGGCATTTTAAATGTTAAAATTCAGACTTCCTGAATCAAGTTTATTCCATGAGTAAAGTTACATCAATCATAAACACAAATTCAATTATCCTAGCATTTTTAAGTGTATTTTAAAAACATGGAAGACAAAGTATTTCCAAGCAAAGAGATTATTATTGTGTGTAGTATGTTAGTAATGCCCAATGTCACTGGGGACTAGAACTACATATCTCTCACTACATCGTTGGCACATAGTAGGTTGTCAGCAATTATTGTAATAGAGATTTCCCTTTAGAAACTTGGTCTTACCTCATTTCGCTCATCTACATCCTTGCATTTTTCAAGAAGAGCTTTCAGAGCAGGAATGTTTTCTTCTTCTACATAGTTTATCACACTCTGTGATATCAGAACCGACATTTTCACTGATTCACTTCAGTATCTGTTAAAATTAGACAAATACATACCATTCATGATTAGAAAGAGAATAAATCACTATTAATTTTCTAGTCACAAACCTTTATATGAAAAGTTACTACTAAATACATGATCATTCTGAACCTTGAACTTGCATAAGTATACTGACACTGGCAGCGATGAAAACAAGATGCATAGCTCCATGACTACACTACCCACCCCTCTCTTCTCCAGACTCACAGCCATCTCTACCTTAACCCTCCCAGATCCCAAATCCCGTCCTCACACCAGCCCCCTTCACTTCCCTGCTCCAAACACCATCACCTCGAACACAGGTGCTCCTGACAGCTTCCTAAGTGGTGTCCCTGCTGCCTCCTTTGCCTCCCCCACAGCTTATTCTCCACAACATCACCACCACAGTCATATGTTCAAGTCACCTGGAAAGCTTGTAAATGGCTCCTAGGAGATTGTTAAAGGTGTAAATTCAGGGACCACAACTCAGATCTACTCATCAGCATATCTGAAGGTGGGCCTGGAAATCTTTTACAAGACCGTGAGAAATTCAAGAGGTAGACCATATGTACAACTGGATCCCAGAAGACAGAGAGCAAAGAGCAGGGAAAATTGAAGTAAAATACTTGAAATATTTGCTAAAGAATTATACAAAAATAATGAAAGGCATCAAACCAGACTCAAGAAGCAGAAAATCCAAAAAACTAAACCCACTGCCATCAAGTTGATTCCAACTCACAGCAGCCCTGTAGGACAGAAACAGAACTGCTCCACAGGGTTTTTGAGGTGTTGTCAATCACTTAATAATAACTTTTGTTATGTAGTATCAAGTCTATTCTCTATGCCTATGGTTATCATCCCATTTTGGAGGTAGTTCTGTTATAGGATTAAGGTGTGATGTATTGAGTCTCCACCTTACTAGATGGTATAACTCAAGTCATGGCTTGTTCCCACTGGGGTATGACCTGCTGAAAGATAAAAAGCCCATTCCATCAAAGCCTTCCCCTTTTAGAACCTATGCTTCCCGACTGAACATTAGTAGAAACAAGAAGACCTGCTCTGACTTTTGGACATACTGGCTTCTAGTTCTGGAGCCTGCATTTGGTCTTCCTCTGCCTGACCTCTGGTCACTAGGATGTGAGTTCCAGTATATCACCTGCCCGGATTTCATCAGCTTCTTCGGCATCCTGAAGTTCAACCAGAGTCTGAACTTCAGATTTGGGATTTAATAGCACCCACCACCATGTAAGCCATTTCACTGAAGTGTCATTAGTACTGTGAGACATTGCAGAAAATTGTCATCAGCAGAGATGTGAGGGAGCCCTGGTGGCATAATGGTTACACACTGAGCGGCTAACCACAAGGTCAGCAGTTTGAAACCATCAGCCACTCTGCAGAAGGAGGAGGAGGCTTTCTACTCCCAACAACAGTCACAGTTTTGGAAACGCAGTGTCAGTTCTACCCTGTCCTGTAGGGTTGCTGTCAGTGAGTATCAACTCAATGGCAAAGAGAGAGCGAGAGCAAGAGAGAGAGAGAGAAGGACTACATGGAGCAGTATGACATCTTGGACAGTTTGACATTTGAGACATCTTTAATTGCTAACTCCTTGGGTCTACTCTAGTATTAATTCTTCTACAAGAAATTATTGTCATAGTTTCTGTGGTGGTTACATAATTTCATGTCAACGTGATAAATAAGAGTACAGGGGTGGAGTCTAGCCTGTCAATCAGGTCACCGCTTGATGACGGCTCCTGGTGGGCGTGGCCTCCTCATGAGGAGTCTGAGAACTTCCTCTCTTTCTCCCTGGAGGAGGGCCATCCACTCTCTCTCTGCTTCACGTCCTGTTGACGAGCCACATGGAGCCACGCTGATGGCAGCCATAGCCCTGGAGATGTTTCCACCGCCACTGGATCCACAAGATTCAGCCTGTGATCTTCCTGCTTCCACATAATTGCACGTTCCTACATGAGTCTGCAGAGTAATTTGTGGACTAGTATTAGACTTAAGGGCTTATAGCAGACTTGTGGCCTTGATCTGGACTGGGCTGGGATGTAGTCTTAATATACAGTTACTCTGATAGAAAGCTCTCTGCTGTACATATTTGAGTGTCAATGAATTTGTTTTTCTAGTCAACCCAGCCTAACAGTTTCAAAGACTATAAATGAGAGTAAACAGCCTTATCATCTTCCCAAGGAGCAGCTGGTGGGTTTGAACAATCGACTTTGTCATTAGCAGCCTAAAAGGTTAGCCCAATGTGTCACCAATTTGGCTCCTTAGAAAACCAAAAGTGGAGTACAAAATGGCACTAACAAATAAAATGCATCTCTGGGTACATCATATTCAAACTATTAAAAACCAAAGAAATGTTTAAAGGAGGCCAGAAAAAAAGGGCAAATTATTTACAGAGGAATAAAGAATACAGCAGCTTTCCCAGTCAAAACCAGACAAAACAGAAGATAAATGAATGGCATAGTTCTAGTGCTGCAAGAACAGTGAATTAACCTTGAGTTCGAATCCAGAAAAATATCTTTCAAAATGAGAATAGAGACTGTCAGTCGAATAAAGGCAGAATGTATCCCCTGCACAACTCGACTACAAGAAAAACTAAAGGAAGCGCTTTATACAGAAGAAACACAGTGACTAACCAAGGGCTACAAACCAATGAAGAGTCCAGAAAGTGGTTAAAAGAGGGAAGTATAAGACTTTCTTTTCCTGTTTTGAATAGCTTTAAAATCTAGTTGAATCTCTAAAGCAATAGGGTACCAATTTACTGTGGGCTTTCACAGTGTGTAAAAAAAGTCAAAAACAAATGACAATAGCACAAATGATGGCAAAAAGAATGAGTGGTATGGGATTTCAAATCTCTGAAACCATAAAAGTAACATATCGTTTTTAGGGAGACAGGGACTAAAGATGTATATTGCCAATCTATTATAACTTCCAATGAGTTTTTAAAGAGGTAAAAATAATAAGTCAATAGTGGTTAAACGTGATTGTAAGATGTCCCCAATAAAAAAGAGAAATTAGGAACAAACAGAAAACAAGTAATTTGGGTGTGCTTTGATTCAACATATTAATCATTACTTTAAAAGTAAATGATCTAAATACATGCTACTTAAAAACTAAGGTTGTCAGATTGGATGACAAGCAGAAATTCAGTATATGCTAGACATACTTTTAAAAAAGAATTTATATAAATAAGTTTTTTACAAAAGGAGAAAAAAAGACACCATGAAACCAGAATCCAAAGAAAACTAGCAGGAATTTTGATCTGGGGAAGATGGAATAAATATAGGATTTCTCCCCATCTTCTACTGAGGATGGCCGAAAACGCTGAGGGTAGAAGGGAGGGAGGGACAGGCGCGTGCACACACACACA
>NW_022103906.1:99008490-99018017 GCF_000313985.2 Echinops telfairi | reverse complement strand
GGTAGAAAGAAAGCAGCAGACTAAACAGATTATCAAGAGACCTCTGGGACCCAAGTAATAACATGCCAGTGCATTTCCCTTTTGCCTCATACACCTCAAACCGGGCATTAGAATATCCAGAAGCTCCCAAAAGGGCTTACACGAAAATAAACTCAAGAAAAGCCTACATTAAAAAAAAAAAAAAAAAGAGGAAGGGCTATCCTAGTGAGACAGAAAACGTTTAGACAGCAACCACTCTGTTCCAGCCAGGCATGCTACAAAAACCTGTGCCCCGCATCCTGCTCTCACCAACAAGGCCCAGTAGAAGAACGCGAACTCCTAGCCCACCCAGGGCTCCCCTCCAAAGAGGCACGCTGGGAAGGAGTCAAGGCTGCGAGCACTGTACAGCCTTAATGAGGATGCTTCCCAAGCCTCAGCGGAGGTGTCACGGCGAGAAGTGATGAGGCAGCCTTCCCTCTCTTCACCAGGAGAACGTCAGCTGGGGCCTAGTGGGGGCCTGAATGTCCACTGCCCCCCTCGCCCAGCCAAGTGCAGCACTGGAGCACAGGGGGTTCCACCTGCACGGTAATGAGCTGGTGTGGCTCCCTTTCTCCCACTGGGAGTGTCTGATCTAAAATACAAGATTTAGTACGATTTCAACTCTCAGACCCTTTATAGACTAATTCTCCAAATGTCCAGGTTTTGATTAAAAGTCACTCACTGAGCCGAGAATCCACACAATCTCAACATAAATGAGAAAAGACCATCCACGGACACGAATACTGAGGTGACTCAAACGTGAGAACAATCTAACAAGGGGTCCAATCCAGGTATCAAAAATATTTTTAACAAACATTTATAAACATGCTTGAGATAAATAGAAAGCTGAGTCTCACCAAAGTAATAATATGCCTCAGCAAAGAAACAGACGCTAAATGAAGAACCAGAAAAAAAATTTTAGAAGTGAAAATACAATCATCAAAATGGAAAACTCAGTGGATATAAGCAACAGTAGAATGGAGAGGACAAAGCAAAATAAAACAAAATAGTGGGCTTGACAAGAGAGGATTAGGAATGATCAAATTTGAAAGGAAGAGCCAAAGTGGATTTCAAAAGCAAATGAGGACCTGCTCAGGGTCCGGGAGGGCTCGAGCAGGAGCACCTCAGAAAGACGAGAAAGAACCTGGATCAAACGCGTGTTGAAAAAATGACGCCAAAAAGAAAAAGAAAAAACAACGCCTTCAAATCCCAAATCTGGCCAAAGACATAAACCTACAGGTTCAAGAAGTTACGTGAACCCCCAAACAAAATAAACTCCAAGAAATCTGCACCGAGACATAGGTAACTTTCTAAAAAGTTAAAGGCAAGGAAAAAATTTTAAAACAATATCCACAAGGGGAAAAAAATTGAAATGATAATGAATTTCTCCTCTGAAAACATACAAAACGGAAGCATGTGACAGAAGTCCTTTTCAAGAAAAAAAACTGTCAACCTAGAACAGCCAAATTACCAGCAAAAATACCCTTCAGAAACGAAAAGCAAGGCAGTTTCATGTGAACACAAAGGAAACTTGCCAGCAGCCAACTTCACTCCAGAAGAACGGCTGCAGGGAACTCTGCATGCAGAAAAGCAATGACAGTAGATGGGACAGTGCACACAGCAGCCTTGGGTCAATACCACAGATTCCCCCACCCCGCCCCCACCTTTGAGTTTCCTTAATTATGTTTGACGGTCAAAGCAAAAATTAAACCACCACCTAAATCTCAAATACAAAGATAGTTACATTAAAATGGAAAAAGGCAGAGGGAGGAAATGAGGTAAGGCTTCCACAGCTCATTGACATGGGAAACATACACACCAGCTGACAGCGATCTTTTCTGGAACAACTAATATGAACACTAGAAAACACAGCTCAAAACTACTGCAGATGTACCAAAGTTGAGTTCCAGAAAAGGCTAAAGTAACCCACAGGTATCAGGAGAAAGAAAACAGAAATGAAAACATAACAAAACAGTAAATGGCAGATTTGTTTTATAAAAATTATATTGAAAGCACACCAATTAATAGGCAGAGTGAATATTGTGCTTTCTATTAGAGAGTCATTTCAAATATAATAATAGAGGTAGACAGGGTAAAATGGTGAAAAAATCTTATGCAAATACTAATCAAAGAAAAGGAGTACCTATGTTACTATCAGATAAGGTGGGCTTTAAAGCAAAGAAAATTACAAATGAAATTACATAATGATAGGAGCAGGACATTTTTATCAGCGATGCTGTTGTCTAATCAGTTCTGACCCAGGGACTGTGTTCGAGAGAACAAAAACACTGCCCAGTCCTATATCATCCTCAGTGAGGTCATTAAATTCTCCCTGCCATCGAGTCCAGCCCACGTGGGGCTCCGAGATTGTACCTGTTGACAGGAATAAAAAGCCCAGTCTTTCTCCCTTAGAACTGCTGGTGGTTTTAAACTGCAAGCTATGAGCATCACAGCACAACACGGAACCACTACACCACCAGGACTCCTGATCCAGTGACCTTACATGATGATAAATAAAAGGACCACCCTACTAAGATGCCATCCAAACAGAAAGCTAAACTTGAATTGCTCCCCACCCACAACAGCCCATAATTGTTCCCCACCCATAACGGCCCAAGAGGACAGAACGGAACTGCCCTGTGAGTTTCCGACAGAGTCTGTCAATCCGTCACGGAGTAGAACGCTTCATCTTTCTCCAGTGGATCAGCCAGCCGGCCATTTAGAACTGCTGACCTTGCAGTTAGCAGCCCAATGTGTAACCCACTAGGCCACCAGGGCTCCGTCAGTCACTAAGACACCACAACCAGGCTGTAAAATGGATGAAACGGAACGGAGAAGTCCTTGACTCGACAGTGTGACTGGGAGGCATCAATCCCAGCTCTCAACAGCGACAATCAACAGAACTACACAAGGTTGGCAAGAGTCGTTCCAAACTTAGCCGGGCCATCAGACAACAGGATTCGCCACAGTACCTGGAACATTCCATTCAGCAGCACCGCATGCCTTCTTTAACAAGGGCTCCCAACGCATACCAGCCTATGCCAGCATGTCCTGGTCATGAAGCAAACCTCAGTAAAGAGAGTTCGAATCATACATAGTTTGGCCTCTGACCATATTAGACTCAAACTGAAAAACAACTTCTGTATATAAGCCATAGTTCCAAAAAAAAGTTTCAAGGAAAATGAAAAACAGAACACCCATAAATAAAATGAACACACAAGTCAAAATCGGTGGAACAAAGCTAAAGCAATGAAAGTTATATCACTAAAGGTGCACATTACAATAGGCTCAAATTAATCATCTAAATGCATATTACAAACACGTGAAATAAATCCTAATCAAGCAGAAGGTCGGAAATAAAGGTAACAGTAGAAACCAATGACACTCACAATAGAAAAACAGCTAATCGATGAAATGGTAAGGTGGTTCTTTGAAAACATCAATAACTAGGTAATTTATCTAATAGTTACAGAACTATTTTAATTATTTAGTAAATTCCGAGAGGAAAAAACTCCAGGGGCCTGATGCTTTCACTGGAGAATCAAACCAATGTTTAGAGAATTAACAATGATTAATAATAACTGGCATACTGTCTTCTCAAAAGAGGAAATATTCCCAACTCAGTGTACCCAAGTGAGACAAAAAAATACAAACTGTACCAAGATCCTTCATGAATATATATGTGGAGATTATTAACAAAATATCAGCTAATGAAATTCCACAATATATAAAACTAATTAGATACCTAGAACAAGTGAAATTCATATGTGCCTACGCTTGCCCCCACCCACTCCACAGGGCTAAAAACATTCAGAAGTCCTCAGCCCCAGTGCCTATGCATGACTTGGTTGGAAACAGGGGCTTTGAAGATTCCCAATTAATCTGCGGTCTTAATACAATCACAGCTGTGTCCCTGTGAGGAGCAGACAAAACAAGGAGACGGGAAACAACCTCATGAACATCTAGCTCCACACCAAAGAGCGGCTGACACAAGAAGAAGCCTTCGCAGAGCCGCAGTGGAAAAAGCAGGCCTCAAAAAAAACCGCAAACTCGCTGCCATCGGGTCGATTCTGACTCAGAAACCCTAGAAGTGGAGGGAGAACTGCCCCCGTGCGTTCCGGAGTCTGTAGCTACTCACAGAAGTAGAACGCTCTAGTGGAGCTTCACCAGTAGAGGACGATACCGCTACACAATCCTTATGCATGAGGCAATCAATCCATTCCTCTGGCTTAGTGTCGCTTACTTGGCGACACTTTGTTACAGCAGCCCTAAGAAGCTCAAGAGGCAAACTGGTGGCCAGTGAGCAGCTTCTACCCAAGGGGAGCCGGTCTGCTCCAGGGGGAGCCGCTGCAGAGTTCTCCCGGTTGTAACCTTCCTTGAAGCTGACTACCAGGGCTGTCTTCCCCAGGGGCATTGCATGGACTCAAACCACCCACCTTCGGGTTAGTCGTCAGACATAAATTATCTGCACCAACAGGAACCTCCCTGGGAAACTAACAGATTGCTGCAAGGTTTAAAATGTTAAAAAAGCAATCAGTGTAACTACTACAGATGAAACCACATTGCCTGCTGAAAGCAAAGGGGAGTTGAAGCACTGTCAATATAAAAGAAGTAAGAATCTTCACACCACTTCCCACAGAGAAAATACTGAAGTTGTAAAGGATTCCACTTACTTGAATCCCCAACCAACACCTGTGGAAGCCGCAGTCAAGAAATCAAATTATGTATGAAAGACCCTCTAAAGTGGAAAAGGGCAAGGATGTCACTTTGAGAAATAAGGTGCCCTGGAAGCAAACCACCAGTATTCTCAGTCCCCTCATATGCCAGTGAACGGTGGCAAAGAGTAAGGAAGATCAAAACTCTCCATCTGAATTGTGGTGTTGGTGACTGCCAGAACAAACAAATATCCCTCTAGGAAGATGGGCAGCCCGGATGTTCCTTAGAGTAGGCAGTGCAAGATTCAGCAGCGTGTTCACAGGAGGCACAAGGTTGCCGGAGAAGAGGAAGACCCTCAAGGGGGTGGACTGCAAAACTGGGCGCAAGCACAGCGATGGCGGTGAGGACGGTGCCCGGTCAAGATCACAGTGTTCTGTTGTTGTTCACGGGGTGACAACGAGTCAGGACCCACTGGACAGTGTCTAACTACAGAAAAAGAATACAAACCACACCATTCTATCAAATGATGCAGAAAGAGCATTTGCCAAAATCCAAACGTATTCATCATTGAAGTAGATAAACTCACTACCATCAAGTCAGTTCCAATACACAGCGGCCCTGTGGGGCAGAGAAGAACTGCCCTTGCGGCTTTCCGAGACAGAGGTTAGGATGGACAGCGAAAGATGAAATACTTTCTCCTTATCATCCAGAACAAGAAAAGGAGGTCCGCGCTCACGGCCGCTGATCAATGTAATAGTGCACCTAACAGCCAACACAACAAAAAAGCACCCGAACACAAGGAAGAAATACAACGCTCTTGCATTAACGGTCTCGATTTTACCTCTCTGGGTTCTGGCTGGCTACACATAACTCCATGAAGCAAGGGTTTATTAAGGAAGTTAAAAGTGGTA
Organism: Echinops telfairi; assembly: GCF_000313985.2. NCBI lineage: Eukaryota > Metazoa > Chordata > Mammalia > Afrosoricida > Tenrecidae > Echinops > Echinops telfairi. The sequence goes on along the minus strand of NW_022103906.1, from coordinate 99,012,432 downwards.
GCGGGTAATGTAAATGAGAAATGCTCAGGGTTGAGTTATTTATCAGTACACGTTACAAAGTTCTTTCCAGTCTACTACCACTACTAATATGCCCAAAGGGCCTAACATTACACTGGAAGCCTCAACTGGAAGAAGGTATTCCAATCGGCTCAAGCTTGGGGTATCAGCAAATGCAGCTCCCAAATTAAATGCCCAAAGGCATCCCCCCCAACCCCCCTCCAGTAAGCCTCTGCCCAAGGCACTCAGCTCCACTCTGGTGGGTCTGCGAGCCCAGCTTCCCCAGGACTGTAAGTGCCCACAGAGGGGCTCTCTTTCCACAAGGAGGCCTCCTGCTCAAACGCACTGGGCTTTACTTGCTCTGCTCCCTGCTCTGCTCCTGCTCCTGCCGCTGCTCCTCCAACGTGACAGCCCTCAAGGACTGGCCCCACTCCTGGCTCTGGCCAGTAGTGAGATCCCTGCTCCTGGCTCTCGGAGGGCTCTTAGCATGCACACCAGGATGACACTCCAGGAATTCTGTTCACAATCACTCACAGGCAAATCCTATCAGCGTCTTCCCCCCTTTCCTAATGGCCCCATGCGGGACCAAGGTCATTTGACTAGAAGAGTCACATTAAATAATTCATTGTCCCTGCAACTCTTATTAATATCCTAAAAAGAAGCCCTGTTGGCCCAGTGATTAAAGCATTTGGCTGTTGACTGGAAGGCCAGCAGTTCAAACCCACTGCAGCCACTGCAGGGGAGCAAGTGGAATTATTCACAGGATTCTCAATGCCCTCTGTGGCCTTTCAGAAGCAGATCACCTGACTGTCTTCCAGAGTTCTTGGGGCAGGTTCCAAGCACCATTCTTTTAGTTAAGAGTCCAGGGGTTAACCTCTGTGACACCCAGGGACCCCAATGTACTTTCTACAGTCAATGTATGATATTAAAATAAATAAATAACAATTACAATCACACCAGAAATCATGAAATATTTATATATCAATTCAAAAAAATATGCAAAAGATGAGTATGCTGAAAACTATAATCTCCTAATGAAATAAATTGAACACCTAAATAAATGAAGAGATATACTGATAAATTGAAATATTCCATATTGTTAGAATGTCAACAGTCCCCAGATTGAGTTGTAGATTATAATCTCAATTAAAATCAAGTAAGATTTTTTTTTTCCCTTTTGAGATACCAACACTGATCTTACAATTAACATAGAAGGAAAGGAAAGGGAACTAGGAATATGTACAACAATAAAGAATTCCTATGACCTGATTTTATGATTTATTATAAAGCTACAAGATAGAAACCAGTAGACCGAAATAGAGAAGTGTAGGAGGGGAGATATATACCCAGGATATCACCAAAGGACAAAAAAGTAGGAAATGAGACCATCCCCCTGAGCCAACAGAGAAGAGTTTCTCTTAGAACGGGATTCCTGAATGTAAGTTGTTAACTGCAAGGTCAGCAGTTCAGAATCCACCAGCAGCTCCTGAGGCCAAAAATGAGGCTTTCTCCTCCCATAAAGATGTACAGTCTTGGAAACCCACTGCGCAGTTCTACTGTCCTCCAGGGGCGCCACGATGTCGCAGACAACTCAATGGCAATGAGATACTGGGACAGTGGACTTCTTTATAGCAGCACTAAACAACTAAGACACTAGCCCAATGAGACATCATGGAAGGGTCATTCTGCCTTGGTCTTTGAAGGGTGGATAGAAGCTTGAGGCAGGAAATAAACCAAGGGCTAGCAGACAAATGAAACAGCATGAAAATGGAGAAAGGTGCAATTGTTGGGGTTTTTCTGCTGTTTTATTTTGAATGTTGTTCTATGAAATCTAGGATAAATATATGGAGACAGTAACTGGATTAATGGTTTCTTGGGGGTATGCCAGGAGAGGTTAGGGGGAAATGGGGGGAGGAGAGATAATAACAATGAGTACCAAAAGAAAATGTTCTAAAACTGATTGTGGTGATGATTGCACAACTCTTTATTTTTTAATCATTTTATTGAGGCTCGTACAACTCTTATCACAATCCACACATACATCAATTGTGTAAAGCACACTTATACATTTATTGCCCTCATCATTCTCAAAACTCTCGCTTTCTACCTGGGCTCCTGGAATCAGCTCCTCATTTTTCTTCCCCCACCCCTCCCCGCTCCCTCATAAACCCTTGATAATTTATAAATTGTTATTTTGTCATATCTTGCACTCTGACGTCTCCCTTCACCCACTTTTCTGTTGTCCGTCCCCCAGGGAGGAGGTTATATGTAGATCCTTGTAATCGGTTTCCCCTTCCTACCCCCCCTTCCCTCTTCCCTTAATATGATGAAACTATTGAATTTTATGATATGTGAATTATAGGCCAATAAAACTGTTAAAAAAAAAGAAATGAGATCTGAGGGTGGAAAGTAGGGGTGGTTAAATCAGTGATTTCTTCAAAAATAATGAAAATAATCTCCTTCATTCTTACACTCTCAGACTCTATTACGGGTCCAGAACTAGCAGAAATATCACGGACAACTGTCAAATTGAGTAACTCACAAGGGGGAACTAAAGATGCCGCCTCTGTAGGACTTTGTTCCCATATAAGTCCTGGCATCCTTCACAGCCATGCCCCTGACAGTCAGCCATAACCAGGAAGGACATAAACTGGACCAGCCAGAGCCCTCTCTCAGGAAGGGGTCTGAGAAACCAGACCGAGCCATGGCATGACATGTCACTGTATGTCACGCACAAAATGATTACGTTTGAGAAGAGAGAGTCTGTAACAAACAGAGAAAAAGATGTCCCTTCGTTGAGGAGACAAACGGATGCAGAGTGAAGCTGCCTGGGATCCTGGTGTGTTGTAGAAACCTCTTTTTCTCTGAAGTCAAAAGGTACATGTCTGCTCTTTATTGTGTAAGTCCTGGATGATAAATGAGTAGAATAGCACATTCACACACTTTTCCTAGAAAAATTAATCTGACAGGCGCTTATGTGGCCTCTACGTAAAAAACACAAAGATATCAGGACCCTGAAGCCCACGAGAGGGGATGGAGAGGCAATGAGCGATACTAAGCTAAACCATGTAGACTCCCTGGTTTCTGGTGGACCAAAAGACCCCGAAGAGGTTTTTGATGTAGAAATAAACGAAGCCATGTGACAGATGAGAGACGAAAAGGTCAAAACTGTCTAGGTTCCAAGTGGAAGTCACTGGAAGTTGGTGTTGGCATTTTCAGAACACGGAGAAGAGTAGACTTCTCTGAATGGCTGTCACCAGCTCCATCCCGCAGTCCAGTACGGGTGACAGGTGTTGTGGGGTCTTTTTGAAATGGCTGCACTTGAGGTATCCCCCAAAGGCTGGGCTGGAGTAGTCCACTCAGCCTTTGCAAAACTAGACCAGGAAATTAAACACACAAAGGCGGATTGTGGAACACAGGATTCTCCATTTGGGCGCACCCTAAATTATTTGGAAACTCATCCCCAGAGAATCTGATTCCATAGATCGGGGTCAGCAGAGCCAGAAACTGACATTTTAACACGCGCTGCCAAACGACTGTGCTGAAAGTAGCCCCCGGTGGTAAAGATGGAGGAGAACAAAGAACGCCGCCCTCCCGAGCGCTGTTCCACCGCGGCTCTCTATCTGGTCCCTGGAGAGGCTTCACAAACCACCTCGGGTGCTTTTTCTTTAAAATAAAATGTGAAATGCCAGGTGTCTGGCTCTCGGGTCGTCGGGTGTGGTAAGAGACCCTATGGGCAACCCTCCAGGGCGGCATCCCGGGCCACGCCCGGGCTGTCTCTGCAGGTCTGGCAGGAACGGGCGTTCATTCCGGCGGGCGCCCACCTCCGAGCACGTTCTGCCGGGCGCAAACGGCTGGTTCGGCGCGCAGAGAAGGAAGACACACGGGCAGCGGGGACAAAGACCTCCCCGGGCACGCTCGTGTCTGGCTGCGGGGGCGCGGGCG
>NW_022103906.1:98997440-99007892 GCF_000313985.2 Echinops telfairi | reverse complement strand
GTCCGAGGTCCTACCGTGGCCCAGACCCTGCCTCTGCTCACCGAACACGTGCACTGGACGTGTTGTCCAGGTGGTTTTTTATTGATGAAATTCCAGGATCGCTCCGAGTCAGCATCGCCTCGAAGGCAATGCTTGGCTTTTTTTTCCCCCTTGGGGTGGCGGGGTTATATAACCATTATAATCAAAAGTTCCTCAAAGAAATAGACCAAAATTACAGCCTCAGAAGACACTGCCAATTAAGAGCAGCTCAAACGCTTTCTCGCAGAAGCGAGAGAGCTCTGCCTTCTCCCCCTCCCTGTGGGATTTCCACTCTGGACTGCTCGGAGCTTGTTTGGGGGAGCAAAAGCACCCCCCACCCCAGTCCCATTCCCTGCACTTCACTTCCTCACTCACTCCCAGACTGCAAGCCCGCTGCCTGCCCTCTCCTGTCTCATCTGCCTGAAGTTCCTCTCACTCGCCAAATGCACCCGCTGGAGTTCCAAGCGCGGACGTCCACCTGAGGCCAAGAACCCTTCTCTCCTACGAATGCTCCTGCCCCGAGCGTCCAGGATGGCCCACCTCTGCTGCCTGTCTTCCCGTGTCCTGGCGACTCCTCAGACTCCTCAGTTCTCTAAGGTGTTGCCCTTTCCTGCGTCCTGCCCAAAGCCAGGCTCCTCCTGCTGCCCATCCAGCATTCTCCTCCGCCGTGTTTCCTGCTGCCCGTGGACATGGACATAACTCAGCCCTCCGGTAGACCGCGACAGCCATTCCATTCGAAACCCTGCTCTCCCTGGGCCTCCTTCCCCTTCCTAGCGGTCCATCGCCTGACCCTGCCCACCTTCAACCCCACTGTTCTATTTTGAAACTTATGAAACCCTCTACCACTAGCCAATTCGGACTCACGGAGACCCTATAAAGCGTTCGGGAAGCAGACAGGCTGGTGGTTTGAACCACCGCCCTTACAGTTAGCAACCCAGTACTTACCCAGCAGAGCCACCAGGGCTCCTTTGTAAAGGCCTGAAACAAAACAAGAAAAAACTCACTGCCATTGAGTCGATTCTGATTCATAGCGACCGATTGGACAGGGTAGAACTGAGACTGTCACTCTCAATGGGAGTAGTAGAAAGCCCTTCGGCAGGTGGGTTCAAACTGCTGACCTTGCAGTTAGCGTGCCCGCAGGGCTGCTCTGTAAGGGCGTCAGCAGCTCTCCCAGGAGACGTCCTCAATGCCCCGACTGCTTTCCCTGGCTCCACTCCCGCAGACCGCTAGATCACGAGTAACTGTTTTCATCCAAGTCTTCAGAAAGCTGCTATTTGCAAAGACTAGACTTTCAAATCAGTACTTACCACTCAAGGGTCCTTGGGGCGGGCAGCACAGACAACATAAGGAGGGAGCACTTATCCCAGGACACTTATCCCTGAGGGGATCATCAGATGAGGGGCCACAGCCAGAAGGCGTCTGGGTCAGCTGCACCACAAGGGACGAGCCAGTCAGGGTGTATGTAGTATAGCACCAACTGAACAGACAACTTCCCTCTAGTTCTTTAATGCTTTCCCCCACCCCCACCCCCATCATCTTGACCCCAATTCTACCTTACAAATCCGGCTAGACCAGAGCATGTACACTGGTACAGATAAGAGCTTACAACACAGGGAATCCAGGACAGAAAAGCCCCTCGGGACCAATAATGGGAGTAGTGACACCAGGAAGGTGGGGGGAGAAAGGGCGAACCGATTGCAATGATCTACATATAACCCCCTCCCAGGGGGACAGGCAACAGAAGAGTGGTGAAGGGAGACAGCGTCAGTGTAAGACAAGCAAAAAATAATAATGTATCAATTATTAAGGATTCATGAGGGAAGGAGAGTGGGGAAGGGAGGGAAAAATGAGCTGTTACCAAGGGCTCAAATAGAAAGGACATGTTTTGAAAATGATGAGGGCAACATATGTACAAATGTGCTTGACACAATGGATAGATGTATGGATTGTGATAAGAACTGTAAGAGCCCCCAATAAAATGATTTTTTAATGAGAAACACTAGAAAGGGGTACTTTTTAAAGATAGGTGGAATCATAACCTAGTTGATTAATTTTTAAAAGGAAAAGAAATGAGAAGGCAAAGGCTGTCCTATATGAAAAAGAATTCGGCATCAGGATGGAGGAAGGCTTATTACCACCCTGCCATATGGAAAGGACACTAAAGTGAGGAGACTTGAAGCCCTTGACCATGAAAATCAAGGATTGCAGCCTTCAGTGTGAATTACAGCTCAACAGAAGGAAGGCCCGAGTCCTCACAACTGGACCAATAGGTCACATCATGATAAATGGGGAAAAGGTAGAAGTTGTCAAGGATTTCATCTTGCTCGGATCCATAATCAAGGCAGTCAAGAGAGCAAAGGACACATTGCCTTGGGTAATCTACTGCACAAGATTTCTTTAGAGTATTGAAAAGCAAGGATGTTACTTTGAGGACTAAGGTGTGCCTGACCCAAGTCTTGGTATTTACAATGGCCTCATATGCATGGGAAACTTGGACACTGAATAAAGAAGACTGAAGCAGAATTGATACTTTTGAATTGCGGTGCTGGAGAAGAATATTGAAAAAGAGCACATCTGTCTTAGAAGAGGTACAGCCAGAGTGCTCCTTAGAGGCAAGGATGGAATGACTTCATCTTACATACAATGGACATGTTATCAGGACAGACCAGTCCATGGAGAAGGCATGCTGCTTGGTAAAATGGAGGGGCGGCGAATAAGAAGCAGGCCCTCCATGAGATGGATTGACGCAGTGGCTTCAACAATGGGCTCAAACGGTGCAACAATTGTGAGGATGGCAGAGGACCGGGCAGTATTCTGTTCTGTTGTGCATAGGTTGCTATGGGTCAGACTGACTCACTGGTACCTAACAACAACAACAACATACCCTGACGCACCCTCTGGGTTCTGTAGTGCTCATGACAGTACTCACTGCCACCAAGTCCATTCTGACCCCTAGCCACACAGCTTGGAAGTGCTCCTGCTCACCTTGCCGTTAGCAGCCCAAAGGGTAACCACTGTGCCACCAGTGCTCCTTGGGGAAGCAGAAGGGCAGCAGAAAAGAAGAAGACCCTCCCCGAGATGGGCTGAGACAATGGCTGTAATCAGGGACTCAGATGTAACAACAATCGAGAGGCCGGCAGAGGACCGGGCAGTGTTGCGTTCTGTTGAAGCGTTTCTGTAAGTCAAAGCCAATTCAACAGCGCCTAAGAGCAGCAGCCAGCCAGCCCCGGGAGGGGCAGATGAGTCCTGAGGGATTTGCCTGGGAGTGACACTGATGGAAACTGCTTCTGTTATGATCCACACAGTCAAATGCCGCTGCATAATCCAGAAAACACAGGAAACATCTTTCTGCTAGTCTCTGCTTTCAGCCAAGATCCATCCGACATCAGCAACATTATCCCTCCTACCACATCTTCTGAATTCAGCCGGAATCTGGCAACCCCCTGTCAGCGTACTGCTGTAACTGTTCCTGAATTACCTCCAGCAACATTTTACTTACATGTCATATCTATGATACTGTTCAGTATTGTCTGCATCCTGTTGGGCCACCTGTCTTTGGAACAACATAATGATGGGGTGGGGGGTGCAGGCCCCGGCATGGTTTCCTCCGGTTGTCCACAGAGTCCCTGCGAGTCCAAACCAGCCACGCAATGTCCGCCAGCCCCGTCACATGGTCGCGAGCCATCCCCTTGCTCCTTTGGTGCAGTTCCCTGACCCGACGCGGTGGGCTTCTCGAATGGGCAGTAGTCGGCGCCCCCCAGGCATGGTCCCTCTGTGGCATTTCTTTTGTTCTTCGTGTCATATTCACGCGGCCGGGGTGCCGTGAATCCCTGGACACTGTCCTAGTGCGGATGGTTCATCTGGATGATTTGTCGCTGTCCCGTGTAAGACTTCATACATGTGGCCCTATAAATTATACTTGAATTTGGGGTCTATTTCCTTTCGCCCGAATCCAACCCGTTGCCAGGGAGTCAGTCCTGACTCAGAGACCCTACGGGACAGAGTAGAACTCCCACTATGGATTTCCGAAACTATATTTTAACGAGAGCCACATCTTTTTCCTGAGGAGCAGCTGGTCGGTTTGAACCACTGGCCGGCCTTGGTGGCATAGTGGTTACCTGTTGGCTGCGATCAAAAGGGTCAGCAGTTGGAAACTGCCAGCCACTCCATGGGAGAAAGGTGAGCTTTCTACCCCAGTAAAGAGTTACAGAGGCGGTCTACCCTGCCCTAGAGGGTCACTGTATGTCCGTAGCAACTGGCGGCCATGAATTTGGTTGGTTGGTTGGTTTCGGTTGTAGTTAGCAGCCATGTATAAACCACTACTGGCCCCCCCCTCCCCCACGACACCTGCCTGCTTAATGTTGCCTTAAAAAAAAAAAAACAACCCCCCAACCTTCACAAGAACTTATTATTAAGTTGGATTGACAGTTGGGTTGGCTGCCCATCTTGAGTTAGCATTTCCTAACCTGCAATGCCCGTTCTCGTCCCTCAGTCTACCACGTGCTGCTGCACATCCTTTTCCTGTGCTCTGCTTCATCATTCTTCCTCCCCTGGGGGTGTCGCTCAGCTACCACCAGTGCCGAGGCCACTTGCTTTTACAGGCTACAATGTCTGTGGCTCTTAGTCTATGATATCTTATGTGGGTAATATATTCTTTTAGACCATCAAACACTGCCCAGTCACAACACTCGTTCTCAGCCTGTCTCTAGCTCTATAAAATTTCATTTCATTTCATCATGCCTTCAATGTGTTTAAGCATGTTTTGCTTGCAAGGGATACATGAACAATTTAGATGAGCACATTGCTTAACAAAACATTAGATTCAACTCCTTTTGTTATTAATGATTCTACTTTAGCCCTATAATTTTCCCTGTATCTTTCTCTAAAGACATTTAACCTAAAGATAACTACCTTTTCATTTATTTTTTATGAGCTGTTACATTTTTTCTCCTCTACTTCCAAATTGTATACCAATTGTTTGTTCATTAAATTCAATAAGCTTCAACTTTATTTAAATTTGTGTCTTTGGGTTTTCTTAAGACAGTAAAGCACTGTTTAGATTACTAGAGCATTATAATTAATGTTAATAGTTTCAACAATAAGTTCTCCAAGATTGACTATTCTTAGACCTTTGAATTTCTACTGGATATCCTCCTTAGAGCTTTTGATGCCGTTCATCATTGTCCTCATCTTCTTTCTCTCCTCCCTTTGGGGACCCGAAGCACTCCTATGGTAATCCTTCTGATCATATCTCCTGTGCACTGCTCTCATCGTGTTTCCTATCCTTTTTTATTTCTTTCCGTGGTCCAGTGTGGATACTTAGAAATATACTTTGAACAGGAAGAGATCAATTACAATAGAAGGAAGCAGAGGAGATCCCGTAAAGAAGAGAAGAGAAGGAGGGAGGGAGCGAAAGGAGGAGGGGGAGGAGGAGGAGGAGGAGGAGATGAGGAAGGAGGGAAGGGAAGAGATTTGAGCTGGTTCTTTCTGACAGGATTAGGTAGCACTCCATAGCAGGCAGAAACATTTTTCTTGGGCAAAGAATAGTCAAATATAATAAAAGAATAGCCAGTTCAGCTGTATAAACAGAGTTTAGGGCCTGAATAAAAAGTCGATAATTGTGAAATATTAGTATATCAAAATATCTGAAACCCAGAAGCAATGTAATTTTGGTGCAAAATTTTGGTAACCCCAGCTGATAGGCTCCCTGGAGACCTAGATGAACGTGAATTAGAAAACTCTAGAAACACTCACTGTAGGATAGCTATTTAGTGTTATAATAGGGTATCAAAAGAAGCTTTCGATTGTGAGATCAGCCACCATTTTCTATTTCATTATTCATTTCACTCATTTGAATTCATGAACTGCTATGATTTGTAAAAACCCACTAACAGTAAGTTGATTCCAACCCATGGCCTCATTGGGGCAGAGTAGAACTGCTCCGTAGTGCTGCGGAGACGGTAAATCTTTACGCGAGCAGACAGCCTCAGCTTTTTCCCGGGGAGTAGTTGATGGATTTGAACCTCAGACATTGAGATTAGCAGCCCAGCACTGAATCCACAGTGGCACCTGGGCTCCTTTATTATATGCAAGGAACCTCCTAAATAGGTAACCCCTGGAAGAGTTACACACTCAGCAATACTTGCTATGTTCTTGGTACTCCTCTAACAGTCCTGGGGCCACAGCTGCGAAGATAGTCGCTGGCTTTTTCTCCCCGGAGAGTCTGTATCCCACGTAGTCCTTGGAACAGTAGGTCCGAAGTCCCAGAGGTGAGAGCGTGCTGGCACATTGGGAAAACGGGAAGGAGGCCAGCATGCGCCAGGGCAAGGAGACCGAAGAGGAAAAAAAGAGGAAAAGATCGAGGCGCACTTGAGGCTACGGAAAAGACACTGGCTTTTCCGGTGAGATGAAAAACCACGGGAGGGTTTTGACAGAGAAGGAACGTGATCTGATCTGTGAGAAGCATCACCTGTCTCCTATGTGGGAAATAGATGATCAAGGTTTAGAAAGGTTAGAAACAGAAAAATGGTTAGGAGGCCTGAAATAATAGAAATAAAAGGTGGTGGTAGATGCGCAATAGCAGTGGAGAGGGGAAGAAAGAGAAGCACAGAAGGAGTGGATGCGTAGAGACAGTGTCTGGTGCTTCTCAGAGACGAGGGGGATTGGGGAGGAGACAATGAGTGCAGGAGGGGGAGGGGGCACAAGAACTGATTGTGATGATGAAGACACAACTCTTCAAAAGCAGCTTAAATCAGGACGTGCATGATGTGTGAATACGGTATCAAGAAAACTCCTGAAGGAAGGAAGGAAGGAGGGAGGGAGGGAGGGAGGGAGGGAAGGAAGGAGGGAGGGAAGGAAGGAGGGAAGGAAGGAGGGAAGCTAGCAAGCTAAGTGAGCAGCGGAGACCATGACTGAGGGAGGAAGAGTTGGTGCTCAAGGGACGTTGACTTGATGTTAATGGTTTGTCATTTGGGATATGTTAATGGAATAATTTGGAAAAGGTTATCGATCATGGCTGTACAACATGCAGAGTGTAACCAATAGCACTGAATTATACATGTAGAGGTTGTGGAATTGGAGAACATTTTGTTGTGTATATTATTAGCATAATTAAGAAAAAATAATCACATGAATAACAAGGACAAGGAAGAAAAAAAGGTTCTAGAATTGATTGTGGTGACAGTCGTACAACTCTTCTTGATATGATTAACTCCTCGAATTGTACGACATGTGGGTGAAATGCCATTAAAACTGTTAAAGGCTTGAAGGTAATCAACCGGCCATCAAGTTCAGAAGCAACAAAGCCCACATGGAAGAAGCACACCAGCCTATGCAACCACGAGGTGTCGAAGGGATCAGGTGTAAGGCATCATCAGAACAAAAAATCTTACCATAGTGAATGATGGGGGGAGTGCGGAATGAAGACCCAAAGCCCATTAGTAGGCCACTGGAGATCCCCTTGCAGAGGGGTCTCGGGGAGGAGATGAGCCAGTCAGGGTGCGATGTAACAATGATGAGAAATACAACTTTCCTCTAGTTCCTAAATGTTTCCTTCCCGCTCCCACTACCATGACTCGAATTCGACCTTGCAAGTCTGGCTAGACCAGAGGATGTACACTGGTACAGATAGGAACTGAAAATACAGGGAATCCAGGGCGGATTAGCCCTACAGGACCAGTGGTGTGAGTGGCGAAACAGGGAGGGTAAAGGGAGAATGGGTAGGAAAGAGGGAACCGATTACATGGAACTATATGTGACCTCCTCCCTGGGGGACAGACAACCGAAAAGTGGGTGAAGGGAGACGTCGGACAGGGCAAGATATGACAAAATACCAATTCATAAACTATCAAGGGCTCATGAGGGAGGGGGGAGAGGGGAGGGAGGGGAAAAATGAGGACCTAATGCCGGGGGTTTAAGTGTAGAGAAAATGTTTTGAGAATGATGTACAAATGCGCTTTACACAATTGATGTGTATATGGATTGCTATAACAGTTGTATGAGCCTCTAATAAAATGTTTAAAAAAAATAAAAAAATAAATTAAAAAGGTCAAACTCTGGCCTTATCTGGAAGATGCCCTGTCATGGCCACGCCTGGAAGCACGTGGGGAGAAGGAGAATAGCACGGCTCCCAACAGATGGAAAAATCCATACATCAAATACTTTCAATGATTAGACAGGTAAAGCTATAAGTGCTAGACTGGTTTTTATTTACATCTAGTCCAAAAGGAAATTGTAATCTGTCAAAAATATATTTAAGATGGAAACATAGACAAAGTCCCAATTGAAGAACATGCTACAAAATACCTGACCGATCCTCCTCTAAACTGCCAAGGACGTCCAAGGGCGGGTAGCCTGAGCAACGGCACACCGATAGGATTGTTGTTAGGTGCAGTTGGGCCCGTGCCGACCCACAGCAGCCCGATGTGAAACAGGCCACTGCCCGGGCTTGTGCCAGCCTTGCCACTGTTGCCTGAGCCCGGGATTGCAGCCACCGGGTCCATCCCTCTCTGGAGTGTCTTCTCCTTCACTGCCCTCTGCTTCCCAAGCACCATGCCCTCTTCCAGGCACCGGTCTCTTCTTAGGCATGTCCAAGGCACGGGAGACTGTCTTACCTCCTACCCTTCTACGGAGCATTCTGGCTGTACTTCTTCCAGCACAGACCTGTCTGTACTGTGGGCGTCTATGGGCTGTCAGTCTTCTTCACCAGCCCCATCCAGGCACATGCACGAACACACCATCATGGAAACGCTTCAACCCAGAGGAGCCTGCACAGACATGATGGCCTAACAGAATGTGATGTCCCCGAAGGAAAAAGCACTGTAGGTAACAACGGAGGACCTCTGGAGAAAGGCTAGGTCTTCGCCGATAACACAGCCCCGAGAGAGATTTCATTCACTTGGGCAAAGTCCCATCCTCCTGCAAGGTATTCATAGAGGAGTATATGGAAACTGGATATGGTTTTTATTACTTACCTTCAAGTCTAAAGCTGAAAGACCCAGCACATGCAATTGAACATGTACCACACATTTTCTCTTTTTGAGGAATCACATCAAAATGTCGAAATTCATCAGCATTGCCATATGTTTAGCACAGAAGCCTGTAGCAGAACTTGAGTGTCTGTATGAAATGCTGCCTGTTTTATTCCTCCACTGATCGATAATAAATTTTAGTCGTGCCAGTAGTAAGTCAAAATTCTTTTTATATTCTCTTTATGGAAATGATTAAGAAGCTATTGTCATTTCAAGAGGCAATCAGAGCGTATGCAGTTAAAAACGTGTAAGGAGGAAAAAGTTTATCGGTTAGTTACTTAAGAACCATATACTCAGTAAAACACGATTTTCCTTTTAGTTTTATGACATTTATCTCACTGCCATCCAGTCAATGCTGACCCCGTGACCCTGCAGGATGGGGTGGAACTGCTCCGTGAGCTTCCAAGACTGTGCCTCTCTCTGAGCACAGAGAGCCTCCTCTTCCTCACAGCTGGCTGGTGGTTTCCAATGGTTGACCTTGAGGCTAGCAGCCCAGTACATAACCACTGCGCACTGTTTAATCCATGAACACTGATAGTCTGTGTTGGTTTTCTGTCACTCTTTGAACGCTCATTTTTTGCATTCAATTCTTGATGAATATTATCCAGGGTAAGCGCCACAGACACTGGCTCTCTCCCTGCAGGTCGCTCATGCACAAGAATGGCCTGGCCGTGGTTGGAAGGCTCCGTAAAGGACGTGTGTGTGTGTGGGGTTCGGTCCTGATTGCTTCTGTTGACCAAGAGAAAGAGGGGGATCCTCAGCTGAGGATGGCACTTGAGAGAAGGTGCTGGGTGTTGGACAAGAGGAGAGCCATGCTGAATCATCACTGAAGAGAGGGGAATGTGAGATGAACAGACATGTGTAGAGTACCCAGGCACTACCCAGAGTCACAGCGCCCTGGTTGTGTAGTGGTTACCCACTGGGCTGTGATCCGCGTGGTCGACAGTTCAAAACCACTGGCAGCTCCTCGGAAGAATGACTGGGCTTTCTATGCCTGTAAACAGTTACAGTCTCGGAAACCCACAGAGAGTGCCTATGAGCCAGCACATCTCCATGGCAGCGAGTTTTTGTCTGGTGGCGCAGAGGTTAGGGGCCTAGCAGCTAACTGAAAGGCCAGAGTCCTTCTGTGGGAGGAGGAGGTGTTAGTCAGCTTTCAGAAAGATCTCAGAAACCTGATGAGGCAGCTGGACTCTGTCCTATTGGCAGCTGGACTCTGTCCTACATGGTAAGCATGAGTCGGAACCAACTTGACGACAATGGGTTGGGTTGGGTTGGTAGATGTGAGGGGCCTTCAAAAAGTTGATAGAACAATTTCATTGTCTTTTCCTTGAATTTTTGTGAGCTTTTTGGAATTCCCTCAAAGCTTGAGCACTACAATTCCAGACATGAAAATAAACACTCGTGC
>NW_022103906.1:98988509-98997340 GCF_000313985.2 Echinops telfairi | reverse complement strand
CCCCCGACATCATCCCTTTTGGATCGCTTAGTCATTCATACTGGAAGTCCCCCGCGCACCGTCACATGCTAACAACACTTACTGGCACGGTGGTCTGAGTTCTCAATGCAATAACATGTCAAAGGCACATGATGATGGATATGAAATTCCCTAGTTCCTGATTCCTAGTCAGTTCCTCCCTTGGCAAACTGATTCACATCATCAGGTGACAGTCAACCATTTCTTTATGTGGGGGATGTAACTTAAATGTTTCCATTGTCTACTTTTCTGCTTTTCCTGATGGAAGTCAATAGAAGTTTTAATTAATTGTATCTCTTTGGGGACTTATTGCCTCCCTGGGAAAAAATTGTTTTTTAAGCAAAACTTTGCATCAAGATAAATACATGTGATTTCTCCTCTGATTGTTTCACAGTAAATAAAGGCACCTTGACAGCTTCTTATCTCTTTTTTTATAGGTAAGAATGAGATTCTGGGAACATGTGGCTGATTTACTTTGCATATTAACCAGATGTATAATTTCTCTTTCTTCTTATCTTTTAGAGTGAGCTTCTGAAGAGAAACAAAATAAGTTTAAAATGCAAGTTACAAGATTATTTTTTAAAATACATCTCCACCTCCCATCCCTTTCTACAAGTATTGTGCCTCCAAAGACAATGAGCACACACACACACACACACACACACACAAACATGCACAGCACTCTTAGGAAACTGTTTCCATTTGTAAAAAACCCTTCAGTGTATGTAGGCATGATTTGTATCAAAAAGTCATTAACAATAGCAAAAAATATCAAAAAGGAATGCATCGAAGCATTAACATTGTCATGAAGGATGCGATGACTGGTGATTTTTCAAAATGCATTGACTTGAATGCACGCCGTATTTCATATAAAGGTGAGACAAAGCGACAATTAACTAGCATGGGGGCTGGAGGGACACACCAAATCGCTCATAATATGAGGATGTGAGTAGAAAATATTTTATTTTGTCTACAAGTTTACCACAAAAACAGTAACTATACTTTCAGTCTTAGTATAAGGGCTGTTGGGGTTTTTCTTTCTTTCTTTTCTGTTAATACTGTAGATTTCTTCAAGTTCTTTTTAATTCCATCAATGGCTCATTTTGTGATGTGAATATGGTGTGTGTGTGTGTGTGTGTGTGTGTGTGTGTGATGTGTGTTGATGGGGTACTTCAGTTCTGACCCATGGTGACCCTGCAGAACAGATGAGACCTGTCCCCTGGGGTCTCTAAGGTGCTACAGCTTTCTGGGAGCAGACAGGATCTTTCTCCCTGGGAGCAACCAGTGGGCTCCAACACTGACCTCGTGGTTGGCAGCCCCTCAGACCACCAGAATGAACCACAGAGGTTAGTCAGGAAGACCCTGGAGATGGAGGTGCCCTATCAGTCTGGAGTAAATATCAGATAATAATTCACAAATCTGTATATTGCTTTTGCATTCACTCCTCTACCTCCTCCTTTGGTTGTGATGTATTTTTATCAAAATGTACAACCAACAAACATATACTATACACCATATAAAAACAAATAAGCACATGTCAGTGTGACACATGTCCTAATTTATAAAAATGAGTAGATAACCTTACCATTTCTAGGTAAGAAAGCTGCCTAGAGGAAAAGCCCCTGTCCCTGACCACAGAGGACTCAACTTCATGGAATGCTTCTGCACAGTGACCCCCAGCCGCAAAGGGATGCCAGTGAGCAGGAGAAATGGCAGGGGTCTGGGTGGGGCGGAGGGTCTGAGTGAAGGCAGCAGGGCGGGAGGCGGGGAGGCAAGAGTGAGCAAGGCAGGTCCCGGACAGTTACTCCCTGGGCAGGAGCGGAAGGGAAGGTGTACAAACTGGGAGGGAGCCACGTTAGGAAAGAGACCCGATGAGAAGCCAAGTCTGAATCCGCGCCAGAGAGCATGCATTTATCATAAACGTTTGGGAAGTGATTTCACTTTGGAAGCATAAGAAGGAAAACCAGATTTGTGACTTTAGAAAAAAATGGCTCCAGGCTGCAGTTTAAAAAAATGTATTTAGAGAGTGGATTAAAGAAGATACAAAACCATTTAGGGAGCTATAGGTATTGCCTGGGTGACAAAGGAGGAGGCCAGGGCGGTGGGGTTAGGGCGCAGACCGAATGAGTCCTTGGTGCTGGGGGACAGGCGCACACATAGGATTCCTAAAGAAGAAGTCGAAGATGATTCTGACTCAAGGAACTAAGTCCATATTTATGATCTCTCGTGAGATAGGAGCAGAAGAGGAACCATAAGGGACGGGGTGAGGAGTCCAGTCTTGGATGTGTTGAGTTTTAGGTGTGTGTAAGATTTTTCCGGTAGAGATATTTAGCATGGAGTTGGATATAAATAGAGGTGTGTGTGTAAAGAGGGGGTAAAAGGCATGAGAGGCAGACAGAGACAGATGTGAGCTGGAGATAGGATCAGCAACGAGGGCACCTCAAGAGCTCGTAAGTGTATGGACAGGGATGAGGCAGAGGAGCCCCTGAGAATTTAGAATACTAGCCTGAGGGGCCGAAGGAGAAGCAAGGGAGGGTCCATCAGAGAAGCCGAGACAAGGATTTCCAGAAGCGCAAGGTCCCTCCTGTCAAATGCTGCAGCAATCGAGTGTGATACGGCTTGAGAACCAGCCGTCAGAGGCAGCAGCAGAGAAGCCAAAAGCCATCCTTGCACAGGGGGGCGGGGGACAGGTGGGAGCCAGGGGAGAGTGGAGGCACCGAGTGTGGGCTCCCCTTTGAGAGCTTTGTTGTGCAGGAGGCGCGTTTGCACTGCCCACGTTTGCTGGGGTGGGGAGAGAGTTGAGGGTGGGGTGGGGAAGAGAGCTGAGGGTGGGGTGGGCAGAGAGGGACTTGCATCAATTCCCAAAGCAAAGTGAACCCAGCATCCTCCTGGACACTAACCACTTGGGCCCTGGAAGAGCCAGAAGCGACAAAAAGCAGAATTCAACTTTCTGAGGGATTTGTGGCTTCTGCTGATCGCTTCTTGCTGGCCCTCAAGGTCCGCCGGCGCTGGGCAGCCGACTAGTAATAGGTGCAGACAGTGGGCACCTAAACTCAGAGTGCCCTGTTTTCAAAGGACCCCGCCTTTAAAAAGCCACTCTCACGGTAGTCCACACAAAGGGAGTGGTTGCCAGTGCATGTGTGGCTGGAACCCTCTGTGGGGGACGAGGAGTCCAAGTCCACCCTGGTGAGGTGGAAGGGCCTGAGCACCTACGGCCAATGGCATTGCTTGGGAAGCCAGAACAAAAGAGAATCAAGCAAAACACCAAAAACATTGTTTTTGAAAACTGAAAACTGCACAGTGAGAAAACAGATTTTACCGGTGGAGAAAAATGCAATCAATGTTTCAATGACTTTAAAACTCTAAGTGACCTCAGGGTCCAGAAACAAGCAACTGCGATAACAAGACTCTAGGAAATACAATGCTAAATTGTGGAGTGGAGAAAAGCTTACCAGACAGCCCAACAGCCCCAAGCCCGAAAACATCTCAAAGGAAGCTCACTGAGCAGCTCGTATTGACTCTGGTGCAGTGAGCTACTGGACACAGGTCTTAGGTGAAGTTCATACCACACGGCTGGGCAGCAGCAGGCAAACCTGAAGTGTTTGTGGCCCTCTGTGGCAGTTGTATAATCTGGTGTCGACTTGAAACTATTAAGAGTGAAGGGGGAGGTTAGCCTGTCAACCAGGTGGCATCTTGATGAGCTCATGTGGAGGGGCTAAGGTGATAAATAGCTCACTGGAGGCGGGACACACTTATTCTCTGCTTGGGATTCCTGTTGACAAGCCACATGGAGCTACACTAGAGCCCTGGAGCTAAAGAAGCCATGTGGAGACCCCTGTCAGCGCTTAGATACTTCCACTGCCACTGGATCCACAAGACCTTACACCCACTGGCCCGTGATCTTCCTGCCCTCGGCATCATTGCATGTGTTGCATGAGTCTACAGAGGTATTTATAGATTGGTATTGGACATGTGGGTTAATACCAGACTTATGGACTTGATCCTGACTGGGCTGGGATGTTTTCTCAATATACAATCGCTCTTTTAAATCGAGTTCTCTCTTACACACAAGTGCCTCTGGATTTGTTTCTCTGGTCTACCCAGACTAACACCCACCAAGGGCACCAGCTAGCTTGCTGAGATGTAAATGAGGACCATGTCCCCAAGCGGGACTGAGGCCAGTGAAAGCAATGGGCATGGGAAACGTTCCTGTGAGGACGAGCCACCTTTGCCACACCTACAGATTCACGATGAGTCATCCCTGTGGCAGAAAGGGAGGGTCTCATTATCAAGAAATAACAGCCAGGAGTAGAGCTTTAGACCCCGAGGTCCAGTGGTGGGAGTTAGCTGGCTTGCACCCATTCGGCGGGACAGATAACTAATTTTTTCTGTTGAGGTCCACAAACTGGTTGTTACAATGGTGCTGGCAATCGGGCTTCTTTCTAAGGTGGGGAGTGCCGATGTGGAAACCACAAATCCACACTTCCGACTGTTAACGTTCATCTCAGAAAGATGATATTCTAAGTGCCCATAGGTTTAACAAACTGGACAGAACCATGCTTGTAATATTTATTCATAACTATCCTTATACTGTTGATGAACTACATTGTGACTCCCTTGCGCTTGTTACTTCAGTAAACAAATCTATAATGTAAAAAGTGCCAAACAGCCAGAGGGTGACATGCTGTCACTCGTTTCGGCGTTGTTTTGGGCCCCAAGAGCTACTATGAGTGAATTCTGCAGTTCCTGAAAATGTTCCAAGAGCTAAAGATCTGTGAGAACAGTTGCGGTCAGGTCAGCAGAAGTGGGAAGGGCTCAGCACAGATGCACAGCGGAGGCTCAGAGAAGTCAAGTCTCCCGTTTCTAATCGATCAGACGCAAGGACTACTGTCTCACTGGCCTGCCTCGAAAGGAAGGGGCTCCTACTCCAGCAGTGAAGAGGGTTAAGGAGAAATCACACAGCCGAGGATGCTCGGGGAAAGCCAAGAATATTGCCAGTGAGGGCGCCAATCGACGCAATATGGAAATACCGGAAATGATAGCTACATTGCTTTTTGTCAGGTAGTTAATAATCTTCATTGATTTTTAAAATGCTCTTGATATCTAGTCTGCGTATCTCTTTTCTTGTTCTTAACATATTAACTATATGAAATAATGAACTACTTTTTCTGGTCTATTTTTTTTATGCTTGAAGCCGTCATTAGGGGAGTGAGCATCCCCCACTGCTAATCCCTGCCTGACAGACCTCGTGGCTCCAGGTTCTGATGGCGCCGTCAAGTGGCTGTGGCACAGCCAAGGGCAAGGGGCACAGTGGTGGTCTTCCTGGCCGCCAGTGAGAAAGCAGAGTGACTTTGAGTAAGAGTTTCTGGCAGAGGGGGAAGCCCCCAGGCCTTTGCCTCAGGGGCTACAGCTGAGCACCTTTGGTCTGAGGCTTATTGGTAGGAGGGAGTGTTTGGGAACATACCAGCAGGCCGAAAAGAACCTTGTAACATTGCCCGAGCTGGGCAGAGGCCAGCGGAAGGCCCACCACCCTCATGAGGTATGCCTGCAACCATGGTTGAGAACCAGATGTCCTGACCCAAGACCAGCATCCAGAGCATTTCTGAGCCTGGTTTACACCGGTTAGCTTCCTCAATCAACTCCAGAATCATTAGTTCTGCGTGGTGATGGCATCAGATGATCAGAGTACTCTGGGAGGCTGGAGGCGGAATTGGTGACAGAGCGGGTGTAGGCATGTCTGACCTCTGCTGCAGAGGAGCTGGTCTTGACCCTGATGCTGTCTGTCGGCTCGCCTTCCCTGGTGAAGTGAGAGGAGGGCAGCTGCCATCCTCACAGCCACATGGGCACTGCTGGGGCAGAGGAGGTAGCTCTGTGTGTGTTCTATGTAACATTCTTTTCTCACATGGAGAAAAACAAAGTAGCCGAACACAGCAAAGCATTAACATCTGTTCCACTGTCCAGCAGGGACGAGAGTGTCTGTCTGTCAGATGGTTCTGTGCTCAGCTGTAGGTTTGAAGTATCTCTTGAAGCTTGATTGCATTTTGCATCAGCTAATCTCTATTTTTCCCCTATCGCTCCTTTTCTTCAAATTGGGGGGTAGATTATTCATCCAAGTTATCTTTAGGGCAGATACACACACGGTGGACACAATACATCTAGCATCACATCGTTGCTATTTTTATTCCGTTGGCAACACTTTGGACAGACTTTTCCTCCTTCCCCTCACACCTCTGCCACTGGAGTGAGATTCCATTGCGATTCCATGGGCCAGAGTCATCCCTTCGCCACCCACCCCTCCCCCCTGCGCCCCACAGTACTCCTGGCCTTCACAATCTGCCTACTCACTGATGAAGGGGCTGCCTCCCCCAAACCCTGCCCTGCTGGGCGCCCGGGTTACGCTGCCTCAACCAGTAGCCATGCATCCTGTGCTCCCGGGCTGGCTGGGGCTGAGGGCAGAGGAAGGTGGCTCTCCCCAGCAGAGGTCTTCTAGGACCGCCCTTGCTCGCTGTAATGGACAGGCAGGTGCACTGTGATGGAAGGACGCTCCTCTGTCCCATCTTCTTTGGCTGTCCCTCCCCAGTGCAGCTTTACATTGTCTTACAATTGTCTCCTTCTGACCCTTTTAGAAACCCTACCATCGTGCCCTCTTTGGATTCCCCACACCAGCCCCTTAACCTTCCTGGTGGTGTCAGGCTTGCCCATCGGGTCACTGCCGGCAGGGTCAGCGGTTGGAAATGACCAGCCACTCTGCAGGAGAAAGATGGGGTGGGGGGGGCTTTCTACTCCAGTAGAGTCCTCTCGGAAACCACAGGGGAAGTTCTACCCTGGCCTATCGGGCCGGGTCGCTTTGTCGGCACCAACTCGATGGCCTTGAATTTACTCTTAGCTGACGGGTCTTTTTATTTAACAGGCCTGTACACTTCCCTTGGACGCCAATTTTGACCAGACCTGTTTCTGGAAGGCACCCTGGTGACAAGTGCTTTCCTGAGAAAACGTGTGTGCAAGTGGCAGACGTGCTTTTACACACATTTGGAATAAGCGCGCCTCTAAGAACAGGAACCCTTGCTCTGCTGCTTGGCAGGGTTCAGCTTGGCACCCTTGTGCAGCAGTACTAGGAAGTGCTTGCCCCAGTGCACTCAAGATATGCCTATAAGCATATTTTTTGTCTCCATCAGTCTGCGATCATGATGCAAAAATCGTTTGGGAGTCTCAATGCCCTGCTTTTCCTAAGCAGACTTGGTGAACTAAGAAAGGGTCAACTGTGAGGCTTGAAAGGTGCTTCCACTTTTTGACTGAAGGAAATCGGGCTCCGCTTTTTAAAGTGTCCCAGTGCAGTAGATGACACAGCACATACGAATTTAACGTTGTATGATTTACTCTCCAAAGTGTTTATAGCGTAACTGAGCAGTTTCAAGTAGTCAAAGCTGCAACGACTCCTCAGAATCTCTCTCGACTGGATAATCCTTCAAAACAACCCCCCAGTTCTCACGAGAGGCCCAGAATGCGGCTCTAAGGTGAACGCAATGGCTCCGAAATGAACAAAAACACACACATATTTTTAGACTGCTGTTTAATCAGTTTTAAAGATGCAAATTAGAAAACAAAAAAAACCTTTATGCTAGTTAAAAACACCTCTTGAACATAGCAATAAAGCCACTCCTGCAGTCCGAGGATACAGACTAGAAATGAGAGGTTACTAAAATATCACACCACAGCTTAACTGACAGTGGTTATTTTTTAAAGTACCATACATCAAGAACCAATTTATGGATCTGTTGAAAAAGAACACTTCTTTAAAAATATATTCTGGAGTAATAAAGACAAAAAGCAGACCATACCATCTCTGAACCTGGTTCGGGCCACACTGCCCACACTGTCTGTTGCGCCGCATCCCACACGTTTGGGAGACTGGGACATGCTAGGCAGGCGACAAGGAGCAGCCCTCAGCTCTGCCAAGACCAGAGCATCTCCTGCTTTCAGGGCTTTGTAGTTGAAAGCAGGTGTTTTGACTAAGGGAGGCATTCGGAATGAAACAGAGGAGGGGAGGAGTTTGGTGCCCTCAGAGGGAAGCACACATCCAGCAGGGTCTCTGGTGCTGGGGCGGGCTGCCACCACTCTCTCAAAGTGGGCTCAGGGCTTCCCACTAAACTCCAGAAGCAGACAGTGTGGGTGGCACTCTAAGTCCACGAGTCATGAAAGGATTCCGGCAGGCAGGAATGGAATCACAGGTTCCTCACCCCACCCAGGGCAGAAATTATCTTGCTTCACCTGGTCCATTGCTCTCTCCCTTCCTACTGCTTTCTTCTGTGCCCCTCTGCGCTGAAACACATAGTCACTTGTACAGGGAGTACAAGCAGAGGACGCGTGGTTTGGGGCACACAATTACAGATGTTTGATTCCGTTTTCCTTCTGATGAAAAGTTGTGAGCAAATGCACTGCAGTGACAAGTCAGGGTACGCAGCACCCCAAAAGCTTACAACGAAGGAAGAGGCAGCTTTTAAGACTGCTTGTCAAACTCTGGTTTCCCTTTCATGGGAGAAGTCCGCATCGAACAGCAGCATGTCAATGTCTCAGAGGGGTTAGCCCTGCGTGGAGACTAGACAGGAAACTGTCCCTGCAGGCCCTCATCCACTAAAAAGCTCCATCTCAAACATGCCATTAAACACGCGGCAGGTCATTTCCTGATGCTGCCCTGTTCCTGTGGGTGGTTCTCCTAGTCCCATCTCTTTCCACAGCTGCGGCGTGATGAGAAAAGGCTGGGCGTGGCTATGCATCAGCAAGTACAGTGAGAGCTTAGACAATGGTTATACCGG
>NW_022103906.1:98931883-98988409 GCF_000313985.2 Echinops telfairi | reverse complement strand
TCTTGATACTATTAGTTATACAATAGCCCATCTCTTTCCACAGCTGCGGCGTGATGAGAAAAGGCTGGGCGTGGCTATGCATCAGCAAGTACAGTCAGAGCTTAGACAATGGTTATACCGGTCTTGATACTATTAGTTATACAATAGCGTGTCTTGGGGTGTTTTTTTTTTTTTTGATTTATAAAAGTTATACCAAAAGAAGACAATTATCATCAGATTTAAAGGCAAGACAAATTAGTTGTTGTAAAAGATGTCTGTGGGCTGTTTCCCAGAGGCTTCTCAGCCAATGAGCTATTGAGCCTGAAAAGTCTTCACTGGAGTTTGCATGACGCTAAAACCCGGATAAAATAAATATTATTTAAAGCATATAACAACATTACTAAGCAGCCCACCAATGGGAATGTACGGCATTTCTAATGAAAATACCGTGTGCTCTGTTTGGCTTCTGCATAACCGCCTCCCGTGCTGAGTTCCCCAGGGTGCTAAGCAGGATGCACACATGCACCTTATGTGCAAAAAACCCATGGCTCCTGGCTGCCTCCTCTGAGCGCGAGCTTCCCAACACAGCTGCACCGTTGATTCCACGTGCATTCCGACAAAACACCAACCCGAAAAGCTTCGCTTCACATTTTTATCTAGAATGAGTTACTATACATAGATTTCACTATGTGTTGCAGAAAATCACTGTAGAAGCCCCTCTTTCTTTTAATCTCTCAACCGCAAATTTCAGAGTGAACATTTTTTAAGCGTCACACTTTCCCTTCAGAACAAGGAACGCACATCGACACAAGCCTACTTCTGCACGAATTGTAGAAAGCAGGTCTCAGCATCCCAGGGAAGCATGACAACAATCAGCAAGCCCATGGGCGTACACCGGATGAGCGGTACAGTTGGGTAAGGTACTGAGGGCCGTTAAAATGACATCGCAGTGTTTTTCAGAATTGTGCACTACATCTCAGCCAGGAAGGGCTACTAAAGGCTAACGAACACGCCACACGATGTGGATTTCTATCTCAAACTCTGGACAGGTCCTTAACTGGACTTTAACAGTCATAGGCAGCATGCTCACACATTCATTCTCTCCAATAACCTTTCAATTATACTGTGTAATTTTAAAAAATCAGTTAATTATAAATCTATACGGAAACACAAAACATATAAATGTCCAAGTTTTCTCCTGACTATGCAGAGTGCATGTGTCCGAGGTGCAGATACTAAATAGCAACGGCCTTTGTCCTCCAAGTGCAATGTCGTCTTTGAATACAAGGATACATTTTTTACTCTCTTAATGGCAAAAATGTAATAGTTGTCTGTAGTTTAAAAAAAGATTTGACCAAATCAAGTCTACTTGAAGTATCTTTGAATGTCATCTGGAGGTGAGCTATCATACAGAATATTTAATAGTATACACCACCTCAATTTTACACTGCACAGAAGCCATGAACACGGGCAGCAAAAGGAAACCACTTTCTATGGTAGAGATTGTTTTTTTCAGTACGAAGGACTTACATGAAGGGCAGGCAACATTTAGTAGAAATGGTTTCTGATGTGATGGTCTGTTGCTATGACAACTCTCGGGAACCGGTGATCTCAGGCAATCACAGTGAAAGTGACAACTGCCTGCCTCTGCGTCTGTCTGTGTCCTTGAATCTTACTGAACATGCAAACTGCGTCTATTCGTGATCCGTCCACACAAGAGGTCCTGGGCTATGACAACTGACCTTTTCAGCTGACAGTCAAGGACCTTGAGACTCTAGAACAGGCGTCCTCAAACTACAGCCCTTGGGCGGCCAAAGGTGGCCTGCGAGGACATTTATCTGGCCCGCCGGGTGTTTTTGCCCCATTTGTTTTTACTTCAAAATAAGATATATGCAGTGTGCATAGGAATTTGTTCATAAGTTTTTTTTAAACTTTAGTCCGGCCTTCCAACGGGTCTGAGGAACAGTGAACTGGCCCCCCATTTAAAAAGTTTGAGGACCCCGGCTGATGAATGGCTGGTCCCAAACACATGGCCATTGATGACAGAGTCAGAATGAGGACCCAGGTCCCCTCCCAGGTCCGTGAATGTCCAACACTATGTTTCCTCCATTGTTTTACAAAGCAAAACAAACCCCATCTTCAGTTTTTCCCAAACTTGTTACCTGTGGCAATCCTGTGAGTGCCTCAGGGCTGGAGACTTCAACACCCTTTGTAACCAGAGGTGTGCTGGTGACCCAAGTGGTAGCTGAACCTTTCTCAAGCCAAACATCTTCGATTATGTTGGATATTTTAGAAGGTAAGTAATTTCCTCAATTACCCTGAGTGCCAATAAAAATGCTTAAACACTTGTGAGAATAAGTCACGTGGTAGCACGCTGACAGCTGAGATTGGTCAAATTAACAGTTCCCAGAAAATGAAATTAAGAATTCTTTTTTGTCCACGTTTTCCCTGAGTAGTACATACTTTACCAAAAGAGTAAAAAGAGGATGTTTACTGGACATCTCTGGAGTGGTTTGATGATTATCGAAGAGTGGTAAATGACACAGATATGCACAGAAGCGTATTCTCTTGATTAAAGCACACGTTACAATGAATCCGTTTAACCGCAACAGGACCAGCTTTAAAATCATCAACCCTACAGAAGCAAAGCACTCTCCTCTTTCCAAGACCCCACACAGGTGTATTCACTTCACAAAGCACACACTCAGCACTTTTGCTCGAGGAGAAAGTCAAGCTGAGAATCGGGATGACTCGGCTTTCTTCTAGATTGCGGACCTGAGATTGTAATCTCTTTGAGATTAGAGGAAAGCTGTCCAAAACCTATTTCATAAAAACCAAGAGTTGGCTCGGGGAGATGAAACGATCCAACTAGCTATCGGAAGGGTCCCATCCAAAGTACCTGGAAAACGGACCAAGTGGCTTTATCATCTATCAACTGAGCCAGGACCAGGTGACCCATTGCAATCCTATGGGCTGGGAAATAAAATGCATTCAGAGTAGAAACTAATGGTTATTTTTTTATAAGTGGCTAATAGGCTGCACAAGGAAAAACAAAGAGTCTTTATTAAACGCTCTTGTTTTTGTTTATTACGTGTCTGGACCCATCTTTGACACTTGGAACCTCTGTATTTTCTCTTAATGGTGAGCAAACCTTCTGCAGCATCTACTGATGGGAGACCTGCTGGGAAAACTGAGCCCGTGCAGACCTGGTGCGGGACAGTGTTCCCATAAGCCCCCTTTTCTCTATGTGTGTACACACACACACACACACACACACACACACACACACACACACACCCTCCCTGTGCGGGGCAGGGCAGTGTTCTCATAAGCCCCCTTTTTGCTATGTGTACACACACACACACCTCCCCGCTTCATCTGAATGCTGGGGAAATGGAGCCCGTGCACTTAGCTCTTTTTCCTGGGAGGTCACAGGAGAGAGCAAAGCTCGTCACCCTGGAAAGTCTCGTCCCTGGGAAACCCAAACACACATGTGCGTGCACCCCGGCCAGACTGTTTGTAAGGTTCTCAAAAGCTCCAGTTATGTTTCCTCTTTTGCCCCCCCTTTCTTTCTTGAAATGAAACACTACAGTTTAAATCAGAATCTGGTTCTGTCTTTAACGTCAGTTGAAATTTTATTAATCACAAGAATCCAAGCAGTAAGAATCACCATAGAGAACAATCTGCATTTCATTTTTGAAGTTTAAGGCAAAAAATAAATTCCCCCCGAGCCTTGTCACCTCCAGGTGACCTCAGTCGGTGTTGCCTACTCTTCCGGGTCTGGCTGAGGCCTCGCAGCAGCTCCCGCAGCCCCTGCCGTCCCCAGGGAGCTCAGTCAGGGCCCAGTCACCTGAGGCGGCCTTCAATGTCGGGGAAATGGCCACAAAGCGCACATTTTCCCATGCAGATAATCTCAGCCCATTCCCATTCCCACAGGAGCTACACCAGCACCCTTTACGTAGGCGGCCCGGTGTTTGGAAACTACATCCTTGCCTCGTAATGGGCTTCTGACCCACTGACCCTTTCATTACCCCTAACCTTTCCCACACAGGAAATTAAGCTGTCAGGGAAAAAAGGAGGGACTAGGTAGACAGTCCCCTTTCCTTACCCAGTGATCTCTCTTTCAAACCCTTTGAGCAACCCAGTATTTTCATAATCCCTTCAGAATTCTATTTAATATATGCTTGGTAAGTTCCATTTGAAAGTCCAAAGTGTTAAAAAGTTATTGAACTTTGATGTCTCCCATGATCACAGACTGAGAAGGGTCAGAGTCCCGCCTGCTGCGCACCCAGTCTGATTTCCCCACTGTAACCGCTGCACAAGTTCCCCGGGCACACTGACTAACAGGCTTGGTTGCTAGCCTAAAGGGCTGGCAGTTCGACACCCCCAGCCACTTCATGCGAGAACGAGGCGGCAGTTGGCTCTCACACAGGGGCCCACAGGCGGCTGGCTTCACCTGTCCTGTGGCGCTCACGAGTCCGGAGGGCCCAGAGCAGTGGCTTTGCTGCTGCTGGCTGGTCCATCAAAGCTGTCCACTTCCTTCTGGCGCCGACCGCGCTGGTGCCTGCTTTCCTTCGTCTTCTCGCTAAGAAAATAAGCTCAACACGTCACAACCCAGCCTTTCATTCTGCCTACAGACTGGCCCCTGGAGGGCCTCAGACACAGGTAATTCAGCGCTGCATCAAAATAAGCCCCCATCATTTGGCGTCCCTTGAGGTTTGCAGTTCTGCAGCCATTGAGTTACACTAAGAAAAGCCTCCAATACTGAGCTGTTTATTGCATTTTAAAGTATCCACAATCTTAAATATCCCGTTTTAAATTCTTTCTAGCGTCCCTCACAGTGCGCAACATCAAAACAGGCAAAATCTGAGCCCTCCCAAAGTGACACAAGGAAATCCCAGTTAGGAACAGCATTTTAGGAAAGAGAGGGTTTAAGGCAAGACATTCATTTGGAAAAGGTAATTTCTCTCACTCACCCAGACGGACACAATGATTTCCCCACCTCTTTTTCAGTGCTTTGGGACAGGCGGTGTACATCCAGCAATGGGGCACACAGAGACCCCACGGCCAGACGCTGAGGTCCTGAGTGCCCACTGCAACGAGGGAGCTATCTTTATATAAGGCGCGGCCCACAAAGACACGGCCCAGGAGGGGTTCTTTAACTCCGTTTCCAATCTGGAAATTCCCGATCTGCAAATGTCCAATTTTTCCCCTCCTCCCAGCTACTGAATCTCTTTTTCAAACAAACACAAACCCTTTGAAAAGGTGCTAAGATTGGTTTCTGTTAACACACAAGGAAGTGACCCCTGGGCAGTTTCTGGATCATTGGTTTAGAGATGAATGTCCAGAGGCTAAGTCTTGATTCTGATTGCAAATATTGTTTGTTGTGGAAAAGCTATTGTGTCCCAAAGAATTTTCTTGTTCATCAAACTTTTTCGATTGTGAGAGTGGAACCAGGTCAGCTGTATTCTTTCCTCTTGGACTTTTTTTCACCGGCAAACACAACATTACTACGATGCCAGCACAGTGAAGGCAGTAACACCAGGAGCTGTAAGAGAAAGGGGGAGCAAGTTTATTCGGTTGTGACAGTGAATTAATTTTAATAACCACCTGTGGCAGTCACCTAATCTGGTATCAGTTTAAAGTGGAGGGGTGGAGTCTAGGCTGTCTATCTGGAGATAGCCAATGAGACTTCTGTGTAGGCATGGCCTTCTCCTGAGAATTCTGGGAAATCTGGGACTTCCTCCTTGGAGGCAGAAGACACCCCTCTCTCTGCTACTCCCTGGGAGACATTGCAGAAGACAAGCCACGCAGATGTAACTAGACCTCTGAAGCCGGAGAAGCCACAGAGAGACCCCTGCTGGCGGTGAGATGCTTACGCCACTGGACCCAAAGACTTTCTACCCACTGGCTTGTGATCGTCCTGCATTCGGAAGAGGACTTTATAGATTGGTATCAGACATATGGGCTAACATCAGACTTATGGCCTTGGACTGGGCTGGGATTATTTCTCAATGTTCAATTGCTCTTGTATATAAATCTTTTTCTTATACACATATGTGTGTCCATGGATTTGTTTCTCTAGTCCACCCAGACTGACACACCACGGTCTTAACAATAGGTCATGTGCCTCCTGAGAGAGATGCTTTTTACTACAGTGCATGGTCCTTCCCCTGAAGGAGAGGAAATTGTACAAAACGGGGCATGCTGATGAGCACTCACCTAACTCTCTCTTGACACAGAGGGAGTCTGGCCCGTGGCAAGTGAGGCTGTGTCTGGGAGGGTTCGAACCACCAGCCACTTGGTTCCCCTCCCAGGCTACTGGTTAACCATTTGTGTGACCCAGAGGCCTGGTATAATCACGATTCTAGATACCCCACTACATTTCTTTGTAAAGAGAATAAAAACTAAATAGCATAAGAACTGTAAAAGGTACTTAATAGTATCTATAGAAACCTGAAAAAAACAAAAAAACAGAGTCTCTCAAACCAGAGAATCGAATGCCGAGTAAACAGAGAGCTCAAGACAGGAAAGACTTGACTAGGCCGAGTCTCCCCTGCCCTACATGCACACCAATTAAATAATAAGTATTTTAACAGTGTAAGAGCTAGATGACAAATACCATTTTTAATGGTTAATTTAATCAGATACAGAAAGATTACTGTTATAATTGGGCTTTGTGTCAACTTGGCTAGGCCAAGATTCTCCCCGACGTGATTCTAACGTAGTATGATCAACTCCAAGACGGGATGGTCTAAGAGGAGCCAGGCAGACACGTGTGGGAAGACTGGGTTGGGAACCCATGGAGATCAATAACTTGGGCATCTGCGAGCCGAAATGGACGAGGATTGGCCATTCCGAATCAGAAAACCACCTGGTGTGCTCTGCTGGGAGTGTGGCTACGGAGGCGCGGTGCCGCAGTTCTCATGAACAAGGCATTTCAGACCTCTCTGGAAGCACGCGGCCATCTGCGATAGGACACTATCTGACCGCACTCGTGGAAACCCAGTCAGCCTGTTCTTCCAATGTATGCGCCACCCACAAAGCGCCTGAAGAAGAAACTGAAGAATTCTTCCAGTCTTCACTCTGGCACTGATGAGACATGCAACCAAGATGCAGTGATAATTATTGGCGTTTGGAATGCAAAAGTTGGAAGCAAAAAGGAAGGAACAGTAGTTGGAAAATACGGTCTTGGTGATAAGAAAGGAAGCTGGAGATCGCAAGACAGAATTTACAAGACCAACGACTTGTTCACAGCAAATAATAGTTTTCAACACCACAGACGGTGACTACACACAGGGCTTCTCCAGATGGAATACCCAGAAATCAAACCGAGTCCTCTGTGGGAAGAGACCACGGAGAAGCTCAGTGTCAGCAGCGTCAATGTCACAGGCCAGGGGCTGACTGCAGGACAGGCATCAACTGCTCTTATAAAAGTTCAGGATAAAGCTGAAGAAAATAAGAACAAGTTCATGGGAGCCAAAATATGACCTTGGGCCTCTCCCACCTGAATTTGGAACCAATCTCAAGAACAGATTTGATCCACGGAACACTAATGACAAGAGACCCGATGAACCGTGGGAGGACATCAATAATATCAATTATAAAGAAAGCAAAAGGTTATTAATAACATAGGAAAGAAAGAAAAGGTCAAATTCTGTTAGAAAAGACTGAAACTTGCTCTTAATCATAAGAGTCGCTAAGGCACAAGGAAGAAATGACAAAGTCTAAGATAGTGGATCTCAACCTTCCTAATGCCTTGACCCTTTTAATACAGTTCCTCATGTTGTGGTGACCCCCCAACCAAAAAATTATTTTCGTTGCTACTTCATAACTGTCATTTTGCTACTGTTATGAATCGAGCAACCTCTGTGAAGGGAGAGACTCCCCCAAAGGAGTCATGACCTACAGGTTGAGAACCGCTGCTTTAAGAGATGAACAGAAAATTCCAAAGGGCAGTTTACGGATGCAAAGTCAAATGCGGGAATGGAATGTGCAAAGACCCAGAGTTCGAAAACCCAAAAGAAAGAACATACTCAGCACTCCTGAAACAGAAAGGGCTACGGGAAAAATTCAAGCCTCGAATTGAAATCTTGAAGGATTCTATGGGAAATAATGAGTAATGATTCATGAAGCATCCAAAGAAGATGGAAAGAATACACAGGGTCACTATGCCAAAAAGAACTAGTCGATATTCTGCCATCTCAGGAGGCAGCACCTGAGCAAGAACCAGTGGTGCCGAAGGAAGCAGTCCAAGCTGCACTGACTGCACTAGCCAAAACAAGGGCCCGGGACCTGACGGAATGCCTCGTGAAATGTTTCAACAAACTGACGAAGCACTGGAAGCACTCCTCTTCTATGCCAGGAAATTTGGAAGACAGTTACTCGGCCAATTGATTGGAAGAGATCCATATTTATACAAATGCCCGAAAGAGGTGACCCAACAAAATGCTCAAATGACAGGGGACTATCGCTGATATTACAAAACGTAAAATCTTGCTGAAGATCATGCAACAATGGTTGCAGCAGTCCATTGACAGGGAGCGGCCAGAGGTTCAGGCTGGATTCAGAAGAGGGCCTGGAACAAGGGAGATCACTGCCCAGGTCGGATGGATCTTGCCCCAAAGCAGACAGTACCAGAAAGATATTTACTTGTGTAACTTGTTGACTATGCCACGGCATTGGACTGTATGGATAATCTTGAGAAGAATGAGAATTTCAGAATACCTAGTTGTGCTCATGTAGAACCTGTACAGGGGTCAAGAGGCAGTTGTGCAAACAGAACAACGGACTACTACATGGTTTAAAATCAGGACAAGTGAGGGACAGGGTTGAGTCCTCTCACCACTTGTTCAATCTGCATGCAGAGCAGCAGATCGTTAGAGAAGCTGGCTTCTCTGAAGAATACGGCATCAGGATGGGAGGAAGGCTTCTTAACCGGCACTATGCAGACAACACAACCCTGCTTGCTGAGCGTGAGGAGGACTTGAAGCGTTTGCCGATGAAAATCAAGGACCGGAGCTTTCAGTGTGTAGTACGACTCAGTGTAAGGAAGACCAGAATGTCAACAACTGGAGCAATAGCAACATCGTGATAAATGGAGGAAAGGATCGGATGGTCAGAGCTTTCCTCTTGAGTGGATCCCCCTTCACATCTCATGGTAGCAGCAGTCTGGAGACCAAACAACACAGTCCGTTGGGTAAATCTGCTGCACGAGGCCTCTTTAAATGGTTGAAAAGCAGGGAAGTGACTTTAGGGACTTGGTGCCCCTGACCCGAGCCATGGTGTTTTCAATCGCCTCATAAGCAAAAGAAAGTTGGACGCTGAATAAGAAAGACTGAAATAAGAATGCATGCATTTGACTTGTGATGCCGGGGAGAATCCTGAAAGTGGCATGGATTGCAAAAGCACAGACAGGTGTGGTCTGGAAGAGGTACAGCCAGAAGGCACCTGGGAAGCAAGGACGACTAGACTTCATCTCGTGTACGTTGGACATGCTGTCGAGAAGCCAGTCCCAGGAGGAGGGCATCGTGCTTGGTGAAGCAGAGGGGCGGTGAGAGAGAGGAATGCGCACCACCGGGAGATGAGCTGACACAGGGCTCTAACAAAAGGCTCCACCACAGGATGACTTCTGAGGCTGCACGGGACCGGGCAGCTTTGCGCTGTCGTACGCAGGGTGGGCATGAGTCAGAACTGAATTGATGGCACCTAACCACCCCCAACCACCGCAGATCGGGTCACAGCCCTGCTGCAATCCTCTGGGGGGACCCGTCCTCGCTGAAGGAGATCGAAGGGTCTCCCCCACCTTCTCCTCCTTGCTGGTCCACATCTCACATCAGGTTCGTCAACCTGCCAGCCCCGGGAGCTGTCAGTGACCTGCCACACTGCCTACCTTCCTTTTCAAACAAAGGTATGATTACAGTGACACGTTTTAAGAAGGGAACACTTACCTGTAAAACGTGAATGATGGTTTTATAGAAAGGAGGACAAATGGTACAACTGTGTAGCTGATTGCTACCTGTGTTACTGCCCACGTGATGACATCATAGAACAGTTTACGCTGGGGAGGTTCCACGAAATAATGTCTAATGTTATTTCTTATCTGCAACAAAGAAACACAAGAAAACATGCTTGATCCTTAAAGTAGCATTGCTTATAAAAAGCAACAGAATATGGACTATCATACTGGCCCGGGTTGGGTGGAGGGTGGCGCTAACTGCATTAGTGAGCTGGGCATCGCTGGCTCAGCTAAAGGACTGCGCAGGTCCACAGACACAGGAGGGTAACGCGCATGGCGGCACGATGTGGGCCACTGGTGAACCCGAGTAAAGGGCACAGCAGGCATTCTTGTGACTTCATAGAGGTTTGAAGTTGGGTCACAATTAAGTTTTCTGCTTGTTTGAAGTAGTTACAAGGTAACACTGCCGACAACAGCGCAAAACCAGTTGTCCTAAAATTAAAAATTAAAAAAACAAAACAAAACAGTTGTCTTGCGTCAACTGTGACTCATGGTACCTCCTTGTGCCCCGTTGCTGCTGTGTCCTGTGGTCAATTCTGCCTCATCACAGTGCCCAGTGACCTTTTGTTTAGTGGCCGAGCGCTGTAACCCCTGTGGCACCAGGCTGTCAGGGCTCCTCAAATCATGTTTGGTAAATTACTACACGGGGAAAAATTTCCACAGACTTGGCGTTTTCCTACTATGAAACGAGACATCCTGACCTCTTCTCTAATCCCTAGGCGTACACCAGCGGCGGAGGGTGCGGTTTGGTCCAGACCAGCACGGTAAGCCCCCAGTGCGTAGGACAGTGATGGTGGAGACTGCCATAGCGCTCTAAGAGCCAGCGTGACACAGAGAAACGAGGTGAGCGGTCCTTCTGGGGACATGGCGCCTCAACCTTCCTGGTTTAAGAAAACAATGCAGCAACCACAATGCACCGTGCGCGGCGAGAACCAGAGCAACGGGAGCTCAGTGAGACGGATGTGCCTGCAGAGGCTGGATGTGGAGCTCAGTCAAACCACATTTCTTAAGATGTCCGGTGAGACCACACGTGATTGATCTTTCATGACGTCCTGCAAAAGCTTCTCAAAAAGGGTTTTCTACTAACCACAGCTGCTCTTGATTGGTCATTCTTCTAAGCATATCGACCAACTTTTACAGGTGAACAGCCTCCTGACAGCAATGACAGAAATAGGATCTGCAACCCTACCATTAGTCAATAAGCTTAGCCTAGACATGTGCCTCTTCCTATGTTTGGGGGTACACGGCGGGATATAGTACCTGTTCTTTCTGGGACTATCTTGCTCAGCGACCTGCATGCTGTAACACGTACCAAGACTTCATCCTTCCTGCTGGCTTAGCCGTATGTATGCCAGGGGTTTCCAGTAGGCACCACATTTTGTGGACCGGCTCATCCGCTGACGGGCATGTCGGCGTCTTGCCACCCTTGGGCGGCTGTGAAGAGTGGCCATGCTGCGGAGCCACAGAGGGTTTCCAGGCTCTGGGAACACAGCTGTCCGCAGTGGGACTGCTGGGTCATAGGAAGGCGGTGCGCTCCCGAGAGAGGGACGGCCTGGGAAGCCCCAGGGGCGCCCTGCCATCCTGCAGGCTGGGCGACAGTAGGTTCAGTTTCCGATAGTTCTGGTCTCAGTGTTTTGAGGCACGAACACCCTTCTCCACAGATGGCCATGCCAACTGCTTCTCCATCAACAGCGACGGGAATTCCCATTCCCGCGCATCCTCCCTGCTCAGCAAATACCAGTCCCAACGCTTGTTATTTTATGATGATTCTTTGTCCACCTAGTGGGAGTTACACGGCATGTCACTGTGTTTTCGTTTGCATCTCTCTGATGACTAATGACACTAAGCATAAATTTTCATGGTTTTCTTTTTCATTGAACCGATTTTTGAAAGAATTTCCAGGAACTCATAAGTTTATCATTATATTTCATTAAAAACTGTAGTACAGACTAAATAATATTATGGTAAGTAAACAAAAAATTTTCCACTTCAGCAATGTGCACATGCACAGTTCAGTAACAATTATGTTCATCCTGTGGCTCAGTCACCACCCTTACTCCCCAACCTTTTCCATCATTCTTCAGATGGAAATATATTTTGAAAGTATTTTCTGTAGACTAAGCAGGAAGGAAAGCTCATGAGGACATGTCTGATGTGATTTTAAATGACAAGCGTACAAAATGGGGGAGAAACTAGCTGAGTAAATGGAGCCTGTGTGTTTGCTTGTTTCCCCTGGAAATCACGGGTTTCTTCTCAATATAGAATTCCAGCTCTGGGTTCCTTACTCACCAAGTCTGTACATCTAGTACATGGGCGTGGGGTGGGTTGAGAGCTGTCAGAAATGCAGCCCACCAATCAAGTTCCACTTCAGTGATGGCACGGGAACAGCTCACTTCCGGATCTCGGTTTGCAGGTGAAGACAAGGAAAGCACTGCAGGCTAGATGGGCCTCTGTTTTGCTCAGGAAGCAAACGGCCTCGGGATGAATTAGTAGTCACGGGAAAGCAATACTGATGGAAGGGGCAATGCATCCTTCCATCTCTGTGGACCACAACTGGGAAATAGCCAGGGAAGACAATGGCAGCACCCAGGCACCCACGGAGAAGCAGAAAACCCCCTGGGCATGGTTCCAGAGTTAAAAAAAAATTGTCAACGTGCAGACACATAAGCATATTCTAGAAACAATTAAGCAGACAAGTCTGCTAAGGACAATTCTCCCTGCGCCAGCTTGTGGGAAGCGCTCATCTGTCTCTTCATGTGATCAGTGGCCACTTGAACGCCCCATTGGTGAAATGTCCATTCAAGTCCTTTGTCCATTTTATGACTGGGTTGTCTTTCTGTTCTGAAGCTGTTGAAGTTTCATATATATATATATAAAAACTCTTGGGTGTATAATTTCCAAAGATATTTTCCTAATTGGTAGCTTGTCTTTTCTTTGTAATGTCTTTTGAGAAGCAAAAGTTTTAAATTTTTTATGAGGCTCCATTTATTTATTTTGTATCTTGCTATTTGTGCTTCTGTTGTTAATTCATTGTTGTTGAACGTTAGGCCTCACAAAGGTGACCCTGCGGGGATGAAGTGCTCCCCAAAGCTCCCAGGGCTGCCCACCTTCATGGGGCAGAGAGTGCTGCCTCCCTCCTGTGATTTGCAGTCAGTGCTCAGTCCACTGCACTGCTGTTGCTAAGTGCGATCCAGTTGGTGCTGACTCATGGTGACCCTATCTATGAACAGCAGAATTAAACACAGTCCAGTCCTGCCAGCCTCACACTTTTTTGGTTTGCGCCCATTGTTGCAGCCACTATGTCAACCCACCCTGCTAAGGATCGTCTTTTTTTGTTGCTGTCCTTCCACTTTACAGAGCATGATGTCCTTTGTCAGGGTCTGGGCCCTCTTGACACCACGTTGACAGCACAGGAGACAAAGGCTCGCCCCCGCACTGCCCCTCTTCCAAGACAGATGCACTCGTTCCTGGCAGTCGGCCCACGGTTTCAATGTTCTTCACTGGACCGTGATTCTAACAGCTTCAGTAGCACTTCATCCACATGTCGTACAATAGTTCAATGTCACGAAGATTCATGCAGCTGTCACCATATGCAAATCTAGAACATTTTCTTCTTCCTTGTACTCAATTCATGTAATTTTTAAAAAATTTGTGGCAAAATGACCGTCTTCTTCATTCAATGTTCACATGCACAGGAGGCAACTGAAAATACCATAGCTGGGCCAGGTGCATCTTAGTCCTCAAAGTGACCACCTTGCTTTGCAACACTGTTGGGAAAGCTTGAAAAGACTGGCCCAATGCAATCATGTCACCTGACCTCTTGACCGCTGCTTTCGTGGGCACTGGCTGCGCATCCCAGGAAGACGCAATCCTCAGCAGCTTCATTTCCCACCTCCTATTATCATGCTGTCACTTACTGGTCCAGTTCTGAGGACTCTGGCTTTCTTTACAGTGTAACTGTAATGCACACTGAAGGCTGCAAGACCCTTGATCTTCATCAGCAAGTGCTTGAAGTCCTTGTTTTCAACAAGCAAGGTTGTCTCATCTGAATATTGCCAGTTTCCAATAAGCCTTCCTCAAATCCTGATGCTGTGTTCTTATTCATCTAGTCCAGCTTCTCAAATGATCTGCTCAGCATATAGTTGAACAAAACCAAAAGCCAAATTCGCTGCCATCAAATTGATGCCGACTCACGGAGACCCTGTAGGACAGGGTAGAACTGCCCCTGTGAGTTTCTGAGACTGTCACTGTTTAAGGGAGTAGATGGTCCCATTAGGGGGCAGCTGGTGGTTTTCAACTGCTGACCTTCTCGTTAGTAGCCCAACATGTAGCCACTACAATCAGGATACAACCCTGATGCACACCTTTCCTGATCGCCTGGTTCTGTGTGAATGACTGCCTCCTGGTCAATGTACAGGTTCCACATGAGCACAGCAAAGTGTTCTGGAATTCCAGACACGTGTTTACGTATGTTTTATTGATTCTCCAAAGGCATTTGACTGTGTAGATCATAATAAACTGTGTACAGCATTGAGGAGAATGGGAGTTCCCCTACAGGATCTCAAACTCACTGCCACCGAGTCAATGCTGACTCAAGGCAACCCCCTGTGGGTTTCTGAAACTCTAACTCTAACCAATCTTTCTCCCAGGGAGCTCCGGGTGGTTTCGAACTGCCAGTCATGAAGATCACAGCCCAACACGTAACCACTATCCCACCAGGGCTCCATCCACTATGTTACAATATGCTTTAAAGTCAGGAAATGTAACTCCTCCCACGTTTTTCTTCTCTGTTAACCATGTTTCAGCTATTGGGAACCTCTTGTTTTTACAAAGTTGAAGGTTGGTTTTCTATTTCTGCAAAGAACACTGCTGGAATTTTCCCTGAGATTATGTTGAATCTTTGGTAATGTTGATGTATGGATAACATGAAGTCTTCAAATTTGCGAGCACAGAACATCGCCCCCTTTACACACTGAGAGGCCTTCTTTGATTTCTTCTTCAGGGCTTTACAGTTCCCACTGTACAAATCATTCTGGTCCGTGGTCACGTGTGTTCCTAGGTATTTTATTCTAGACTCAAATTTTCTACTTAATTTCCACCTGGACAGTTATTTCCTTGTCTGATCATATTGCTTTGGTTAGAGGTGGTGAAAACCGGAACCCTTGTCCGGGTCCCAAATTCAAGACTACAGCTCTCCATCTCCGTCACGATACTGCTGACTCTTCAACTCTCATTCACAATCGCCAAACTCCCAGGACCAAACCCTGCTAACTCACTGCTGCAGCACTGATTTACTCTCCACCGCGTCTGTCCGCCACAGGCACAATGTTTCCCCGGCACAGATGTCAGCATTTTATTCTCACGCTGAAATATCTTACTTTGCTCCTGGTGTCACGGACAGAGGACGGGCTGGGCTCTCTAGCGGCTCACTCAGGCTCGACTCTGACGGTGCGCCCCACCCCCCACGGGCTGTTTATCGCACATCCACCCCTCAGCATTCAAGTGTACCTGTCCTCCCCAAACACACCACGCGCTTTCAAGGCTGGTTTTGCTAATGCCACTCTCAGGCCAGGGTCTACTTTCTCTTCCACTAAGAACTTTACTCACCATTGAAATAACTTTCACCCTTCAGAGATTAGATTCAACCCTACTTTTCCAGTGTGGCCACCTCTAGTCAACCTAACCTCTATTTTTAATTGTCCTTTTTGAACCTCTGGACATGTATGATCCTCATTATTGATAAAAATCCAAGGAACTTACGTATACCCGTGCTATCTATACACAAGAGGGTTTAAGGCGTTTTGCAGAACT
This sequence comes from Echinops telfairi, assembly GCF_000313985.2. NCBI lineage: Eukaryota > Metazoa > Chordata > Mammalia > Afrosoricida > Tenrecidae > Echinops > Echinops telfairi. Next base: position 98,972,601 of record NW_022103906.1, on the reverse strand, counting down.
GAGATGTAAAGACGGGATTTCTCACAAGCTCTAAAGCTCCCTGGCCTGCCCCCTTCTTGGCTCTCCCTCTCTTATGCCCCTTAGACAAGACAGAAACACCCCTCTGCACTGCCACCGAGTGCTTTCTGACACACAGGGACCTTAAAGGGCAGGACATAACTACCCGTGTGTTTCTGTGACTGTAACTCTTTGCGGGGCTAGAAAGCCTCATCTGTTTTCTCTTGGGGCTGCTGGTGATCTCGAACTGCTGACCTTGTGCTTAGCAAGCTCATGAGTAAACACTATGCCGTCAGGGCTGCTTCAAGTATACAATGAATTACCAGAATGCAGAGAAGCCTTCTTGAATAGTCTTGATATTTCTCCAAGATGCTTTAAAATTAGATATAGTAAACAGAGTTGCTTGTTTCGTACGTTAATCCATCTTACTTCTAAGTGCTGCCATCAGCGTATCCAGGTGGAATTCTTGTCATGTCACTTTGATTTCACTGACTTTCAAGGACAGATACTAAACTGTCCGTCCTTCTCTCCCATCACGTCATGATGTCACTTACCGTAGTTTCTCAAAAGTATTGATCCCGGTTCCTACCAAGCAAACACCACAGAGTGCACACTGCTTCTAATGCAGCACTGTTTTGAATTCACGGACCATTTACACCCCACTCATCTAAAACACCACTTGAAGGTCACAGCTGACCTTCCAGAATAATTTCTAGAATAATCCTCTGGTTCTTTTCGTTGAATTATGTCTTTAGCCTACCTTCCACGGCATTTACTAAAGGCATTACTAATGAGTAAATCTTGAGTCCTCTTATGTGACAGGGACATCAAAAACATATTTTTTGGCTCATGTCAATTAAGTGTAGAGCTGAGCATATAGTGAATTCCCAATAATCATGCAGATGGTTATAAATCTCTTTTCCAGGACAGAGTACATTGCTAATAATGGCCAAAGAAATAAGGTCTACGTTGTAAAACAGACTTGCTCATCTCTTTATAACAGTTCAAGTAGGCTACCACTGAATTATAAAATAAAATTATTGATACTTACAGCTCGTGCTGCTAATGTCATTAACACCCCTGTTAGAAATGTCAGATAATATCCTGGGTACACCCCATGCCAAATGGCAGAGAGAATGAACGTCTGGATAGTTGGACTGAAGGAGGCTCGTTCATAACACACCCTGAAAACCATGAAAAACACGGGAGAGCCAAGAAGAGGGATTGGTTAGAGTTCAGAAACCCCACAATGCTTAGTCAAAAAAAGAGTGGTAAGATATAGAAAACATCTGCTACTACAGCCATGTTCTCATGTCAGAGCCATGGACATCGACGACAGTCACCACACTATCCAACAGCTCACTCTTTGTGGATTACTTGATAGAATTTAGCGTAATTAAAGGAACAAGCACAATTTATCTTGGGCAGTAAATTAATCTGTGACCTCGGAGATCACAGTTTTAGGTATCACATTTAGTAAACAAACTTAGTTCCCCATTTCTTACACTAGCAAATGTGTCGTTAAAATGATATTTTCCAAAGTTTAGGGTCTATACAATTTATAAAAACACATAAATTCTAACTAATAGTGAAGTTACCATTTTTATTCTGTTATCATTTTCTTTATAAATGTCACGAACTCCCAACTGAGCTAATAATGGCCTTTACTGGCAAATGGCCTATGTTCAGTTTGATGGCTTCCAGTTAACAGGGTGCTGATAGTTTCCTAATCCTCAGATTGAAAATACAACAACAAAACCACACACCCACGCTAGCTCAGAGAATCTGCAGCCATTCGTAGATTGTCAGACCTCGAGAAGGTCAGAACAAGTCCCATTCCTAAATCTGTTTTTAAGTTGAAATTGTACATAAGTCTTCACTGTTGGGTACCATTCTGAATTACCATCAGTTAGTTAAATGTCTTTCTTAGTATATAATATACGAGGGGCTTCAAACACTTTGTGGAAATGAAGAGACTATAAAGATTTTCCAAGAACTTTTAAGTCCCCTCATATAGTGTACTTTTCTATGCATAGAACACACTAAACAAACAAGTGTAGGGACACGGAAATCGCTTCAGTGGCGAAATATCAATAACGTTTTGAGCTGCGCATCACAATGTAGCATCTGTTTGTTGTTATGAACCACTGTACATGCCTCAAAATTATAATATAACAGGCTTCATGGGTTGGCTTACAACTACACGGTGTATGTAAATTGGACTATGTTAAAGCAGCTGTCTGTAATCCAGGTGCTCTCTGTAATATATTTTAAACACCTCCAGGGCAAAGCGTCCAATGTCAGCCTTTAGCAGTGGAAAAGAAGTCCTTAAAGCCCCACGGTTACAGGAACCGTGTCTGGGCAGTAAGTTCAGGCAGGGCTACACCTACCAGGACCAGGAGGCCGAGTCACCGGGTGTGTCTGCGCAACCCCAGCTCTTGGTCCAGAGGCGCTGCCTCGCTCCCCTCCTGTCCACCTGGCACTCCTAACAGCTCCCGGTCACCAAGCTCATTGCAGGCAGCAATCACTCCCGAGAAGCGTCTCTTCTGTCCCGTGGTGCCCTCCCTGCCCCGGCTCTCAGGCTCTGCAAACAGCCACAGCAGAGAGAGCAGCACAGGCTGGTCCCCAGCGAGCCTTTGAGCAGGACGTCCAACTCCTTGACTGCAGGTACGGTGTCCGTTTGGTTTGATTCACCTTTGCATCCTTCTTATCTTTTGAACGAAAATCGTAAAACGGCAACTGCTCTGGAGCATGTAGGGTGTATGAACAGTGGTTTGGGGTCGTTTAACAAGTAATCAGCTCTCCAGTGAGTGAAAGTCGGAGCTAAACAGGAGGACACCGGTGCCTCCAACGTGAGCAGCGGTCTTTCTTCACTGCCAAATGGCTCAAGCAGAAACAGTGTCCTGATCTGCTGGGCCCTGTTTTGGAAGACGTTAGTATTTCATTGTTAACAAAGTCACAATGTCACTCAACATTGTCCTAACTTAATAAAAAAAAAAAATCTGAACCTTGTCAACAACCTCAAGCACTAGATGCCATAGTACATCTAAAGAGTTTTTGAAGAAACCTACCTTTTAAGCCAAAGAGCTGTCTGAATATTCCAGTTATCAAGAAACATCTTGAAACTTGTAGACATCTGAAAAACAAAAGAGCGTTTTTTTTTCTTTTTAGCCAACAAAACAATGAAGCTTTAACTATCAGTAATGATACTTTGTGATAAAACGAAATTATTGATTTCAAGACGACGATTTTGATTTCCTGAATAGTTTTTCTGATATAGAGACACCAGTCTAAAAAGAGTGTATGTGTTGTAGGGGAAATTTACAAGGTGAGTGAACTATCATCAGCTTCTCCTACATGTTAACATATCATGGTTCTGTTGTAGAATTATCCCAAAGGAATTCCTGAAAGTAGACCAGTGGTATGCCCTCCTTCATGCAGAGCTTCATAGGGTTCACCCTGATGCTCCCCATCTCCGTGCAAGGCAGCACCGTAAGCCCAGTGGTTTACACCGGAAACCTGTGCCCGATCCCTAACTCGCTCTTTCCTGACTATAGTTCATCACAGGTTCTTATGAGGTTCTTGCCGAATCCTCCAGTAGGTTTGTCTTTCACGCTCCACAGTCACCATGCTGGTTTAGATCACCCTCCTCAACATCCCCGCCAGGGGGCATCTCTCGATCCTTCTGAAACACTCACCAGTCATCTCATTCCTCTGCCTCCAAACCATTCGTGGTGCACTATGCTCTTGAAAGCAAGTTCAAACTCCTGCTAGGACCTGGCCTCTGCTTCTGCAGCCCCGCCTTTCACCTCTCCTGTCAACCAACACCAACCGCACGCCCATTCTTAGCCCTTCAGGCTGCTGCTTTGACTGGCAGGACCCAATTATTGCTCGTCAATCCGACTCTGACTCCCCAAGCCACCGACTCTTGAGTTGTATCCTCACATTATCAGCATCCACAGCACTCTGTACCTCACGGAGAGAAAGAACGCCCTCTCCTGGTCCCTGGGATCACTCCCTTCTGACCGCCAGCCTCCTAAGAGCCCCGAGTGTACTTATCTTATTCACTGGCTCTCAGTGCCTGGCCCACATGGTATATGGCAAATAGTCCTGGTTAAATGTAAGAATGAGTGATATTAAAAATATTTCCAAATTATTTTGGGATGCACTGTCTGGTAAGCATGGCCCTGTGAACCCCAAGGTTGGCAGTTCATACCTGCTGTCTGCTCCCGTGCAATGTGACAAAGCCTCCGAAACCCTACACAGGGCATGATGAGTGAATCCACCCAGGGGAGGGGGCTTGGTTTGGGGCGTTTCAAGTGCCATAAGGACCGCTCGGTTGTGACTCAAAAAGTTGGCAGGCTAAACCCACCCAGTGCCTCCAAGGGAGTGAGCACCTGTCAAAGTGGCTCCTGGAAAGAGCCACCTCGCTCATGGACCAGTCCTGTCTCAGAGGTCCTGAGGGACAGAGCAGACATGCCCCGGGGGTGTCTCAGGTGGCCCGTCTTCACGGGAGCAAAATGTTGCATCTTCCTCTTGGCTGGTGGGTCGGAACTGCTGATGGTGTTGGTAACGGCCTCTGGTACAACCCGCCCCACGAGGAGCGGCCCTCCATCAACACTTTAGGATGGGGCAGTTCGGCACAACAGCAGCAGCAGCAACCAAGTCTGATGTTGTGATTCACTTTTCATTTTAAAACACATTTTGGTATAAATGGTGAGTTCTGTTTGAGGTCTGAAGGGTAACTCAGGGCCCTGGTCCCTAGCCAAGCAGGAGGCCCGTCCCTTTGATGACTGTGGGTTCTGTTCTGTATTTTCCTCCCCCTCCATCCAAGACCTTGGTCTCTGGGCAACACCTCGTGCTTCTTGAACTTCTCAATGATTACTAACCTCTATCTGCTGAATTCTCAAATTGGAAATTAAGTCCCAGCGGGCTTCTCCGTTCTTGTCATATCCTCGGAAACCAAAGCCTGCGGCATTATTGATGGCATCGGCTGCATTAGAGCAAACAGCGAAGAGCAGTAAGAATCTGGGTCACCAGAACATGTGAGCTGCCACATACCACCATCGTTTATGCTTCAACAACAAACGTACGTCCCAGGGGCTGTCATATACCGTGAAAATAACGACCCCATGAAGGGCAGTCTGGTGAGTCAACAACGATCAGACAGTTAGGGCTGAGTACCTTTCTAATGGTCTGATCTTCGTTGACTCACCAGACTGTCCTTCATGGGGGTCGTTATTTTCATGGTATATGGCAACTACCTAACTCAGGAAACCGTTCCAGTATTAAAATCACCACAGCATGCTCACCCTTCCGTCAAAGGCTCGGATGAAGGGATGTTTGCCCTGAGCTCACCGTATTATTTTTATCACATATTTGACCTGTATGAAGAATATGTTCGTCAGAATGTATTTTTTCTCTTTCTTGGTTCATCCATCTATCTCCAGAATTTGTTTTCCAATCCCTTTCACCCTTGAAACTCAGATAGTTCTGCTTCACAACAAATACACGGGTGAGTAAAAATCACGGTTCCTAGGTTTCCGGTTCGCACGGGGTGGGGCAGGCTTGTTCCAACAAAAGGTATCAAACATGCCTGTGCAATCAACGGCCACAGAGACATCTGTGGATGGCTGAAGACACGTTCTCTCAGTCACACACGTATCTTCGATTCATTAGAGAGCCTTACAAAGACGAAAAGTCCAATCACAGAGCAGCAAATCCCCGGACTATGCAGGGCTGCTTCAGTTCGAGGCCGAGGGCAGCTGAGGGCAGCTGAGGGCAGGGCATGTGTTTTGCAGAGGAGCCTGCTACAAAGATGTTTTCCGACACAGAAAACGGCATCGGTGAGGGAAACGCCCAGCTGGCTGTGGCGAGGAAGCGTTGCCCATCTCGACCATGAACCCGCTCATTCTTTGATGGAAGCAAAGGAGAATCTTGGAAAACCTACCCCATCCACCCCGCAGCCCCGCACATGCCCTTTCGAACTCTGTACTCCCCAAAAGAAGACACTCCGAGTCCCTGGAGCAGGCTACACTGCTGCTGTGGGGTGGTGTACACTGAAGGGCGCAGCGCTCATCCAGGAAGGAAAGTCTCCTTCGGCAGCACCGATCTGCCGGAAGAGGTTTCCCGAAGCAACAGTTTCCTATTTTGATGTCTTTCGTTTAAGAAAGGCTTCTGTCAGTTTGTAGCCATTCTTCCTGGCTTACCCTGGTCTGTCTGGCAAAGCCACAGTGCCAGTTCCCCTTTCCGACCAGCTAAACAATGAGCATTGTTTCTCTTCTCTGTCATGAGCAGAGAATAAACAAACCTGAATCCATCAAAAGCCAGCAAAATAATACGTCTACATAGACATGTATCTTTAAATTGTCTTATTCTTATTAGTATGTCTTAGTTTATCACAAAGGATTGAAATAAAAACTTGAGAAAAGGAATAAACAGGTCTGTTGTCACTGAACAAATACTTATTATGAGGAACTCTGAATTAAAAATGTACACTATATTTTGGGTGAAAACTCACTTCAACCATAAAACACAGTGATATTATTTTTAATTGTCCTCAAAATGAAAAATGAAACAAAACAAAAATACCAAACAAACACCTGGAGCCTCAAGAGCAACTTAAATGCTAGTTTAAGAACCAAATAATAATAGTTACCCTGCTTCCTCAAAAGTAAGACATCCCCTGAAAATAAGACCTACTTACAGTTTTGCCTCTCGATGAAATATAAGGCATCCCCCCCAAAATAAGACCTCCCCGAAAATAAGCGCCCCAGAAGCTACCGTAATTCTGGACTCTGGACCGTAGTGGCGTGCACCGCCGTGCAGCTCACTGTTGGCCGCGGTGCAGCCGCAGCAGTGCGAGGTCTCTTTTAATAAAACAATAAACAATAAATGTGTCCCGTATGCTTCTTCATGGAAAAATAAGACATCCCCTGAAAATAAGACCTAGCGCATCTTTGGGAGCAAAACCGAATAAGACACTGTCTTATTTTCGGGGAGACAGGGTATGAGAAAAAGTGGCTGCAATGAGGACGTAACTTTGCACACTGGGGCATGGGAGTGGGTCTTTCATCTGGTTTCCCTGTTGGCGCCAGATTTAAGCTCAGGCTTTGGGCTGAATTTCCTTAGCGCTCCTGTGAGCTAGAAGACAATCCTGATACAGACAGTGTAGGCACAGTATACATTTTTATTGAATTGAATAAGTTTATAACTTATGGCTAAGAATTTTTAAAATATAAACTCTTTAATGTGGTTCAATTCTAAGTTGTTACAATTTCAAATATGTTTTTTTTCCTTAAGGAGGAATAATCAGAGAAAAGGAATTAATCTTTTTCTGGTTTTTTTTTAACCAAATAATAGGGTTGAAGGATGAGAAATCCCTCAAGAGTCAGTTTCTTAAATGATCATACTTAATGAAGAATGAATCACAGTGGATCTCTTTCGTGCATTTTTAGGTTACTTACAAAGATCTTGTGATTTTCACAAAATCCTTTTGCAGGGGTAGTGAATTATGAAATGCTGTTATTCTAGCCAAAGTCCCTTAACTCCTACCAAACAGCCTTGGTCAGCCTGGGTCTGGTAACGAGGTGGGAACATACCAATGTTTCACCTGTGAGTCACTGTGAACAAGATTCCCTAGGGTGCCATCTTGCTGTGTACAAAAAAAATGAGCCCTCTGAAAAGCAGGAGGAAGGATCTCATTTCCAGCGAGAGCCAGGAGTGGCGCGTGTCCTCGGGCTCTGAGATCCCCGTGCAGTGAGCCCCCTGGACCAAGAAGAGCCAGACCATCCAAGGAGGAGCAGCAGCCATGATGGATTCCCCAGCCTAAGGAGTAAGTGAAGCTGGGTGCGGGTGCAGGGCACTGGCTTGCAAAGTGGGGTGCCTCTGGGCACTTAATTCAGGAAGTGAGACTTGCATCCAATGGCGGGAGGCTTGCTGGAGAGGGTGACTCTGGGCACTTACTGGCAGGGAGCAAGGTTTGCTCACCCAGGGAGCTTAAGCTGAGTACCTTCTGGTTGAGGCTTAAGGCAGAATGGAAAACCCTTTGGGCATTCATCAGCAAACTTGGCAAAACTTTGTAATACGGCCTGGTCAGCAACTCAACCCTGAGCATTTCTTACTGGCATCACGACTTCTTAGTTTCCGTAAATAAACTGTAGTCGTGAATTCTGTCTGTGAGTTCCGGGCAGCCATCACAATGGATATTAGAACCCAGAGAAGCAACATACAGAACGACAATTAAGACGCTACTCTGAACTCAACTGCTTCACTTCCCTGACAGAAGTGCCGTCAAATGCCGAATCAAACCCAGTCAAACGCCGAATCAAATCCAGTCAAACGCCGAATCAAACCCAGTCAAACGCCGAATCAAACCCAGTCCAACGCCGAATCAAACCCAGTCAAATGCCGAATCAAACCCAGTCAAACGCCGAATCAAACCCAGTCAAGTGCCGAATCAAACCCAGGAACTTGGAAAACTCATGGAGCCTCTCAAGCTTGTGGTTTCACTAATAGGTCATGTTTCTCATAAAATCCTTAAAATACCACAATGATCTGGAAAACTTCCAAGACTTGATTTAAATCACACAGTAGATATACAAACATTTTCTGAACTCATAGTCAAATTACTGATGTTAAAATTTGGCTAGATTAAAATTTTTCATTTAAGGAAATATTAAAGACCATAAATCGTAATATTTTCATTGGCCAAAAAATCCTAAGTTAAGGTAACATTTAATGTATTGTGTACAGTTGTATGAAAAAAGGCCAGAAATCTGAGTCAAGTCCAAAATTATATGTCACTGTAATACAACACATGAAGCCAACATTAGAATGCCAGTTCAGAGGCCTTCTTATTTGCCTTGTTCTGCCATCTGTTTCTTAATGCATCATTTGTACATTTATTGAGTATCGGCTCTAAGCAAGACACACACACTCTTAAGGAGTTCATAATCCAGTTAGTGGGGGGAATAAATGATAGACTACAAAAGTAGGTTCAGCTTGCCCAGTGCAGTCTCTACCTCAGCCCATCCACAATGTGGCCACGACTAACTTCCAGCACACACACACACACACACACACACACACACACACGACTAGGCCCTCAGGGGAGTCGGCACTTGCAATGGCTTCCCGATGCCGAAGGAGAGGTGCTAGGCTCCAGTGTTCTTCAGCAGAGCAGGCAAGCTTCCCGTGCCCTGCCCCGTCACAGAGAACCACCTACGTCCCCAGGCAACCCTCAACGCCCACCAACCCATTCCCCTTCGGCCGAAATGACATTCCGTCTGGTGGCACAACTAAATACCATCTTGTCCCTAACCTTTCCTTACCCGCCAGGTATAACTGATGATCCCCTTTCAATAAACCAATAATATCAGTGATAAAGTACTAACCACATGCCAGTGTGGTAAAGGCCCACTCACTATATATCACTACAATGACGGATCTAATACAATCATACTAAAATTTAATCATTTGGAGTTCACAGTTGACTTCTTTTAAGATTAGTCTATTTTGGCGACTACAAAGACTAGCATAAAGTAGGCATTCAATAAATGTCTGTTGTTTTCAAACTGGACCCTTGGATCTATCATATAGTACTCGTGAAATCCATATGCACTGTAAGGGTTGCTTCTAAACACCCCTACACACACGTACGTTTGCTTATTTTTCTAACCAATCTTTGACTACAAGGAACCTCAAGAGGGCACTCTTACAGCAATTCAGCACATAGAACAGAGGAGACTATTCACATTTTACTCACCTAATGTCCACGCAAAATAGTACTTGGGTCTGGCAGCCAAGAGAGACACATACAGATAGATGACCTTCGTTGGCCACGAAGCTGTAGCTTGGAAATGCTCGTCAATGTTATACTCCACGGACAAGGTTTTAGAGATAGTCAGATGAAACAATAAGGAAAGTCCACAGACCATGAGCTTCTGGGTAACTGCAACCTGGAAAGGTAAGACAAGACCTCATCAGCTGACTCCACACTCCTGTCGGCTCAGTACGTACTTACAACACGGCTCCGCCCAGAGACAGCAGTAACCCCGAACTCCCCTGCTTACATCCACAGCGCATTTTGATCAACATTTAGAGACCCCCCTGAGCTTACAGTATGAGCAGGATCTATCAATGATTACAGTGCAGATCTCCCGAGAGAGAGAATCTGAAAGCAGGCTTGTGTGTGTGTGTGTGTGTGCGCGCGCGCGCGCGCGCGCGCGCTCACTCCCGCTCCTGCACAAGTCAAAATTCGGCGGGACTGTTATTTTCTTCCCCTTGGATCTCACAGGTTTCTGGCCTTTGAGAGAGCATTCAAACTCCTACTACTTTTCTATGGCTCTTTTCAGGAAAACATCTACGTTTTCCTTTTTTGCACGGTTTCCATTAGACACGGGTTCCGGTTCCCAGAGGCGTGCACACATGCGTGCACACACACAGGGGGCTTCAAAGAGTGTCGAAAATGGAGTTTAAAGAGGACGACATTTTCCTACAAAGCTTTTGAAATCCCTACTACAGAAAGGGGCACACACAAATAACAACATTCATGTGCTCGGTACTGTGTTTTATATGACTGGTTACATATAGCCTGTGTTTTCATGGACCAGTTGTGGTATTCTCACATACTAGGCACTTCCTGGACGTGATTTTTACAGTACACAGCTATTCCTTGCTTTACTCTGAAACTTCTTTAAACACAATTTTTTTCAAAAATAATCAAAAACAGGTACACAGCCGAAAGAGGTTTGCATGAAAGGCTGATGGAAAGAAAAGCCCGTTACTTGTGGAAAGGTCCAATCCCCTCAGGAAGGACCTGTGCAGAGATACGAGGGGGGTCTGAGGCACAGTGGGATAAACAGCTGACGGAAATGTCCCATGAACATTCTGAAATTCCCTCCCATAAGGGAAGAGGGGTGAGAAAGGACTGGTGAGAAGAGGTGCCGCCACCCCAGGACCCAGTGTGCTCTGGTGGGCTGTTGGGTAAGAGTTCCACGAGAGGAGGACGTGGCTGTCTGCGCCGGTCAAGATTTACAGCCTCGGAAGGCTTGTGCAGGTTCAGCCCTGGTAGCAAAGTAGGCACTCACTGGGCTGCTAATTGCAAGGCCAGCAGTTCAAAACCACCGTCCGCTCCGTGAGAGAAAGACGTAGCTTTCTTCTCCAGTAAAGAGTTACAACCTCAAAGCCACGGGGACACTTTGACCCTGCCCTCTAGGTTTGCTGTGCGTCGGCATCAACTGGATGGCAGTTGAGTTTGTTTGGGGGGTTTATAACCCGAGTGGTGCTGTGGGTTCGTGCCGGTCTGCTAACTGTGAGGTCACCAGGTCAAACCCCACGGTCACTCTGGGGAGAAAGTTGAAGGTTTGCAGGCGGGAGACCCAGTGCGTCAGAACTGCTGACTCGGCAGTCATCTAGCAGAGCCACCTGTAAAGACGCACCCTCACATCAACCCTGGACAGCTTGGTGTGGGAGCTCCAGGCGGTGGCGTGGGCGGTCCAGAGCTCCTGGCGGGGGTTCTTTCGTCTTTCGGGCATCCTCCCCCTCCTTCACCCTCCCCCTTCTTCACCCTCCCCCTACAGACCCGACCTAGGCATCTCAATGCAGAGAGATTTCAGAGGCAAGAGAAAAAAATTGTAAGTATAATTAAGATGAGACCGCATGTTAACTTAGAGATGAGGTATATCAGTTCAATAACATAATAAAAAATACTGTGGCCATAATTACAAAATTTCTAGGTCTTAAACATAACAAAACAGAAAACCACAAAGTAACATCTAACTCTTCTCAACTGCCAGGCGGGCACACTGACCACAGGCGCCCCCATACTTCTAGAGGTGTCTATGGTGCTCTTCACCTCCTGTGGGGGCAGATGGTCCTCCAGAGGGTCAAGTGTTAGTTAACTTAGATGCAGACACAAAATCGTCCGTGGAAGCGATCCGGATAAACCCATTTCCATTCTGCGTGATGAATTCAGCCCAATTTGATACAGGAGTTCTGCATTAACTTCTGGAAGACAAGCACTGTGAGGGCTAACACCCAGGCATTTAACAACCATGGGCATGGGGTAGGAAGGGGGGAAGGGGTGACAGGGTCTTCCACAGTGGGTGCTCGCTCCTTCACTTACCCATCCACACGGTTCTGACTTCTATCGACTCTCTAGAGCGTAGAACTGCCCCTCTGGGCTTCCAAGGCTTTCAGAGAGCAGAAAGCCTCATCTTTCTCTCCTGGGGAAGCCCGTGAGTTTGAACAGCTAGTTTTGTGGGCAGTGCCTGATTCGGGTGGCACTGCACTCCCTGGGCGCCTTCACACTACAGCAGCAGTTCTCAACCTGTGGGTCGCCCGATTTATCACAGTAGCAAAATGACAGTAATGAAGCAACAACAAAAATAACGTTATAGTTGTGGGTCCCCACCACATAAGGAACTGTATGAGGAAGGTCGAGAACCACTGCTCTACAGTAATGCAGGCTCGCTCTCTCTCAATTGCTCATGCCGGGGGTGTGATGGTGACAGGAGAAAGGGGAAGGACTCTCTCCCGAAGCTTCCCATCTAAAAAACCCCCACAGGCCTTTTCTTTGGCCTGTCTCAGTCTTCCAGCTCAGCTGGCTTCTCAGGTGAGTTTGTGAGCCTCTCCAATCAGATCCAGGAGAAACTTAGCCTACGGAAAGCGCCACAGCCTTTCTGCACAAAGCAGCACCTCACTCTTACACACACACACACACACACACACACACACACACACACACACACACGGCTTGACCATTGCTTTTTCTTATTACTTGTTAATGAAAACATTTAAAGCACTTTCCTCTTTCAATCAAACATCTAACTTAAATATTCTTCTAAGCCCATCATACATACTGAGTTCAAATTTTAAAGTTTTTTTTTTTTCAATAAAAGAGTTATTCTAAAAAAAAAAAGTTATTCTTTTAATCTTCCATAAAAACTCAGGCTTTTAAAATGTAAACATGCCTCACTATGATGAGACATTTAAACATTCTTTTGTACAGAAAAGGCACTGAGAACACTACAACCACTACGTCTACACTCACCTCCTACTTACGTGGCGAAAGCCCCAAAGCATCAACGTTGTGTGATGTAGCATTCTTTCGCTTCAGCAAAACAGTATCAACGTGGCTAATGTCACCCAGCCTTCCAAAATTTAGGCTCATTGGATCATGAATGCTGAATGACTGATTGGCTATTCTTCTCATTCTGTTTTGTTGAGTTCCAACTAACCAGCGTAGTCACGGAACGTGACAGGGACCCTGCACCCTACAGTAATTTACCCACAAAACTGCCCTGAGCACTTAAATGCACATGAATGCTGTCCCATGAGATGGTCCTAGCAGGATGCTGCGAGCACACACTAAGGACATTTCAAGTCAGACCATCTGAGGAGCATCAACTGTCTGTGCACCTGACGCAGAGCCATACACAGGGATTTGACGTCTCAGCCTGTCACCAATGTACCTATGTCAACTGTCACTCCTTCTGGGAGAATCCAGTGTTCAAGGACAAAGACATTTCACCACATCCATGTTATGATGGGTAACACTGAAAGTTAAGTGGCACAGTTTGGCTACTAACTGCAAGGTCAGCAGTTTGAACCCACCAGCTGCTCCACTGGAGAAAGATGAGGCTTTCTGCCCCCTACAGACTGAGAGCCTCAAAAGCCCAAGAGGCAGTTCTACGCCAGCCTACAGGCTTCTATGAGTCAGAACCGACTCGATGGCGTGAGTTAGCAGTAAGCTGTGTCTCCCTTGCTTTCTGTATGATCTACAATGACCAATTTCAAACGCGAGAATCTCAGCTCTAGTTAATTTCACAGGATACGGAGTGTCAACTTGACACCTCTTCTTTCTCACATGCGGCTGTTCCGGGGTGAAGAGGGGCCAGGCGTGTAGTTCTCTGGCCTCCCTGTGAGACTAAACAGAGCAACAGAAGAACCACTAAGCTGCAGGGACGGAATGATTGACAGGCCAGGCTTTGGTTGCTTCACGTGTGGGTGAGGACTTTGACATTCACCAAAGTTTACTACAACCGAGACACTCAGATTTAAAGGGGAATACACATCTTTGGAAGGTTGGTGCCCCAGCTCCTTCTAGCAGTGTAGCAAGGGCTGGCCTCCAGCGACTCTGTTCGGAAACTTCAGCCCATCCAACCTACAACCCTGCCCCTGCCCTTCACACTCTGTTACGTCACCCAAATGCAGAAGAATACTGAGAAGGAAGGTGATTCAAGTCCCCAGAGGTTGCCCAAATTCCATTTGGTGGAGTGTCATTAGAAAGTGCAGAAGTTCTCTGGGGGAGAATTAGAGAGGTGGAATCACTACTTTCCACAGTGGGTAGACCCAGATGGAGTAAATGTAAAGAAAAAACAGGATCCCGTTGAGATATTTTTGCTTAATAAAGGTTTCTATGACTGTATCATGAACGTTGACCAATCCCTGGAACAGGGCTGGAAAGGCAGAGCAGGCACTGTGTAGAGACTGTAGCTACAACTCTGAGAAGGCTGTCGGACCCAGCAGTGTCTGGTTCTGTGGTACACAGGACAGCTGTGGATGGCACCTAACGACAACAACAAGATTTCGTAGCAACACTTTTTGACTTATCCTGATGTAGATAAGTAAACTACAGAGAACAATAGCATAGACACACTGACTTAGACTGTTGGAAGGTTCTTACGTGAATTGGTACCATATTAATAATGAGCAGACTGTCATTAAGTTAAAGATGTATATCATAAACTAGAGCTGTCACAACAAAACTTCTAACGAGGTCTAGCAAAAGAAGTCAATTTAGGAAACAAAACACAAAAAGCAGCCCCACTGCTGACGCATGACGCTGACTGCACAGGGCAGAGCAGCACTGCCTCTCTGGGTTTCCCAGAATGCACCTCTTCAGGGGAGCAGCTGCACCTCTTCAGGGGAGGAGGGCCTCCACTGCTGACCATGGGGTTAGTGGCCTAACGTGTAACACGCTACACACCCAGGGCTTTTTAGAGCATATGGTAGGCAACTGGAAGTTGATGATTAATTCTCAGGACGATGAGGAGGAAGGACAAACAGGGATAAAAACAAGGCAAAGAAAAGCCAAGAGCCAGAGGGTCGACTTAAATTCAGCTACCTTATAAATGACTTCACATTCAAAGCATCCAATGAGAGGGTGGGGCTGGTCAGAATGGATGCAAAGCAAGACCTAAGGCTACGCTGCGTGCACTGGAGCAGACACGGGCAGCATGAAGCCCAAGGTCAGAGAGCAGCTGGCAAGCCAAGGGAAGCAGGGGCGGCTCCCTGATGGAGGTGGACATCACAGCAGGGCTTACCAGCACCCGGGAGAGAACAGTCAACTACAGTCAAGGGAGAGACGTCACCATCACCATCCTCCCTCCCCAAGGTTCTATGTCTAGGTCCGGAGTCCACCCAACGGCAAGGGCGTCCCTGCATAAGGTGGTTGCGGGGTCTGCGCATTCCTCCCAACGGGTAAGTTTAAAGAAAGAGGTGGGTCCGTCAACAATGAGCAGCACTGCACCTGTAGACCAGGAAGGTGAGTCAGAGCATGGCACAGAGACCCACATACATCTGGCGATCTTACATTTGGAGACGGCTCTGTTCTTTCACACTGTCTCTCTTCTTTTCTGCCTTCTCCTGATTGTGTTAGGTGGCACCATCTGCCTTCAATGAAAGTAATGTAGTCTTTGTATGAGCAGAGGGGGCCTGCCAGGATGCCCAGGAAGTTACAGGTGTAACTCAAATACTCCAAGAGGCTTGGCATGCGCCTGCAATTAGAAAACACGCAACTTCTGAGATGCAGCATCCACTTACAGAGAATTTCCGTTTGGAATCATCAGTTTTTACCTCACTGCTGTTTACCATTTCAGACACGGGTAGGCAGACAGACAGACAGACAAACAGAGAGACAAGCTTTCTTTTTCTTTTTCATGTAGGCCACAAAATAGTAGCGAACTATACTAAGTGGTATAGCCACTGTGGAGTGTGGTCTTCTCTTTTTTCTCCCAAACAGCCCACACTGGTAAAGGTTATTAAAAAACCCTTGCCTCCAAAAATGAACTTTTGGTAGGCAAGCTTTATTTTTCATTTGCATCCCTATGAACAGAATTCCAGACGGGGCAGCATGGTCATGCTCAACAGGACTCTGGCTCAGAGGGCTCCCATTCTGATCTTTAGGAGCAACTAGAAGAGGTTTTTATAGATTCTTCACGATGGGAGAACTCTAGGGTGGACAGGCAGGGCCACAAACGGGTGCCGAGTGCAGCTCTGCGTCTGGAGGTAGGGCAGCATATGAAACAGCAACAGTCTGCATTCATGAAACATCCATCACTGTTGCAAGAAACAGATAATAAAAACACCAAGTCTTTTCAGAGATAACCAAGTCCTGGGGGACGGGGTGGTAGTGAGCAAAGCACTGGGAATAACTGGGTGAGTATTGAACGCAGTGAGAAGTCAGAAGGCCTCTCTGACTGCAGGAGACAAGAAGCATCACAGCATCCCTGGGTTGGAGTGCTTGTGGCAGCAGGGAGGCTGGTGGTGGGGACGAGGAGAAACACCAGGGAGCCAGCAAGGCAACACAGGGGATGGTGTGGACCACCTGCATTAGTATGGAGATGATTTAGCTGTGTACACTCCTATTTTCTGAAGCCTCCATTCATTCAGTCCACTGTCCATGACAATTACAGACTACCATGCAGAGAAGCACGCCTGGGGACCGGCAGTCAGCATGCTTCTCTGAGGTGGGAGAGTCCCTTCCACCTCTACATAGGCAAGTCGTGTCCTTGGGAAACTAAAGTCTTGGTGGTCCACGCAATGCTCTCGTCTGTACTATGTATTCTTCGTATCTATTTCACGGATGCGGGCAGTTCTGTGCGTGCAGCAGTTTCAGAATGAAGTGGAATTGCTTTCACTTTTACTTTTAAAGAAGAGCCCACAAAACCAAGACCTCCGCAAGCACTATCCACAGTGCAGAATGAGTGCTGGGGCGTGCTGGCAGTCTGAGGAGGGAGGACATGCAGTCTTCTGAGCCGGCAGAACCCAAGCCATACAAAACTCTCCAACGAAGTTCATGAGAAACGAGCTACTCCACAAGTACACGCCTCAAATCAGGAGAACTATGTTCCTGGTTCCTCAATCTGCCAACAGAATGGCATTTACGTGCTCTCCCTGGTGGGGCGGGGCATCGAGCGCTGGGCTGCTCCCGTAAGGTCAGTAGTGAAAACCTAGCAGCCCCTCTGCAGCGAGGCCAGGCTGCTTGTTCTTGGAGAGCTAGTCTCAGGATCCCTAGAGCCATTCTGCTCTGTCCTATAGGGTGGCTATGCCTCGGATTCCACTCGGTGGCAGCGAGTCTGGGTATCACCAACACAGTGCATCTTAGCCGAGTCTCCACCATCATGCTATTGGTCTATACGTGGTAGCTGCTATTATTACTCCTCATTACCACCACCAACACATACAAGGATACCAGGGCTTCTCAGCAGTTCTCAACCTGGGGGTCACAAGCTCTTTGGGGGTCGAGCAACTGTTGTACAGGGGTCGCCCAATTCATAACAGTAGCAAAATGACAATGATGAAGTAGCAACAAAAATAATGTTATGTATGGTTTGGGGGTCGCCACCACATGAGGAGCTGTATGAAAGGGTCGCAGCATGAGGAAGGTTGAGAACTGCTGGCTCAGATGCCGTGGTTAGACATGAAGACAGTGCTATCTTCCTCTCTTCAAGGACCTCAGAGCCGGACATGAGCGGGAGAAGTCGAGCGGAGGGCCTCATGACTGCCATCGAGCACATTCCGACTCACAGCGACCCCGAGGAGCAGGGCAGCGCTCTGCCTCCCCACCCTGGGGGGGTGTCTAACGCTAAATCTTCATGGGCGTGGCCAGCCTCCTCTTTCTCCCAGCATGACCCACAGCGCTTGGTCTATGATGCTATCTATAGTCAAGGTCCCATGGGTGTCTTTGGTGCTAAGTGAAAAGATGGAGGTGTGGGTCATCCCTGAGACACCTCCTGAAAAACTGGCCCACTGGCAGCTCAATGCCACACAATCATATTCTGACACACATGAGATTCCCGAGTCAAAGGGGGCCTGATGGCCACTGGTGCCTCAGGAATCCCTGGGTAGCAGAGTTAAGCACTTGCCTCCTAATTGCAAAGCTGGCAGTTTGAGTCCACCAAGAGGGACTTTGTACTAAAGTCTGGCAAACGACTTCCGCAAAGTCACTACCACTGAACACCCCAACGACGGCAGTCCCACTGAGGACCGTTGGGCTCGCCAGGACCTGAAATCGACTTGGATCAGCCGTGAGATATACAACCCACTGTGCTGGGACGCCTTAGGGAAATGTACGCGCGGCGGCGGCTGGGTCAGTTTGGACTCATCATGAGCCCATGCAGCGGAGAAGGCACCGCTGTCCGTCTGTCCCTGCTCACAGCTGTTCTGTTTGTGCTTACAGTTGCAGTCACTGTCTCAATCTATCTCGTCGGGGACTTTCCTCTTTCGCGGACCTTTACTTTATTAAGCACGGTGTCCTTCACGGGATTGGTCTCTCCCCATCCTCGCTCTAAGCAGCATGCCGGCTATACTTCTTTCAAGCCAGACTAGTTTGTCCTGGTGGTCCCTGGCATGTTCAATTTTCTCTGCCAGCGCCGTCGTTCAAAGGCATCGGTGCTTCTCTGCGCCCCTTTACCTGCCGTCCGGCTTTCAGATGCACGTGAGGCCACTGCACAGACCGGGGCTCGGGTCAGGCGCACCGCACCCGAGCCTGCAGAGGGACATACACACTTGCCTCTCAACACAGAAGATGTCTTATGTGGCAGATTTGCCCAACGCTATGCATCATGTGATTTCCTGCCTGCAGCTTCTGTGAGCACTACGGCAGAAGGCTGTTCGTGTCTGCACATCACAGGCTGTTAATGGGCTTCCTCCAATCCTGAGGCTGCATTCTTCTTCAGAGTCTAGTTTCTCAGGAGGCTGCTCAGCATACAGGTTGAGTAGATACGGTGAGCAGATAGAACCCTGACACACATCTTTCCTGATTTTAAACCATGCAATATTCCCTTGTTCTGTTCATGTGACTGCTTCGTGTTCCACGTACAAGTTCCACACAAGCATAATGAAGTGTTCTGGATTCGCATTCTTCTCAAAAGTTCTCCATAGCTTGTTATGGTTCACACAGCCTAATGCCTTTTCACAGTCCATAAAACAGGAGCAGATGTCTAGAAACAAGTATGGCAGGACAGAGTCAAAGGCACGTACCTTACAGCTAAGTCCCTCTGAGACGGAGTCAGGTCTTCATCTTTTCGAAACATCCCTACGAAACAAAAAGAGGCGCTTTGAGGAAGAGGATTTCCCCACAGGAAGAGAATGGCATTTTCTCCTATTCACGCTTCCCTCGGCTGAAATTCAAGTTTTAATCTGAACTTGGGCACAATGGTCGTTCTTTTCCTTCGCATTTCAACACGAGCTCAGTCACGTGAGAGGCCCCTCAAGTGATCCAGCATGACTGGGTTTATATGCCAGATTCATACACTAGCCTTATATACCAGATTTATAGACAAGGCTTGTATATCATATTTATATACTACATTTATATATCAGATGTATACACTAGATTTATGTATCAGGTTTATATACCAGACACATATACTCGGTTTATATACACCAGGTTTATATATTAGGTTTATAGACCAGGTTTACTTATTAGCTTTATATGCCAGGTTTATATACCAGATTTATATACTAAGCTTATATAACAAGATTTACATACCAGATTTATACTAGGTTCATATACCAGATGTATATACTCAGTTTGTATACACCAGGTTTACATACTAAATTTGTATACCAGGTTTATTTTTTTGGATCATTTTATTGAGGGCTCTTACAATGCTTATTAAAATCCATACATCAGTTGCATCAGGGGTATTTTATATATGTTGCCATCATTTTTTTCTACAGTTACTTTCTCTTGGGCCCTTGCTATCAACTGTTTTCCCCCTTCTTTCCTCCCACCCTCGTGACCCCTTGATAGATTATAAATTATTACTTTCATATCTCACACCGACCACTGTCTCCCTTCCTGCATGGTTTCGGTTTTTCTTCCCCTTGGAGGGGCGTGTGTGGTTGTGTGTCAATCATTATGATGGGATCCCCCCCTTCTTCTGCCCCCTCCCCACCAATTCCTCGTCCTGGGTTCTGTGTGTTGTGAGCTCTTATCTCTTATCTACACCTGTGTACATGCTCTGGTTCTGTCCAAAGTGAGAGGCTTCACTGGGGTCATGGTGGTGGTGGGGGGTGGTGAGGAAGCCTCAAGGAACCATAGTAGTATTGTGTGTTTCATCAGTGCTATACTGCACCCTGGTTGACTCATCCCTTCCCTGTGACAGATGTTCCATGTCTACAGATGGGCTTTGGGTCTCTGCTCCAACACCTCCCATTCTCAACCATACAGTTTTGTAAAGGGTTTTCTGATGCCTGTTACCTGGTCCTGATGACATCTCATGATCGCATAGGCTGGTGTGCTTCTTAAATGTGGGCTTGTTTCTCTACTGGATGGCTGCTTGTTTAACTTCAAGCCTTTAAGATCCCAGACACTATATCTTTTAATAGCCAGGCACCATCTGCCTTCTTCACCACATTTGCTTATACACCCATTTTGTCTTCAGCGATTGTGCCAAGAGGGTGAACATCTCAGATTGCCAATTTGTTAGCACAACATGTTCTTGTATTGAGGGAAGGTATGCGCAGAGGCCTGAAGTCCGTCCACTACCTCAATTATATACCAGGTTTGTATACTAGTTCTATACACCAGCTGTATATACTAGTTTATATACACCAGATTTATAGACCGGGTTTATAGACCAGATCACATGTCCAGGAAGTGAAATCAATAGCACGCTTCCTCGCTAAAGAAAATCAGAAGTAACAGGCTGCGGAATGCCCCCAGACCACCCAGACCTGCCCTGTCAAGCCACGTCACATTCTGACTCAGCAACGCTACAGAGTAGAACTGCCAAGGTGGCTTTCTGGGGCCGCCGCCCTCCGCAGAGCGGTTTGTGACATCTTTCTCCAGCAGAGCAGCCGCTGGGTTCGAACCACAGCTCATCCCGCGCACTTAACCTTGGCACCAGGAGGGTCCCTCTGCCAGACGCTACCACTTCTGAAATGATAATTCGAATGACCAAACATCAGCAATATGAACTAGAACTCATGATGGAATAAGAATTCCCTTATTGATGTCACCACAATGAGTAAAAATTTGTGACTTTCGACTTACAGTATCCACATGCTTTAAAAATGCCCAAATAAGTTTAAAGACCAAAGGAGAACTGAGTTAATAAGCAAACACACTTTGGAGCTATTTGCAGTGAATAAAGTACTTATTTGTATCCCCCAAAGACCTACTACACTATTGGGAAAAACATTATATGTGGACAAAAGACCAGAAAAGATAAACTAGGAAAAAAATACAAGTAGCCAATTATGACAAAATATGTTTACTATTACTCATCATTAAGAACTATTTATTTAAAGAATGAGCTGCTATTTCATCCATTACAACTGGGCAAAAAGAATGTTAAAAGAACTCTTACTTGTATTGTATAACCTTAATGATGTGAAGCACACACCACTCATGTAACATGTATGCACACAAAAATGAGATGAAGACCATTACTGAGAACCCAGACTGCCCTGGGGACTTCTCTAGGCACTGTAATGGCACAGAAAAAACAAACACGCTCTCTCCTGACATTAAATTCTAGTAAAGAACCAATAAAAATAAACTACCAAGAGGGACTGATACAATTTCTTTGTGCACCAGGGTATCAAGAGGCTAAGAGAACAATGAAAAGTGCCGTTCCACACTGGGACAAGGAAGCGAATCTCCCCATTACACATACTGGCTGGGAATAAGAAAGGGGGTGCTTATCTACACACAGAACAAATAAGGCATGTGGAAACAAATACTTGTGCAGGTATTTTTTTCCTTTTACTTTTTATTGCTAATGTTCTAAGTCCAAGGACCACACTATTTATTTATTTACTTGTCTTTTTATTTCCTTTCTTTTTTTTATTGATCATTTTATTGGGGGCTCTTACAGGTTGTCTTAGTCTGGGTACTTTAGAGAAACAAATCCACAGAAACTCATGTATAAGAGAGAGTTTTATATAAAGGTTAAGTGTGCATCAAGAAAACATCCCAACCCAGTGCTGCCGAAGCCCACAAGTCCAACATTAACCCATATGTCCAACACCAATCCACAAAGTCCTCCTCCATCTCACAAAACACACACCATGATGCTGACTGGAGGAGGAAAGCTGAGTCAGTGAATGTGTAAGCATGTGAGCGCAGGCAGGGGTCTCCACACGGGTGCTCCAGCACCCAGGGCTGCACTGGGATAGGTCCATGCAGTTTCTCCTTGGGGATGTGTTGCAGGAAGTCAGCCTCACAAGCTGAAGCAGGGAACTGCTAAGGCAGCTGCACCCTGGTGCGACCATCACAAACCAGAAACCTGAGAACTAGAGGGGCGAGGCTCACAGAACCATTTATCTTTCTGCCCTTCAATTAACCCCACGTGTTTATCGGCCAGGCTGGCACAATAAACTAACTCACAGGTATTATAGTAATCCATAAGCCAATTGCCTCAGGTGAACTTGTGCAGATGCTGCATCATCATTTTCAAAACATTTTCCTTCATGTCAGCTCCTCTTAATTCCCTCCCTCCCCCACTCACCTGAACCCTCAATAAATTATTATTTTCATATCCTACACCGCCTGATGTATCCCTTCACCCACAGTTCTGCTATTAATCCCCCTTGTGGAGGGTAATACATCCATCATTGCTATCAGTTCCCCCTCCCCACCCTTCCCTTCCCATAACCTAATGGATTCATTATTCTCATTACTACTTCTAAGGGGTTTATCTATTCCATATGTCAAAAGCTCTTATCTGTATCAATGTACATACTCTGGTCTAACAGGATTTGTGAGGTTGAACTGGGGCCATGATGGGGGGTGGGGTAGAGGAGGAAGCATTAAAGAACTACACCATTGGTTCTCAACCTTCCTAACGCTGTGACCATTTCAGACAGTTCCTCATGTTGTGGTGAAACCTGCCATAGATTACTTTTGTTACTTCATAACTGTAATTTTGCTACTTTTATGAATTGGGCGACCGCTGTGAAAGAGTCGTTCGACCCCCAAAGGGGTCACGACACATTGAGAACCACAGGAATGTTGTATGTTTCATCGGTGCCATACTGCACCCTGGATGGGTCGTCCCTTCTGTGTTTCCCCTTCTGCACAGGTATTTTTAAAAGGAATTTGCATCCATTAAAATCCAGATCATAGAGTTGTTTGCTTAATCTTTTTTTTTTTGGTGTTAAACAATACGCACACTATAGCACGCACCAATGTGGTCAGTTCTAAATGTTTGATTCTGTCACTCTGATCACACTCTTCATTCGGCACACCCTGCTCTCCCCAGGTGGCCTCCCACACACACTTGGCGTCCCCCACGGTTCCTAGCAGAACGTTCAGCTTGTTGGCGATCTGACCAGCTCCAGGGACTCTCAAAATAAAGCTCAAGGAGACCATCTTGACCGGGTTAGACAAACTGCTGCTTTGTGTTACGAGGACTTCAGGGGGTATTTTTGGTTCAGAGTTTGATGATGACCTCAACTGGATTCGATGAGGATTTTACATTCTGTTCTGTGTCCCCCAGCCCCCCTTTTGGTCAGGATTATTCTGAGGAGTCTGCTTACAATGATCAGAAATGGTAGCCTGGCACTGTCCAGTTCGTCTGGCCTCAGAGCAGAGGAGGCAGTTTCTCGTGGAGACAGTGAGTCACACTTCCCTTCTCCCTTCCGTAACGTGGCTCTAGAAGGAGTGCTGGGGCCTCGTGCTGCAGGTGGGAACCAACAGACTCTGCACAGGAGAAGGATGAGATTTTCCTGCTCCTGTGAAGAGTTCCAGTCTCAGAAAGCCACAGGGGCAGTTCGACCCAGACGGTGTGCTGGAATCGCCTTCCCCGGCAGTGAGGTGGGTTTTATGGTTTTCCAAACTCTCCTTGCTCTGTTGCTCCAGGCAAGTAAGGACCGACTGCTCCACAGCAGAGCTGGCACGAGCCAGAACTGGACAACACCGATGTGTTCTTGCAGGTCTGCCAAGTGTTTCCACTCCCACCGGGGGCAGTCTTACCACTTTTCTGTCACTCCTTTAGTGGGCAATGTCAGTGGTCTTCCTTCTCTGGCAGGCTTCTGCCTTACACAGGCTCCGTTTTTTGCAGGTTTTTCTTACCTTCAGTGAACGGTCTTCCTCACACGTTTAAGACCCAGGCGTGCGATGAACTGGGAGGTAGCACAGAAGCACTATGAGGCCAATTCACTGGGCTGGCTGTCCCGTGGCACCATGACCCTAAGCCGCCAAGCCAAGGAGCCAATGTCAGGAGCTGTTTGGTTGGATAGATGCAGCCTCAGAGCTCAGATCACAACGTGTTTAGCATTGTGGAGAAGGAAATGGTTATTGATACATCCCTAGGGAGAAAGGGCTGGCCGTACAGACAGACATCATGGATACGGCATGACTCATGTAACACAGACATTAGTTATCTAAGACAAAAACCAGATCTGATAAGATATAGGAAATAGATCAAAAGATTAATAAAGAGAAGCCCAGGCTCCGAGGGGCTTAGGGTAGAGGCAGAGAGAATTCTCTGTTCTTCATCTGTACCTGGTTGTATGTTCCAGACTTCGCTCAATCAACACATGCCTGTGTTTAGTAATAAGAAGGAAACAGACATCTACAAGGAGGACTTGGGGTGCACAAAGGATAAAACATTGTCGGGAGTTAAGCCTAAAAGGCTAGTTGCTACGCCTGACAATTCTCCATCCCAGGCCTGACACTGTTGTCCCCGCGTTCCTAGAACAAGCAAACGCACGGACAGAGCCAGATTACCTTGGACAAGAAGCACCCATGTTCCCTTCTTTTTTTTTTTTTTTTATGCTGCCAGACCTCCAAGGAGGTTTATTTTATTGTATTTTTGTTTTGGGTCTTCCTACTGCTTTGTTTTTTGTTTTTGTTTTTTTTAACATTTTATTAGGGGCTCATACAACTGTTATCCCAATCCATACACACATCAATTGTGTAAAGCGCATTTGTACATTGTTTCTCAAAACATTTTCTCTCCATTTAAACCCCCGACATTAGGTCCTCATTTTTCCCCTCCCTCCCCGGTCCCCCCTCTCACATGAGCCCTTGATAGTTTATAAATGGGTATTTTGTCATATCTTGCCCTGTCCGACGTCTCCCTTCATCCACTTTTAACCCTCATCTTTCTTGATGTTTCTTCTTGCATCTTTACCAGGAAGGTGGCATTTTAATGGGCTCATGTATCCCCCACCCCCATGCCTGGCATCGTAAAACAAATTTTGTTGGCCAAGTCTGGGCGCCAGAAACTCAAAACAAGAATGGTTCTTTTCAGTTGAATGTTGCCACCAACTTTGTAATTGTGTTTGAAAGAGAATGAAGGCATTTACACTGGCCCAAAAAAACATACGGGTTAATAACCAAGGCATTTTTCTCAGCCCTCAGGCCAGTGGATTTGCTAACTCCGTGGTGTTGCAGAGAGTGCTACAGAGCTATGCTGAATGTCAGGCCCACTGCAGCCAGTTTAAGACCCCGCCCTCGGGGTCAGGAGTGAGCCTCTAGCGGGGCATTCAAGATGAACAGGAAGGAGTTCACTAGAAAGCACACACCCAAAGCCTCGTCTTTAAGGAACCTGCCTCACTAGTTACTAAGGCGCCCTGTGGAGTAGTGGTCACCCCACGGGGCTGCAATCCGCAAGATCCACAGTTAGAACCCACTAGCCCCCTCTCCGGAGGAAAGACAGTGAGTGCTGGAAACACAAAGGGGCAGCTGCACTACAAAGGCATCCACTCCACGGCAGTGGGTTTGTTTTGTTTGGGGTACGAGGTTACTGGGAGTCGTGGGTTATGCATTGAACTGCTAACCACAGGTCAGTGGTCTGAACCCACAAGCTGCTCTGTAGGACAAAGATGCGACAACCAGTTAAGGTAAACATGGAAAACGTCCCAGGAACCAGGCAGAAACGTTTACTCTGTTCTATACGGTTGCTGTGAGGTGGCGCCAATTCAGTGGCCACGGGTGCTTGGGACCATGTGCATGGAGCCCTGGTGGCACGGCGGGTTAGGCATTGGGAAATTAACCTTAAGGGCAGTGGTTCAAACCCATCAGTTGCTCTTTGGAAGAACGGCAAGGTTGTTTGTTCTCGTAAAGATTTATAGTTCGGAGACCCTATAAAGGGCTGCTAGGAGTTGAAACAGACTATAGAGAAAGTGGGCTTTTGTTTTGCCTTTTAACCCCCACCCCCACCCCCACCCCACTCCATGCAGACGCCTGAAAAGTCGGTGCCAGCAACCCTGAGCTACGTGCCTTCTCCAACACGTGGTCCAACACTCCATGAGTTTCCATTTCCTGAGGGTCCCCAGGGGGAGATGGAAGAAAACGGACAGTGGTTTACTCCCTCCTGGGGCGCAGTAGATGACACAGCGCCTCCAGGGCAGCAATCTCCAGCCACTATGGGAGTACGTCCGTAAGATCGAGCGAGACTCTATCGTTACAAGATACATAGTTAAAGGTGGCAAATGCACATCTATCCCCACCTTACAAAACAAAGGTTTGTTTTATACTAGCACATGAGCAAGAATATGTTAAAGAGCTTGACCAAGACCTAATCAGCGCGAGCGCCATCTACCTATAACTGCATCATAACAGAGAAGCAGCTGAGCCCGAGAAGCGAGGGGAACAAGCAACCCCAGGCTTCAGGCCATGATGGCACTTAGCCATCATCGAGTCCCCTGGCCCACGAAGACCCCATGCACACCAGGATCAGACTGCAGTGGGTCGCGGGCTGTCCTGATGAGGCTCTCTGAGTCTGAAGTCTGCTCAGCATCGTAGCAGCGCAAGTCTCCACTCGGGACAGGTGCTGGCTGGGCCGGAGCTACTGGGGCAGAAATCCTCTCTGGGTTTCCTACACGGAAGGAGACATCCCAGCCTCCTTGTTTACCACCTTTGAAATCCAGGTTCTCTTCATATTGCATTCGTTCACCTTTTTTTTTTTTTTTAGTGTGTGACACTCCTTTTTTAGCATAAGACTTGCAAAACGCAAGATTATATGGGACCCCTGTTCCTTTTCTCTGGGGTCATGGCTATTTGCCATCAGATGCTCCTTCATGCAGGAAGTCTTCTTTCACGTGGGTGACAAAGGGAGATATAAACACATATATGGGCACATGTAGCAGTACGGAGGCAAGTCTAAAGTATTGCTACAAAACAAAAGAAATCTTTATTGAACGGAACTCTTACCATGTGAAGCTGCTATTTCTCGACACAGTCCACCATCAAGGCCTATATATTTCGGTGGGTGTTTTTTCCATCTCTCTGACCCTTTCCCCAAGAATTCTGTACTCTTTGATCGATACCACATCAAACGGCATTTCTGGCATGTTAGAGGAACTTGAATTGTGTCCGTTCACACGCTTTTTGAGTTTACGGAACAAAAATAGGCCGAAAGATACAAGATTGGGCTTGATAATGAACAAGGTAAGTTTCCCCAACAAATTCTTGTAAGACAGCTCTTGATGTGAGGTGGTTATGCTGTCATGATGCTGGGGGGTGAGGTGGGGGATCCTTGGCACATTTCTAGGCCTTTTTCTCACTTGTCCAATTTCCAATTTTCCTAAAACTTCTCCCTAATATGTTCCCATGACCTCCCTGTGCCATTTGAGCAGCGCTAGCAAGAGTAACCGTTTGAAAGGTCAAGAAGCAGTGGCCACAACCTCATGAGCTGACCTCTGATTTGAATGGAACTGGCTCAGCACATTCTCTATGGAAGTCACTGTTTAAATTGGATTTTTTTAAGGCACCATAACAACACTAAGACAAGGGCATTACTACTAAGATACTAGCGAATTTGTGTGCAGTCATCTACTGATAACTGAGACCTGTTTAAACACGCGGTGTTTGGAATAAACCTACACATGAATGAACAAGGAGCCTACTAGCAGTACTTTCAGATCCACCCGCCTGTTGAAAATTAGGGTTGCAGAATGCTTAGGTGTGCACTGCTATCCAAAGGTTGGCAGTTCAAACCCAGCAGCTGTTCTGTGTGTGAAAGATGGGGCGGTTTGCACACCCTGTGGGGCACTTCTACTCTGCTCAACAGGGTCCTGATGAGTCAGAATCTACTCTACAGGAAGGGTCTGATTTTGGTTTTATGATTATATATCAATACAGAGCGCAATCTACCAGCAGTTCCTGGATTACAAACTCAGTATGGTTTCAGTGACTCAAAGTGTTTTAGTTAACTTTTCTATGCCTAGAAAACAGGTGCACTAGAACATCTTTTGCATAACAAGACACCAATCAGAATATCCATGATAACAATGCTTGATGCCCCTTGCCAAGCAAGGCCACTGAGTAAGTATGAATGAACTCTTTAACGTAACTGGCATTGTGGTGGCTGGTTCCTAACTGTGGGCTGTTTGTAACCAGGGACTACCTGTATGTACATTAACTTCTTAGGGTCCCCCCTCATATGGGCACTCACATCACAGTGGGACTCGTGCTTTTGCCATCTCTGTGTCCCACCCCTTCTCCTGAACTCCGACAGTCAATGACCCCCTGCCTGTCTTGTTCCACTCTCTCTCAGCCATACCATGGAAAATGGAATCTCATCATGATTTTGTTCTGCAAAGTGGAGCGCTCACTTAATTCATGGTCGCCCGGCACGGTATAAAGAATGCTGATTTTAAATCAAGCAATCTTGAATTTAATTCTGAAGTTTGAATCCACTATTTTCTGGCTGCTCAATCTTGAGCAGATGAGTTAACCTCACAGCGTCTCAGTGTCTGCATCTATAATACAGCAAGGATCCGAGCTCCTGGGGTTCTAATAAGGATTCGGTAGCCTCATTTGCATGGCCTGGTATTTGACATTCATAAATGTCAGTTACTATTAATAGTTAACAGTTCTATTACTAGTCACTATTGAATTCATCAACAAATGATTCTTATACATGTACTATGCCAGACTTCTAGGTTCACCTCTGAATGACACATTCTACTTTTATTTTATAATTAAGAATAATAAAAACAATTTTTTTAGTTGAAAAAAATTTCAATTGTTCAAGTAATAGTTCCTGTAGGGCACAATATAACGATAGCATCTCTAGTAAGTCATATTTATAAAATGTCAACTTCCTACAGACACAAAAGTAGGATAAGATCACTGAAAAAACCAGGAGGTTTTTAAAAACAAAAACCCACTCAGAGACAGCATTTTTTGGTGGGAACACAAGTCACTTGCTTTCTTGGTTCCATTAGTAAGGAACAGAAATGTAAAGCACTTAGTTGACGTTCGCGCTATGAACAGAAGGCTGCACTGTTTACACCTGAGACAAAGCCAAGCTCAGTTCAACCCTTCAGCTACTCAAAGGGGTCAGTGGGAATCTCAAGGAGAAACAAGACTTGCCGAAAGTTTGTCACAATGTGCAATCCTGGGAGGTTTCAGGGCCCAATTGTGTAACAATATGCTCTACTATCATAGAACGTCTAGAATACGACCAGAGGAGCCTGGGTGGCCAAATGAGCTGCTAATCGAAAGGTCGGTGGTTCAAAACAAACCCATGCAGATGTGCCACTGCAGAAAGGCCGGGTAGTTTGCCTCCCATCTGCCCCTGTCGGAATCAGGGGCAAGAAGACCTTATGGAGAAGCCCTGGTCTGTAGCCCACGAGGGCCAGCTTTTCAGCAGTCAACAGCAGCAACATAATATGAAGAAATCAACTAAATAACAACAAATTGGGGAAAACGGATGCAAATGTAGCAAAAACTTTCTATCTGCTTCCTGAAATGCTTATGGATAAAGAGATATGGTGTCATATTGCTATGGGGGAACAACACTGGAGACACAGGGGGGGAATTGTGCCCAATCTGACCCCATCACGCTGGGGCAAAGCACTAAGGGTGTGCAACAGAGCAGCAAGGGGAGCAAAGGGATGAAAATAGACTTTGGATACAGAGTGTGGCACCCCATCAGACTCGACTGGAAACCACTTGTAAGGCCAAAAAACAGACCCTGAACTATTTATAGGCTTTTCCATTTTTTTCAGTGGCTTTCTTTTTGTTGTTGTTATTTTTTTTGGGGGGGTGTAGTTGTTATTATTTGGTTGGTTTTGACTTCCTTTGTTGTTGTTTGGCTTTGCCTGGTTTTTGCGCTTATTAATGTCTCTGCATGTCTATCTAGATAAGATAGGCAGGATAAACAATTCAGAGACCAAAAGAACGGGACCTATGGTTCCAGGGGGATACGGAGAAGGGGAGGTGGGAGAAAGGAAGTGGAGGGGGGCGACCAATGAAGAGAAGAGTGCAGGATGCCTAGTGGGTCTTAATGGGCACTGTAGCAGTGAGGAATTACTAAACCCGAAAGAAGGCCACACGTGATGGTGGGACAAGAAGAAAGTAAAAGGAAATAGAAGAAAAGAACCAGGAAGCAAAGGACATTTATAGAGGTCTAAATACAGGCATGCACATATGTAAATATATTTACATATAACGAGGGCAAGAGATCTATGTACTTATATATATGTTAAGAATTAAAGTTGCAGATGTACATTGGGTCTCAACTCAAGTACTCCCTTAACACAAGAACACTTTGTTCTAATAATCCGGCATTCTATGATGTTCACCTTCCCGACATGATCACTGAAGACAAAATGAGTACATAAGCAAATGTGGTGAAGAAAGCTGATGGTGCCCAACTATCAAAAGATACAGTGCCTGGGGTCTTAAAGGCTTGAAGATAAACAAGCGGCCATCTAGCTAAGAAGCAACAAAACCCAAATGGAAGAAGCACACCAGCCTGTGTGATCATGGGGTGTCGATGGGATCAGGTATCAGGCATCAAATACCATAACAAAATCATACCAATGTGAATTGGGGAGGCGGGGTGGGCATGTGGAGTGGAGACCCAAAGCCCATCTGTAGGCAACTGGACATCCCCTCACAGAAAGGTCACAAGGAGATGAGCCAGTTAGGGTGCAGTACAGCACTGAAGAAACACACAACTTTCCTCTAACACATGGAATCCAGGACAGATAGACCCCTCGGGGCCAACAATGAGTAGAGATACCAGGAGGATTAGGGGAGGGTGGGAGGAGAAAGGGGGAATCTATCACAAGCATCAATCTAGAACCCCCTCCCAGGGGAATGAACAACAGAAAAATAGGTAAGGTGCAACAGAGGACTTTGTAAGATATGAAAATAATCTATAACTTATCAAGGGTTCATGAGGGAGGATGGGGGAGGGAGGGGAATGAAATGGGGAGCTGATATCAGGGGCTCAAGTGGGAAGGGAATGCTTTGAAAATGATGATGGCAGCATATGTGCAAATGTGCTTGACACACTGGATGTGTGGCTTGTGATAAGAGATGTAAGAGCCCCCAATAAAAGTATATAAAAAGAAGAAGAAGCAGGAATGATCAGAGTATGTAGGGTATAAATGAAAAAAATGATGGATTACAAGTTAAAATTTCAAACTGTATTAACTTTTAAGTTAATTAAAAAACAAGAGTAACTAGTAATTATAACCATGTACTGTTCTCCTATCAAAGATTTTCAATAAATGTAATATTAAGTAATTATGAGAGAAGCCATGTAGGGAAACCATAACCAGTTCAATTTTCCTGAAATGCTTTGAACATGTTCAAGATCCCGTGTGTGTGGGGGGGGATTCAAACTTTTAAACTAATAAATTTCACTTCTGTAAGCTTATCCTGAGAAAATGATAAGGATGACAGAGATTTCACTCTAGCGTCCTATAATAGAAACAAGTTCAAAACAAACGCCGACACCCAACGAGAGGAGAGTGATGAAATGATATTAAAAATCCCCAAATAACCTAAAACCTCTGTCAGTGAGTCCATTCTGCATCATGTCATAGCACCTCTAGACAGCAGTCAGCATTTACACGGAGACTTCAAAAAGTTTGTGGGGAAAAAACGTAATTAAAGGATAATGGGTTTTAATCACGAAGGTGGTTTTCCCAGGGCGAGGCTTATCCATTGCACTCCGGAAGTGCTGACCCCTGCAATTTCCCCAAATGTGGGAAACTTGACTGCGTAATTTGGGTAGTGGGTGACTCCATTCGCGCTCTCCCCTGTTTAAAAAAAGGATAATGGGTGTTTTTACAAAGAGGGCGCTGACGGCAAGGAAGGAAGTTCTGCCCCTTTCAAAGCTGAAGCCAAAGTCAAAGCGAAGGTATGAAAGGCCAAGAAGACCAAGATGAAAAGATCCACAAGTCCCTCACCTTCCAGCGGCAGCCCGAAATTCCTTGGGAGAGTGCCCGGGAGAAACACGGGTGACCGCTACGCAATTATCACGCTGCCCTGGCCACGGAGTCGGGCATGAAGCAGATAGAAGCTGACAGCACACCTGTGGGCACCACGGACGTCAAGGCCCACGAGCACCTGATCAAATGGGCTGTGAAGCAGCTCTCCGACCCTGACGTGCCTGGCACGGTTGGTGCCTCATCGGACCCTCTAAATTGAAGCCAGATTGCGATGGTGCTTTCCTGCACACTTCCTGAAGCCTCCTCCTATTGAACTACCAGTACCGTCCTACGTGTGTTAGCAGTACCGATCCGTGTAACTTACAGCCTAACTCCAGGAGTCACGACTGTGGGGAACTGAGTCCCAGCTCTACATTTGAGGACTGTGTGACTTGGAGCCAATGTTTACCACACTGTGCTCCAGTTTCCTCATCTGAAAAGTGGGCTCACAATGAGGACGTCAATTACAGTGATAATGGTGAGGAGCAGCCGTTAGTGGGGTTACTGTGAAAAGCAAGAGTCAGGAAAAGATTTACACGCAGAAAACGCAGACGGGCTGCCATCCGGCCGAAACCTCCAGCTGCTCCTTGGGAGACAGACGGGGCCTTCTAGTCACATAGCAGCTACATTCTGGGAATCCCTGCTGGCACAGTGGGCAGAGTACTGGTGTGCTTCTTCCATGTGGGCTTTGTTGCTTCTGAGCTTGATGGCCGCTTGATTACCTTCAAGCCTTTAAGACCCCAGACGCTATACTTTTTGATAGCCGGGCACCATCAGCTTTCTTCACCACATTTGCTTATGTACCCATTTGTCTTCAGTGATCATATCATGGAGGTGAGCACACAATGATATGAGTTTTTGTTCTTTGACGCCAGATAACTGATCCCTTCAGCACCTCGTGATCACACAGGCTGATGTGTTCTTCCATGTGGGCTTTGTTGCTTTTGAGCTAGATGGCTGCTTGTTTACCTTCAAGCTTTTAAGACCCCAGACGCTATATCTTTTGATAGCCGGGCACGTGGTGATGATTGTACAACTCTTCTTGAGATGAATGAGCGACTGAATTGTATGAGATGTGGATAATGTGCCAATAAAACGGTTTACACATTGTTTTTGATGGTACAGTAGAACTTTCATTTTTAAACCATTAGGAAAGTACTTCCTGTTATGAAATGAAATGTGTTTGGTTTTGAAAACACAAAGCCAAGAAAAGAAAATAATGCAATGTTATCTGTAATCCCATCATCTAAATATAGCAACTGTTAACATCTTGTGAAATGCAACAATTAATAGCTTAAAAAAGTACTAATCTGGCCTTTTGGTGCATTAATAACAGGATGTGAGGCAGTAACAAATGCCAAGGTATAAGGATGATGACGATTAAAGTTATGTTCCAACTTGGCTAAGCACTGATTCTCCATGGTCTGGAAATTATATAATGAAAAGGTTTTAAAAATAGTTTTATTGGAATAGATGTCCCATATCATACAGTTTTCCAGTCATATCACAAAGATATGTTCAATCACCTCCATAATCAACTTCAGAACATTTTCTTCCCCTGCTCGGTTAGCTCCCATCGTCCCCTGCCATGTCCCTGGGGAATTTATTAAGCCATTAATCTACTATCCTGGATTTCATATGCAGAAAATCAGATAAAACACAATCATACAAAACCAAACAAACAAAATCAATAACAATGACTGGACAAAACATAGAAAAGCCTCAAGGAGAAAATAAAAACTGAAACAACTTTAAAAAGAACCAAAAGAGAGATCAAATGATAGGGTAATAATTCATTTTTACCCAATGACACCTGCCGTAAATGACTCTCTCTAAAAGCAAAGTTATCCACATCCTGACTTTGGTCAGAGGGGATTCACTGCAAACTTAACCCATGTGGACCCTGAAAAGGAGTTTTAGACACGCACTGCCACAAAGTCAATGCTGACGTGTAGCGACACCACTACCCCACCCCACCCCCACCTGTCCTTGGCCCCATGTGTTTCCGAGGCTCTGTTTATGGGAGTAGAAAGCCATCTTTCTCCCAAGGAGCTGCTGTTGGTTTTGAACTGCCAACCCTGTGTAGTCCCTAGACCACCAGGGCTCCCCACAGCCTTCTACAAACCAGGTGTTCACAATTTAAGCTCTGCTACTATTCCCGTCCCGTCTTCAGATTTGGGTTTTATTATTTACACACCTTGGATCACACAGGCTGTTGTGCTCCTTCCACACGGACTTAGTTTGACTTCTATAATGATGAAATTTGGCAATTGTGTAATAATACAGGCATCTACTATTTTCCGCAGAACTTCCTGGTCTTGGAACCTCCCCAGGATAATGAGTGAGGAGTCGGTCTATTTATAGATGCACAAGAGCACTGAGCTACAGAGGATCTTTGAAATAACGGGGCTAGAACTTCTTACTCCTAAGAATTGTAGCTCTTACAAAAGAGATCTTTCAAGGCCTTTCACATTTCCATGAAAAGTCATCCTCATTCTTTAAACTATGGACAAGCATGCGAAGATCATGTGGTTAGCCTACCCGCTGCTGCTGTGTGCTGCAGAGTGGATTCTGACTCATACCGACCTGACAGGGCAGAGCAGGCCTGCCTCATCGGGCGGCTCCCCAGGCTGGCATCTCAGTGGGAGGAACCCTGGAGGGGCAGGGCTTACCATCGGTGTCATCAGGGCTTCTAGACATTCTTTCAAAATGTACGCAACAAAACAATTTTCCTGTTTGTTTCACTTTAAAAATGTCCTGTATCCCAACTACTCCTACTTCAGAGAATGTTGTTGGTGCACTAGGTTATGAGTGGGGCCAGGAAACAAACCACCAGCTTCTCCATGGGGAACAGCAGGCCTTTCTACCCCTAAGAGTTGCGATCTTGGAAGCTCACAGAGGCAGCTCTACCCTGCCCCACACGGTCACTGTGAGTCAGAACTGACTCTCTCGGCAGGGAGTTTTTTCAATTCAACACAAACAAGGCTCTCACTATTCCCTTCCGAGGGGACCAGATTGCCATCAATAAGATCAATATATGGAATAAATAAAAGCAGTATGTACAAATTTATTTTAAATTTACTCTAGTTCTATTACATTTTAATTTATTTTAAATTTA
Organism: Echinops telfairi; assembly: GCF_000313985.2. Classification (NCBI taxonomy): domain Eukaryota; kingdom Metazoa; phylum Chordata; class Mammalia; order Afrosoricida; family Tenrecidae; genus Echinops; species Echinops telfairi. Next base: position 98,937,065 of record NW_022103906.1, on the reverse strand, counting down.
ACTTTAAATCTATACCTTCTTATAAAGTTACCAAGGGGAAACAAGGGTGTGATAAAACACATGCTTTTGAAATTTGATGTTAGGATAATGACACCTTAAAAGCTTCTAAAAATCACCGTCAACAAGTCAACCAAGTGTTAGGGACCCTGGAGACCGAGTCGAGCTGCTCCCTTGGTTTCTCAGACTCTGATCTTTACAAGAACAGACAGCCTCGTCTTTCCCCACTGGGACTTCAGTGTTCATTCCTTCCTTGCAGGGCAAAGACAGGGCTTTCTACTCTTGTCAAGTCACAGTCTTGGGAACCCCCGGGGCAGCTCTGCCCTGTCCTGTGGGCCACTGGGTCTCAGCACTGACCGGAGGGCAGTGAGAACGGCTTTGCTTTTTGGTCAGATACATAGTATCGAATGGTTGCAAACTTTCATTCCCGAAGCAAAATTTACTTTACAGTTATAAAATACTCTTAGACTGAGAAGGCTGTTGCTCTTGGTTGTTACCAGCGGACTCTGACTCACGGAAGTTCCCTGGGTGCGGGGCTGAAGTGGTGCACCGTGGCACTGTGGGAGCTGATCGCAACACCCGCTGTCTCAGGCACCATTGGCTGGGTTTGAACTGCCAACCTTTTGGCTAGTGCATATCTTAAGCTAATGCATGGATGACATCAGACAGGTTAAAAAAAATGGGCATAATAGACCAGGGATACAAACAGCCTTGCTATCATGCAGAATGCGTGGGAAAGTGGATGATTACAAATGTAGTTAAATTTTAACACCTTATCATTTGATATCCCTTTTGATCCATTTGAAATTTGTTCTACTTTTTAATATTTTCTGCTTTCTTTTCAATTGAAGTTTTTTATCTGTTTTACTTTGTTGTTGCTGTTTTAATGTTTTTCTGTATATGAGACCCAAGACAGGTAAAAGTACAGACAGTAACTGGATTAATGATTCCTGGCGGTATGGCAGGGGAGGTTGTGGGGAAATGGAAAGATAATAACGGTGAGTATAAGAATAAAGCAAATGTTCTAAAACTGACTGTATCGTTGCTTGTGTATAACACTTCTTGATGTGAATGAACGACTGGAATTGTATGATATGTGAACCATATGCCAATCAAACTGTTAAAAACAAACAAAAAATTGGCACAGTGTATACAGCGTACGACATTATTTTAACTCTGCATTTCTAGTTTGCTTTTAAGTTTAATGATATCATTTAAAAACTACTCCTGTGTTTCATAGGAGCTGCAAGAGTCCCCAGAGTATATTTTGACAATCAGACTGAAGGGGCGGACAGAAGAACGCTAGCTGACCCATCTGTGGTCTGGTTCTTCTTCAGAGAGTCAACAAGGGGCAGCAATGTCCCGATGCCTTTATTCAATGAGGGTCACCCTGTGAAGGCACTGCCCCTCCACCCGGCTTCCATCAGGGCACCCACTTCTTTCCATCTCTCTAGCCCTTCCCTGGAGAATTCTGCCATCTCCAGTGCTTTAAGCCTTCTCCAAAATCACACATATGGCCTCCCCAAAGGTGTCCTTTTTCAATGTTCGATGAGCTAAGAAGAGCTTGGAGATCGGGGCTGTAGGGTGGATGGGGTGAGGTCTCTCCATGTGATTCTCCCAGGGAAGCTCCTGCTCCCCTCCAAGAATGAGCACGTGCACTGTAATGATGGAAAGAAATTCCTCTGCACAATGTCCCGGCCTTTTCCTCAGCGTCTCTTGGGAGAAAAAGGAGGGTTTCTGTTCCCCTGGAGTTCGATCGAGTCTAGACAACTGCACCAGCAGTCCTGCCCTGCCCTACAGGGGCCGCTCTGAGTCAGCATTGACCCGATGACAGTGAGTTTTATTTTTTCTCATCAATGCGGCTTTCAGTTTTTTTGTGACTTCTTCCTAGTGAGCCTCCACGACTGCCCTGTGCCTGTCCTTCAAGAAAATCTATCAAGACGACCCTTTTAGAACCCCAAAAGCTGTCATCGTAGCCGTGAGCTCCCTGCCTTGAACTTAAGGATCCCGGCGGATCCCAGCCAACGCTACTGTTTTCATTGGACTTTTTCCCTCCAGGCACCCAAGAAAACTCACTGCCACCGATGCTGACTCAAATTCGGTCCTACAGAACACGGTAGAACGGTCCCTGGGGTTCCGGGCTGTGACTCTGCAGGAGTAGAAAGCCCCGTCTTTCTCCCTTTGCAAGGGCTGGTGGTTTCAAACTGCTGACTCTGTGGTTAGCAGCCCAATCTGTAAACACTACACCAGCAGAAATCCTCTGAGAAAACTGAGATAGATCACTGAGAGGACTTGTCTGCAGCCGTCCACTGACTGCAGAGAAACGTTTAAACAACTTTGGTTGGAATACACCTGTGTTATAGATGAACTGGAACCCTAGAATCAATACTATTTGACTTGCCTTTGTACATGCTAATAAAAATAATGTCCTATTCTTCAGGGCTAAAATTTTACCTAATCTACTACAATCTTTAGGAGGGGAGTATTGCTTTTAATAGCTTTTAATTAATTATGATTCAATTTACACAGAGGCACTGCTAAAATTCAGGAATATTTCTTGCATCATTAAGGGGCTGTGTTTGATGAGGGCCATCAGTACGTGAAAATGTCTTTGCGCCACTGTGTCTGATTGAATTTCAGTCCTTGAACACGCACAAGAGCAAGCTTAGCCGCAACCTAAGAAAGTGGCATTTAGGGTTCACTATGTGCAGGGCATAGAATATCTCATTTGGTCTTGGCAGCTGCTGACAACGCTAAGGAAGCAAGAGGCCTCACCTCAGAAAACAAAGGGAGCTTTCCCAAACCCACCTTACTCACTCTCTTAGCACGACAGTGTCAAGGACAGGTACCGTGTGATGGAGAGAAACCTGAGCACACACATTATTCAATGACAACCGTCTCGCCTTTGAAGCTCCTTCTGATTTTTAACGCAGTCTAACAAAGCTATAGTGCATCTAAGAAATCTATCTGAAGGCCTTCCAACAGAAGCTCTTTAAAAGCTGATACCCTAATTACAGCTGAATCCCAGGACTGAAGATAAGTGATGCTATTCTACCACTGCAGGTAGCTTGAGAAGACACGAATCATACCAATGTGGTCTCTAGTTAGACTGAGGCCACCAGGTACTTATCTTCCAAGACAGTGGTTTGTTGAATTCACTGCTGAGCAGAAACATGATGTTTGGTCCCACAGACTAGTTTATTTGTGAAGACAATCACAAAAATTTTTCTGTGAGTTAAAATTTTAACTTTCTAAATTAAATTTAAATCAAATTAAAGTTTAGTTTTAAATTAAACTTTTAAAATTAAATTTAAGTTAAGTTAAAATTTAGATTAAAATAACCTGTTCTAAATCACTATTTAATACTTTTATCTCAAAGTTGTAAACTTAACTCCATCATAAACAATTTTTAAGAATGAAACAACTTCTAAGGCTCCAAATTGACATCTTATATTTGAAAACATGCAGGCTTAGTATGAGCTAATTATCACCAGCATTATTTACAGTATTTGACATTCTTTACATATTTTCCCATCTCATCATTTACATTACACTGTGCATAGGAGTCTTTTAAAAATTATTAATCATTTTATTGGGGGGCTCTTACACATCTTTTAATAATCCATCATTCAATTGTATTATGCACACTTGTGCATACATTGCCATCAACATTTCCAAAACCATTTCTTTCTACTTGAACCCTCAATATCAGCTCCTCTTTTTTCCCCTCCCTTTCCTCACCCCACCCTCGTGAATCCTTGATCAATTATATATTAGTATTGTTGTTCCCTGTTTTACACTGTCCATTGTCTCCCTTCACCCACAGCTCTGTTATTCATCCCTCAGGGTGGGGTGGGGTGGGGTGGGGTGGGGTATATCCAACCTTGTGATGGGTTCCCACTTTCTCCCCCTTCTTCCCCCTACCATTGTGATATCACTACTTCCTGATTTTATCTGTCCTGAATTCCATGTGTCGAGAGCTCTAATGTGTACAATGTTGTGTACTCCAGTCTAGCCAGATTTGTAAGGTAGAACTGGGGGGGAAGAAGCCTTCAGGAAGTAGAGGAATGATGTTTGCTTTGTTGGTGCTATACTGCACCCTGTTTTAATCGTCCTTTCCTTGTAACCCTTCTGTGGGGGGATGTCCAATTGTCTACAGATGGGCTTTGGGTCTCACTCCTACCCTCATCTTTCACATCGATATAATTGTTTTATGGGCTATTTTGATAACTGATACTTAAAACCCGTCAACACCTCATGATCACACAGGTTGGTGTGCTCCTTCCATGTGGGCTTATTTGCTTCCCTGCTGGATGGCTGCTTGCTTAACTTCAAGCCTATAAGGCCCCAGGCCTATAAGCCAGGCACCATCCATTCTCTTCACCACATTTGCTTATGCACCCATTTTGTCTTCAGTGATTGGGTCGGGAAGGTGAGTATCAGAGTGCCAGGTTATCAGAACAAAACGTTCTTGTGTTGAGGGAGGTCTTGAGTGGAGGCTCAAAGTCTGTCTGCTACCGTAACAGTTAACATGTAAGTATATGTACACTGGCGTCTATCCCTTTCATTATGAACTAATATATTTACATATATACATGCCTACAGCTATACCTCTATAAATAGCTTTTGCCTCCTACTTCTTTCCTCTATTTCCGTTCACCTTCCTCCTGTCCCACTATCATGCTCACCCTCCATTAGGCTTTCAGTAATTCCTCAAGGATACATTGCACCTGATCAAACCCCACCAACCATTATACCCCCTCCTCGCCATCAATTTTAGCTTTCTTGTTGCTCCCTTATCCCTGAGTTTGTTGGCTCCCAGCTCCCCCTCCATGTCGACTTCTCTCCCATGTCCCACCGGGACCATTGTTTTCTCCTCGGGATTATTTGTCCTGCCTATCTTACATAGACAGATATAAGGCAAAAGAAAAAAACAAAATAAAATAAAACCAATAGATAGCTCCACGTCTGTCTGCTGACCCCTAAGAGTGTTTTCCAATTGTGCCGATGAGGTGTCAGGACCTGTCCCCCACCGAGTCAGAGTCTCTGTTCAGGACTCCTCGGGGACTTGGTCACTTTGCTCCCCTTGCTGCCCTGATGCACTCCCTTCGCGGTTCATCCCGCTGTGCCTGCGGGCACACAGGGCACACTTTCCGCAGTGTCTCCAGAGCTGTCCCCAGTAGCG